>NW_006383011.1:19137362-19191720 GCF_000327345.1 Myotis davidii | reverse complement strand
GGGCAGAAGAATCAGCAAGGAGCCAGGAGAAATCCCTGCACGGGAGCAGGTGGCAGAGGTCATGGTTGGGCCGCCCGACCCCCCAGAATCTCTGGGGTATTAGACTGGTGCCTCTGGGAATACTTTGATTGGCTTGTTAAAGGTCAATAGGCAGAACTGGGTGCTCTCCCAACACCCTGCCCAGAGGTTACCTCGGGCCTGAAGCTCTCACTGATGTCCCCGTCTTCGTGCACTGAGCCAGCAGCACCCAGCACACACTGGGTCAGCCTGCTGATGAAGGCAAAGCATCAGACGTGTGCAGCCAGACACAGCTGCAACCGCAGGCCCCCATCCACAGTCCTCCATCCACGCGACCCTGGGCAAGTCGCCACTGGGCCTCGCGAAGACTCCGTGAAATGGCAGCCATGCTGTCTACCGGAGCCGCTGGTGAGCCTTCCCTAAGATTGCATAGGCGAGGTGCCTACCCGAGGGTCTGGCACATAGGATTCAGTAAGTGAGCCTTCCCATCTCTACCCGTTTTTCTTCTTCCACACACACCCAGAGCCATGATTCATCCTAAACCTTGTCCAGTCCAGACTCATGGAGCCAAAGAGAAGCAAAGCTGATCAAGTGTTGGGGTGGGGGTTGTGGACAGAGGGTCAAATGGGCACTTTCTGCCTGAGGCACTGGGAAAGCCCCACTGTGGGGAGGTAGGAGAGGGTTGGGAGAGCACTCCTTGTCACCTTGGACTGCTTGTCCTTAAGGCCAGGCCGTTCAAAGCCTGTTCCTCAAACATCCCCCTCCATCAGGCTCCACAGAACAAACAGAAGCGCAGGCACCAGGAGAGGGGCTGCTTCATCCCCGTGCTGGCTATGTGGTCCTGGATCTCTCTGTGCCTCCATTTTCAACCTTCTCCCACCCCCTCCCATCAGGCCTCACCCACACAAGCCATGCAATCAAGAGGGAGAGACTGGGTCGTGGCCTATGAAGATTTCTCTTAAGTCCTTTCTGCGGCTCTGACTTTGGGCCCCCAAGTTCCCTCTTTCTAAGCCAGGACTGGGGTTTGGGTAGGAGGAACACAGCCCCTGACTTCCCTAGAGGACTCTGATGCTATTCTCATCCTTGCTTGTCCCTTGTGGGTTTCTGTCCTTCTGTGGTTTTTGGAAGGTCTTAGACCACCTCCCAAAGTTACCGGGTTAAATCTTAGGAATGAGGGTGAAAAATAGCCTCAAACCTTCCCTGTGGCTTTCTTTTGAAACTACTAACAACCTGAAGCAACCCTCCCCCTCCCTCTCTCCTCTCCTGGCAGCTCTCGAATCCTCCAACTCAGTCCTGCCTGAGCTGGATTAGAGAAGCGAGGAGGTTATGGTCCATGGAAGAGTCAGACCCTGAATTTTATGGGGTTTGCAACAGCCAGGTGCAGAGCTGGGTCACGCCCTTTCTCCAAAACAGCCAGAGAAATGAAATGCAGGGTCCGTGGTGCAAGTAGAAAGGGAGGGGGATGGGAAGACAAAAGGGAGTTTCTGTAGAGGTGCTGAGGACGGCCTCCAGGTGAGGAGGAAGAAGAGGCGGTTATGGGGAGTTGGTTGTGTCATAACCAATAAGTGACGAGCAATAGGAGGTTTCCGTGAGTTACTGGCCATGGAAGTAGGTTTCAGGCAGGTATGGGGAGCTGGCTGGCATTTGAGAAATGCTCATGGCTACCTTCCAGGGGCCACAGCTCACAATCCCCTGAGGACTTGTGGCCATAATCTTCTCTCTGAAACCTGCTCCTGTCTCCCCCAACCTCAGACCTTCTGCTGCAGGGAAGAGCATTGGGGCAGCTGGAGCCCAGCATCCCTGAGCTCTTCCAGCCCCAGCATTTATCTTAGGGTTATTTTCACTCCCAAGAACAAAGAAGCTCTTTATTCAGCAAGTGGCGAGAACCCACACCTCTGACAAGCCATAGATCACCCTCGGGGAGGACGGGAGGGGATGGTGGCTAGCAAGTGAGGCTTCTCCCTCCCACCCAGAGCCACAGAGGGGGCGCCTGGTTTATGGCTTGTGGTTGGTTCCAGGCAGAAGGCAAGAATTGTGCAGGACAAACTGGTTCTGAGGGTCAGTGGCCAAGCCAGAACAGGAAGATGGAAAAGAGAGGAGATTATTAACTCTTGGGAAGGAGCCCTGAGCAATCCCTGCACCCAAACTCTCTGGGCTCAGTCTCCTCACCTGAGATATATGATGATAAACCAAATCACCTGAGGCGCTCTTAAAGAAGAAAGGGAGCAGATTCCCATCCTATATAATAAAAGGCTAATATGCAAATCGACCAAACGGCCGAACAACCGGTCGCTGTGACACACACTGACCAACAGGGGGCAGATGCTCAATGCGGGAGCCGCCCCATAGTGGTCAGTGCACTCCCACAGGGGGAGTGCCGCTCAGCCAGAAGCCAGGTTCATGGCTGGTGAGTGCAACCACAGTGGCAGGAGCCTCTTGCACCTCAGCAGCAGCGCTAAGGATGTCTGACTGCCAGCTTAGGCCCGCTCCCCATGGACATCAGTCAGACATCCCCCCGGGGCTCCTGGACTGTGAGAGGGCACAGGCCGGGCAGAGGGAACCCTCCAGTGCACAAATTTCGTGCACTGGGCCTCTAGTGGCATATAAAGGGCAACCATGTAGAAAAGATATAGTGGATTCAACACACCTAGTGGCCACCATTGTAGCTGAATTTACTGTTTCCTTCAATAAGTACATTTAAATACACTAGCATATATAGGTATAAACATACACTGTTATTGATATACATGGATATATACCGGAGGCCTGGTACATAAATTCGTGCATTCGGGGGGTCCACCCACCCCGATCTGGTCTGGGCCAGCCAGGGGGAGGGGATGTGGAAGGTTGACTGGCTGGCCCCGCCCCTGATCAGGGTGGGAGGAGCAATCGGGGATGGGGCCAGCCAGGGGGAGGGGCCGTGGGCAGTTGGCCAGCTGGCCTCACCCCTTGGTCGAACTCCCAGTCGAACTCCTGGTCGAGGGGACAATTTGCATATTAGCCTGTTATTATATAGGGTTCATATACATATAAAATCTGTTTTTATGCATTTGGTAGGAAATTAAATGCATTGTTCTACAATATCTCTTTTACACTTATGTGGTTGTCACTCATATTTGTCCATAGAACTGTCTCCTTTTTACTGACTTAATGTTTCATTGTGTGACTATTGATGAATATTTATGTAATCAACCATATTTTCCTATTACAAACAATGCTTCGGTAAGTATTCGTGTAACCAACTTCCTTGTACATAACTGTGAGTACAAGTAGGATATGTTCTTAGAACTGCTAGACTAATAAAAGGGCATGTGCGTGTGTTTTTGTTACAATGGATTTTACTAAATTGCTCTTTATCGAGGTTTTACTTATTTATACAGACACCAATGATGCAGGAGAGTGCTTCACATCTTAAGCTAACACAGTGTGTTATAAAACATTTTGATCTATATTAATTTTAGATGAGAAAAATAACATTTCACTGTGGTTATATTTTGCATTTTACTCATTATAAATAAGGTTGAGAAACTGTTGATGTGTTTAAAAGCCACCTGCACTTATAGGAGCTTTAAAATGCATCGATTCCTCAGGTCCCACATTTCAAAATCTTGTTCAGTAAACCCAAAAATCAGTATTAAAATAGTACTAAAGTGATTGGGGTAAATAAAAAAAAATTTTAAGAGAACATCATAAGAAAAGCACTATTCATGTAAGGCTAGATTGATAAATGGTACTTCAGTTAACATGTAAACATCTGTTTATTAAAAGAGAATGAAAAGTCAATCAGATTGGAGAAGATATTTCCAATTCTACAATGAACTCAGAACCAGAATATATAAATAACTCCTACAAGTCAACAAGAAAATGGCAGTGACAAGGCAAAGAAGGGGACACAGTGAGTTGGTATCAACAGACTATTACTAGGACATATGCTCCTGAGGATAGGGGCTTTGTCTGTCTTGTTCACAGTGAATTTCCAGAGCCCATCATGACATCAGGCACATAGCAAATATATAGTAATGTTTGTTGGATGAACTAGAAGGAGTGACGAACAGGAAAGAGACAAAGATGACACTTCTCCCCATGGATTAAAATATAAGGAACTAGGAAGTTGGGAATTCAAGAGAAGATGGTTTGGAGAGGAGAGAAGATGGTGGGTTACATAGAGACAGAAAGCCTAGCAGAACACCCAGCTGGAGCAACAGAGTAGACAGTTGTAAAAACAAGACTAGGACTTGGACCAGAAAGCCCAAGTAGCAATTTCCCATGTGAGGTCGTCCTCTGAGAAGTGACTGCGAAAGCTGTATGACCAGATGACATGGGCAAAAGAAAGAATGCAGAGAAGATGGGTGAGGACCCTGCAAAGGCTGTTTTAATAGGATAGTTGCAGGGTGGGGTTTAAGAGCAGATGCATCAACTTTCATTCTTCAGCAGCAAGCAGAAAGAGACAGAACTACCACTGAAGGAGTAATTGCAAAGCTTGAAATGTCCTCGGGTTGGACACAATCCAAACATGTATGAGGGAAGAGACAGGATAAGTCAAAGGATACAAGCAAGAAAAAGTCTGGTGGATGGAGCAAGACACTCCAAGTGAAGGGCTCCAACTCAGGGGTGATCCAGGTTAAATGACACAGGTATAACTTGAGGATGGGGGACTCTAAGAGAAAGAAGGCAAATTTATGAATACAAAATTGGATATGAAAGTGTATGTTTGTTCAGAATGAGAGAATTAGCCACAAGAATATAAAGTGTTATACTGATAAATATCACAATCACAAAACCCAGAAAAATAACATTATTAATTAATTAACTGTCTGACAAACCCCTATAATGCTTTTTGAAAAAAAATATTTCTTTTGCTTTGTACCTTTATTGATTCTTTTCTATCAAAAGTTTTGTGGTATTTTTTTTATAGAGAGGATAGTAAAATAACTCAGTCTTTCCTCTAGCATGGTTGATCAAAATTCGTTTTTTTATTGTTGATGGTTTAGAACATTTTTTTTTTAGCTTCACAACTCGATATTGGTAAGGTCATTTAAATGTTTAGGATTGTTGTCATATTTGGAAAAACCACTATCAAGGTCCTTTCATATATGAGCTATAGTATTTCAGGGTGTGTCAAGTTTTCTTACACAGTGACTCATCTTAAATATCCTTTCAATTGACAATATTTGTTAACCAGTTTGTTGATTTCTCATTTTAGTGGTTTGTCTATAAGTTTTGTATTATCTCACTGATGTCAGAATTTCATGTCAAATGAGCAATAAATTTATATATTTTTATATGATTCAGTGATAAGTTCAGAATCACAAACACATGACTCTACAGACAAACATTCCAGCTATTTGTAGCATTAATGCAAATGTGTGTCCTACAAACAGAGGAATCCTGATTAAATTGTAATTTTTTGGTGGAAAAAAATGAAAAATATATGGTGCATTTTCAATTGAGTATATTCCTGGCAGGAGAGAATATCCAACTTGACTTGGTGTTAATGAGAACCATGTCTTGCTTGCAGTTTTACATTTCTGATGAATGAAAAAAATTTTCCTGGACTCATTTATGGTTCTGTAGCAAGTTGCCTGTTGGCATCTAAATAGACATGCCCATGTCCTAACCTCCTGAAGCTGTGAATTTGACCTTATTTAGAAAAAGGGTCTTTGCAGATGTGATTAAATTAAGGCTCTTGAGACCATCCCAGATTAGCCAGGTGGGCCTTAAATTCAAAGACAAGTGTCCTTATAAGAAACAGACCAGGAGGAGATCCGGACACAGAGGAGAAGGCCATGTTAAGACAAGAGGCAGAGATTGGAGTGATGCGGCCACAAGCCAAGGACTGCCAGGAGCTGACAAAGGCAAGGAAGGATTGTTCCCTAGATACTTTGGAGGCAGTGCCAAGCGACGCACACCTTGATTTCAGACTTCTGTCCTCCAGGACAGTGAGAGGATACATTTCTGTTCTTTTAAGCCACCCAGTTTGGGGTGCTTTGTTTCAGCAGCCACAGGAAATAAGCGCATCGCTGCCCACTCACGTTTCTTGCCCTCCTGCCTCCACAGGAGCCAAGAGAGATACACCCCAACACTGGGTCACACCAGGCTTCCTAGGCCATGGAGTTCAAATGCAGCATTTCACCCCTACATACACCCAGAGAGAAAATAGTATCTTTTCTTTATCTTTTTCAGCCCAAAACTGCACAGCAGGAGCAAGGGTTTGGTCCAAATGAGCATGGAAATTCAGCATGAACCCCAGCCTGGGCCTCATCGAACCCAACACGAGCACTAAATAAAATAATTCAAATAACTCAAACACCAACTTCAACTCCAATCAACCCTATACCAGCTCAGCCCGAACTTCAGCTCCAATTCCAACCTCACCCTAGGTCAAAGGAAAGACGGAAAGGAATGATCTCGGGGGAGAGAACCACCTCTGCCCCACCATCTGATAGCCTTGACCGACAGCTGTCTGCAATTTGTAGCTTGAAACCCGCCTTGAACCACTGTCCTTTGGGTTTAAAATCTGAGAGGAGGCTATTGCCATTATTAAAGGATTTAATACTCAGAAATCTATTTGGAAAGAACCCGACCTTAGAAGTTCATAGCTGAGAAATAGAGGCATTTTAGTTACTTCCTCTACAAACAGCAGGCTGGGATGAAAGTTCTTAAGAAACTCATTCCCCCCAACCCTGGTCTGCCAGCAGTCATCAGGAAATGGGATTATCTTCAATTTATAAATGATGAATAATTGCCAGCTTCTAAGAAGATAGAAGAATCCACAGGGAGAAGCTAGATTTTTAAAGAGACCCCAGCATGTTTCATTCTGAGTTCTATCCAGCCTCCTCCTGACCCTGGGAAGCTGGTTAGGGGTGCCAGGCCTGGGGCCGACAGGGTACAGGGTTCACTGTGAGACAGAGAAAGTGGGGTAAAGGCGGGGGGTAAACCCCAGAGTTGTGTTCTGTTGGAGAAGGCAGAGGTCCGTCTGGAAATGTGACTCCAAAATGACCTGTCAATCAAGGGAAAGCAAGACAAATAACCGAGGCCGAGACACAAAGCCCCCAGGGCTGGTCGGCAGGAGCAGTGAAGGCCAGAACAAGAAACTGCAGGTTGGGGCACGCAATCGGGAGGGCCAGCGGTCTGAGTCACCCCAGGGTCCAACAGCCAGCACCCCAACCAACTTTTACACCCTTATGTCCCAAGTTTGCATGGAAAAGACAGATTCCTTTTTTAATAACTCTTTATTCTGATTCAAAAAAATTGAAGACTATTTAGAAAGTATAAAAAGTTTGTAGAAACAAATTAAAATTACAATCCCTTGACTTGAGTCATGGTCATTTAAAGGGCTAGGACATTTGTAGCACTTAATTGTTTCAAGAATTTAACCTTTTACCCTCTAGGTTCAGTTACTAACATCTAGAAGAAAAACAAAACAAAACTCTCCGGTTCCCTTTCTTTGTCCAAGAGGACAAAACCTGAAAAGAAACCAAGGCCACAGCTAATGCTGACAGACCAGATCCTATTTCCTGCTCTGCTGGGGAGGCAGCTGTCCATTCAGAACATGTGTGTTGACCATTTCCTGTGAGACTGCACTGTGCTAGGCACTGGGCTACAGCACAGCAGAGACCATACCTCCTCTGGGCATGTCCACCTTTTGCAAAGGCTATCAAGTGTGCCCCAGGCCAACCCCACAGCATATCACTGACACACACTCGTGTGCACCCAGCCACATACTCCCACATCACAACATCATACACCTACTTTCACACTCACAAATACATTCAGTCACACAACCACTGACACACCCATATGCTCACATCACACCAACATATACTTACACACTCACATTCACATGCACACTCTTACACACATATACTAGGCAGTTACCTGCTCCTTCCTTAATACTCTCCTAGACCCTGGTGGCATTTACCACACATAATGTTGTAAACTCTATAATGTCTCTACATCTCTGCCTCAGCCTGGAAATTCCCTAAGTTCATTTCTATAAGCCCACCTTTCTTCACAGTACCTGGCACATAGTAGGTATTCAATAATGTTCACTGTATGACTTTGAATGCCATGGTTAAGGACTGTGGCCCAAGAAGCAAGGCAATCTCTCCCCAATCAATCTATCTCTCTATCTGTATCTATCTATCTATATCTATCTCTGGCTGAAGTTGGAATTGGGTAAAAAAAAAAAATCTAAAAAAAATCTAAGGGAGTGAAACTGGAAAAGCTGGCCTTGTGCTACCTGTCACTACCAGAACCTTTAATTAGAGACAAGGATTGAATCTTACTGGGCAATTTATTCAGATGGCCAGCCATTTGGGAAGACAGCAGGTTATGTACCCTAAAAATTCCAGCCCTGCTATTAATTATGGAACTGAAACTGGAAAAGCCAGCATTCGTGCTACCTACCTGTCACTACCAGACCAGTAAGTAGAGACAAGGATTGAATCTCTGTGGGTGCTTTATTCAGATGGCCCGTGATCTGAGAAGACAGTGGATTATGTACCCTAAAAAGACCGTCTTCCATTTCATCTCAAGCCAACGCTTTTTATAAGAAGAAGAAGAGTATAGGTAAGGTGTCTGGAATTCAGGGAAAAGGGTTAATCAGATAGAAACTGCAGTCCATGATTTTCTGAGCATCCCTTCATCTGCTGACCCGTGATTCCTTATCCTGGGCCCAGGCCTTTCTCTCCCCGGAGCACAGTGTCTCCGATACCATCTTGGGCACTTGCCATCCTCCTATGGCACAAATCGAATTGCTTGCAGATCTCCTGAAGTCCGGGCACGTCTAGTCATACATTCTAGTCCCTGAACAATAGCTCTCTACATACATTTATTACCAAGCCTATTAACTATATATCTGAAGCTAAAAAGGTTTTACGTTCTTGAGTTCCCCATCAAAAGCTCCTCAGAAAAATGCCAGATTCTATGACAAGGCTCCCTCCTCTCAGCTCTAGACTCACCCTGGCTCCCACTCTGAGGCAGACACAGACAGACAGCACCCAGAGAGCCTTCCCTGCTGCTCCGTGCCTGTGTGTGGAACCTGTGAGCTTGTGGAAAGGGGCAGAAGAGACTATCAGTTTTGCATCATTGTCTCAAGATTCTCCTTGCCCAATCCTACTGACTCCCCGTTCCTTTCACAATATTACTTTGGAATAAACCTTTTTCGGACTTAATTCCGAAAGGAGGAGGACAGGGGAGGGAGAGAAAGGGGAGGAAGGCGAGAAGAATGGCTGCATCTCCAAAGTGTGAGCCCATTGGTGAGATCACCACAGGCCTAGGTCCCACCCTCAGCTTTGAGGAGCCAGAAATAGGATTCCTCGCCCCCCCCAAAGGTTGAGCAGGTGCCAGGAGACTGAGATGTACTCCCCTGTTTCATGCTGGATGGCGGACAAACTCAAGTGGTTGATAAGCCTCAGAAGAGAAGAGAGAGACTTCATGAGACTTGACTTGATGAGAATTGATGAGACTTCAGGGGAAGGGACTTGATGGGACGGGACTGTATGTGATAGGACTGGACTAGACGAGGCAGCCCAGGATGAATCCGGGAGCACTCACCCCAACATTTGGCAGAGCAGACAACAAAGGAGCCCCAGAGAAGCAGACCAACTTCCCCGGCTGCTAAAGCCCCACACAGTCGCCCTTCTCTTCTAGGTCAGCTCCAAGCCACAACCAGAGATCAAAACAACTGGCAGAAGGATAGTCCATCCTACACACACACACACACACACACACAGCCTGCAGAGCTAAGGCAGCTCCAGGACCCATGGTTCCCTTGACCTGACAACGGGAGATCAGGGGTGGGAGCTGGAAAGAAGGCTGCCATGGGTCAGCTGGGTCTGTGTGACCTCTGTGGTTAGAGCTGAAGCTCTGAGCTCCTCCCCTAACAAGAGCCTCAGATTTGGGAAAGAATGGAGGATTGGGGGTGGTGTGAGGGCATTTTGGGTCAGGGTTGGCCTTCATCATCCCTCCCAAGTGCCCCCACTGCATAAGCACAGCCCTGGAGAGCTGGTCCCACAGTACAATACCTGGAGCTCATGGAAGTGGGAGACCAGGTCCTGCCCCCTCCTCACACACCCCTGCAATACACAAACTCCAAGTCTCCTCATCCTTCTGCAAGGCCAGTGAAATCTACTACAACCGTCTACTCTTGGGCTGTTCCCTCACTACCAGCCCGCCTGGAGCCTGCTCTCTACCCAGGGACCCATTCGCATTGTTTAGGTTCTTATTCCCTTACACATCCTGCCCTGGGATTGTCCTCTTCCTTGAGGCATTAGCACCTTCCACACGCCTTTTATCACCCCAGCCCCGCCTGCCTGGGGTCAACCTTCAATCCACAAGTGTCTGGGGAAGAGGCCGGAAGCTTGGTCACACTTCCCAGGCGAGTTTCACAGTTCTGTCCCTTTCTGTCCTTGGCATGTCCTGAAGTCCTCCCCCCTCCTACCTTTTCTCCCTCCCCCGACAAGAGGTGTTCCCATAATCAGTAGGCATCAGTCGGCTCTAATCAACCCCCTGTTTTGACTATTTTAGCAGCAATAAAAGGGCCATAAAGAGAAAGTCAGGGGGCCCTCTAGGAGCATGGATCTCCTTCGCTGTGATATAATGAAAAACACCAAGTGCTTCCTCAGAGCCCTAAGTGACAGCCCTGGCAGCGGAGCTATTGGAGGAGGCCTAATTATGCTATAAATTAAAGGGCTTTTTTTTTACCCAACATTATGACCTTTAATAAGATTGTTTTTACAACCAGCTGTCAATAAATCATGCAGGAGCACCAGTGAGAAGCATTCTCCGAGAACTTCTGCGAATTTCATTAGCTGCAGTTTATTTGGTTTTGGCGAGCTATGATGTTTTTTAAATCTCAAATTAAAGGCTCTGAACCATAAAAACTAATTCAGAGAAGTTCCTGTTTCAGCCTCTGAAAACAAGCTTTCCTAATTGCAGAAATTAGCTGAGATGTGGCCAGGCCAGGAGGTCATTAGCTGGAAAGCGGTGACAAGTGGCTAGGACTTCACCAGGCCTGGCAGCCATGAGCCCCATAGAACCTGAAGGTGACAATTCCAGGCGCCTACAGTGGCCAGCCCTGGGAGGTCCTTGGCCTGAGGGCTGCTGACCTCAAGAGGGACAGGCCAGCTCAGCAACTGGGACTGGAAGGGGCTAGCCCTGCCACAGCAGACAGGGTCCTTGGACCACCAGACTGGGGATCCCACAAAGCTGTTTAAGCTACTGATGGGAACTTCTCCCCACCCCAGCTTTCTCCGAGTTCTTGTCTTTCTTGCACCACCACCACTGACTATATCAGGGTTATAAACTTCCTGAAATACATACAATGAAGTATATGAAAAATAGGATATGAAAGTGACATATTCAGAGGCATCACTATGGCAAAGGAGTACACAGAGTCAGACGAGACGTGGCCAACAGAAGCAGAGATGACACGAGGTCTGTTACCCACTTCTTAAGAAAGCAGGTGGCCTGGGTTTAAATTCCAGCCCTGCTATTAATTATGGAACTGACACTGGGAAAGCCAGCATTCGTGCTACCTACCTGTCACTACCAGAACCAGTAAGTAGAGACAAGGATTGACTCTCTATGGGTGCTTTATTCAGATGGCCCGTGATCTGAGAAGACAGTGGATTATGTACCCTAAAAAGACCGTCTTCCACCTCATCTCAAGCTGACCCTCTTCATAAGGAGAAAAGTATAGCAAAGGGTTTGGAATTCAGAGAAAAGGGTTAATCAAATAAAACCAGCAGTCCTGGATTTTCTGAGCATCCCTTCTTCTGCTGACCTGTGATTCTTTATCTGTATCCTGGGCCCAGGCCGTTCTCTCCCCGGAGCACAATGGTTCAGATACCATCTTGGGTGCTTTCAGTCCTCCTAAGTCGCATTGCTTCCGGGTTTCCTGAATCAGGGCAGGTCCGGTCACACATTCTAGCTCCTAAACAATAGCTTTCTACACACTTTAATTACCAAACCTATTAACTATATATCTGAAGCTAAAAATGTTTTAATTTCTTGAGTTCCCCATCAGAACCTTGGGAAAGTAGAGTGTACAGTGAAGACTGTGAAAGCCAGGCTGACCTTGTTCAAATACTGGCTTTGATAGTTGCTAGCCAAGTGAGCTGAGGCAAGGTATTTCATCTTCCTGGGCCTTGATTTCCTCATCTGTAAAATGGGGGTGTTACTAGTACTTCCCCCAGAGGGTTGTAAGGATGAGGGAGCAGAGGCAGATAAATCAGTTAGCACAGTGCTGGTGTCTATAAGCTCTCAATCAATATCAGCTAGTCACAATGGTAGTAAGAGGAGTGCTGGTATTTCCCTCTCTGACTCTCAACTTCATCTTCTAAAAAAAGAGCCAGGGACTAAATGATTTTTAAAGCCACTGTATAGAAGTAATTCAGAGAATTGTAGCTCTCTGCTTAAACCCTTCAAAGGCTTCCCCTTGCCCACAGATTTAAATCTAAGCAACTGGGAAAGAGCCTGCATGGTTGAGTCCCTGAGCGTCCCCTCAGGTTCATGTCCTGCCAGGTGCCATCCCACCATTCAGCAGAACTGACATTCCCAGTAGCCTCTGCCTCTGAGCCCAGGCACGCAGTCTTCCTTCTACCTGGAGTGCCCCCCTGAGCCGCTTTAACTGGTTAAGTCCTACTCTTTGCAGGCACCTACAGTCACTTTCTCCAGCAAGCTCTCTAGTCCCTCATCCCTACCCCTCCCCTTCTACAGGGGTTTCTGTAACACCTGGTGCTTCCGCTGTCAGAAACCTCATCAGCCTACACTGATGGCTTTGTCCAACACGCTGTCTCCACCAAAGTAGGAAGCAATGACTGTGTCTGTTTTGATTTCCTGAGATCCCCAGAGCCTAAAACCAGCCCGGGTGTATATGCATCAAATATTTGTCAAAGGGATGTTAAACATAGACATAATACCCAGAATAATTAGATAATTCAGAGGCATAATACTAGAATAATTACATGCAGAAATAGAATGTTATCTTGCAAATTGATATTTCATTTGTAACTAGGAGTTGGTTTCCTTTATTTGAATGAATCGAGTATATTAGAAGATTGTCAGAAAATAAAACTATTAATACATCTTACCATGGCCTCATCATCAGACCTTCATCTCCTTTTTCTCAGAGAATGAGCAGGGGAGAAGGAAGAAGGGACTGAATGGGGTGAGGCTGGATAAGAAAAAAGGGCTTTGAAGACCAAGAGAAACGGGGGCTAGGACCCAGGAGGGTCCCAGTCTCCACGCTCCCAACTCCTTTCCTCCACACTCCCCCACCTGCCCAGCTTCCACAGCTCTTCTAGGGCAGGAACATCAGTGGTTCTAAAATTTCCGAATGAAAACCATTCGTGAAGTCGTGCGTGGGAAATGAAATGCCAGCACATGGGCGTCAGTGACTGTGAAGAAATCATGGCATCTACACTCACCTGGCCTTCCTTTGGTTTGCCTCATTAATCAGCTCCCCAGGTCATCGGGGTGTCTCGCCTCAGGCTCACAGGTCTGGTTTTTGTATAATACACATTTCCCCCAGTTTTTATTTCATCTGCTTTTTTCAAGCAGCCTTTCCATTATTTCTGAACATTTGAGTTTGAAAAAAAAATGTAAATTACAGACGCCTGTGGATTGACGTAATGTGAAAAGAAGGCAGCTGTTTTCCCTCCCTCCAAACAGGGGACATAGTTTTTAAAACTAATAAACCCCTAAACCTCACGAAGCCTATTTCAACCTTTTTAAATGGCCATTTTCAGAATGGAAAAGGGAAAAGAAAAACGTGTTTGGGGCAATGTCTTGGCAGGAGGGGGAAAGGTCCCAGCCTGTACTGATGGAGTCTGTCTCCTCTCTCAGGTCCAAGGTCTCAGACCATGGAGAGCCTGGGAGGGGAAGGTCCACAGTGTGGGGATGTGTCTCAGAAGTCCTGGTAGGGAGGAGAGACTGGACAGACACAGGAGATGGGAATTTCCTGGCACAGGGGGGTCTGGAGAAGGTGGGAGCAAAGGGACCAAGGGGGACATAAGAGGGATCAGTTTTGACAACCAGGCTGGGACAGTGTGTGGGAGGGTGGGCACTGGTAGGAGCAGAGGGTCTGGATATTAGCCAAGAAGCATACTGAACATTGTCTGCCTTCTCTAGAAACAGGAATTGAATGTGGGGGAGATCAGGGAGTTGGGGATTAGGGGCAGTGGGGAGAGCTGAAATTTCACTGTGAGGAGCTCCCGGTAGATAAGGAAAGCCACATGTACAGGCTGACCTGACCTCTAGTGAGTGCAAGACTCTCTCATTTTTGAATACCCACAGAGCAGGGTCCCTAGGGTCACTCTTCTCTTCCCAGAGGGCTCTGGCTGACTGTCTACTCAAGCACTGGGTCCTGTTCTGCCTACAGCCCTGAACTAAATGCCCGGCAGAAACTCATAGACGGCACCTAGGAATATTTATCGAATTAATAAATGAATTAATATGTAAATGGATCCATGAATGAATGGAATTAATATCCTCTAAGCGGCTGTATTCCTTCTGGGAGGAAGTATGGGTGCATCTTCTCCATCAACACCAAAATTACACCCCCAAAAAACAAGGCTGCCATGGACAGTTGCACAAATACAATTTTTTTTCTTCCAAAGTGGCTAGTCATTCAGAGAGCAAAATATTCTAGCCATCGTTGAGAAGTTTCTTGCTTGCTCTATCTCCCTCTTCTGGGTTAAACAGGTTGGGATTTGAAAATCAGAGAAGGCAGAAGGGACAGCAGAGTTGATTTGGAAGTGTTCAGCAAGAGCCTAGTGTGAGACACCTGTGTTTTCCACGTGGGTTGCCGATTCATGCTATTTAGAAGCCTCAGAAGGCAGGCAGCCCATGCAGCCACCTGAGGGATGGTGCCAGCTCTCCCAATTTCTGGGGTTGAAACAGGTCTTTGGAGTTTCTCAACTTGCCTCGAAGGGTCAAGAGAGATTCCCAGCAAATCAGCCAGCGCTTTCCCTCTATGAGGTTTGAAATTAATTTCTGGTTTGAAAATAATTTCTCCAGTGCTTCCACCTCCCAATCCATTGAGGAAGCTTTAAAATGTCTCAGATGTAGCCCTTCCCTACCACACCCACATCAAAGGACACTGCTAGGGAACTCCTCCTTCTAGGCAGTTGCTATGGAATAGAAGGGGTGGATGAAGATGGAGATCATGTGAACAGAACGAGAATCCTCACGTCCACCAGTGTCCCTTCCTGGGCTGAAGCCAGAGAGATGTGGATGGGTTGCCAGTCAAAAGACAAATGTCAGTGTTCCTTCCCATTTGAACTGGCTTAAAAAAAAAAAAAAAAAGCATGTGTTTCAGCGTTGCCATTCTACTCTGGCTTGTAATTTAGGGATCAGAGGATATGGCTTCAGACAGCTAAGAATCTTGAGTTAAAATCTCCAAGCTAAAAGTAAAATCACTTTAAAAAAAATACAACTGCTTATCAACTTTACTCACCTCCTATTTAGAAGTGAAAAATGCTCCAGGGGGAAGTTTCCTGAGCAAAAGCCAGAACTTACTGTGTATTTCTCACAAACAGGGCTCCCTGGTCTGTTCTGCGAGAAATGAAACCCATAAGACCCACCCAGCAAGCCTCTTGGGCAAAAAGGAGTCTAAGCCAGAGTTGAAAATCCACTTCAGGACTTTTTTACTGCTGGGGTGGGTTGGAGAGCTGTCAATGAGCAGGAAAATAGCACATCTGGGATATGGCTCTGTCCCCTTGTTGGCTGGTATAACTCAACATGTACGTTAGATCTTTCTTTTTTTTAATGGCCAAGATTTATCTGGCTCCTATTAATTTTTTTTAAGTCCAGGGTGAATATGATTGTTAAGTTCTATAGGTTTACATTTGTGTAAATTAAAAGCCATATTTCACTACTGGGCAGATCTCCTGCTTGCCTTAAAAATAAAACGTGGGAAAGCTAAGCGCTGCAATCCAAGACATGGGTTACCCAACTCACCCAGAAGATACTAAAAGACAGGGGTCTTGTGATTTTCTTCACTAAAGCTATATCCCCTTTGTGCCTTTATAAAACCCGGTTCTGGAAAAGTCGGCGCCAAGATGCTCATACTGAAAGTAGACTTTTGGATTAATTTAGTCAGTCATATTCTGACCGTGGCAACAAGAGGCTATTATCGGCCTTATTTTGCAGCAAGCAAATTGGTTTGTAAAATCGATATAGCCATATTAACTCCTAAAGGGATTTGGGAAGAAAGTGAGTAGACCCTTCTGGAGACAGTGATCTCTTTTTCTTTTTTTTTTTCTTTTCTTTTCTTTTTTTAGCCGAAGACTGACATCAGTTTTGACCAGAAGGGAATGTCTTTTTCATGGAAGCCCACACTTGGCATTAGCTTCTAAGTTAAAAGCAAGAGCAATGTAATAAATGTTTGGTAACAACCCCCCACATACTTAGATTTATTGGCTAGTTAAATCTTTAACGGTTAAAGTTAAAAACCTTTTATTTCAATGGCCTGGGGATTTGCACAGCTGGAAGGTTGTATTTTAATATATTCAAATTGGAATGGGAAAACCAAAGTGATCAGGACTTTCTTTCTTGGATACTTCCAAGCTGCTAGGGAGCAGACACAGCCTTGCCCCAGGTCCTCCCTCCTCATGCCAAGCCAAGTTCCAAAGGGAAGAGGAGAAAGGGAGAAGGAAGCATGATTCAGGGGGAAATTTGGGTGGTTCCTTTCCTACTTTCACTCACCTGCTCTTATTCTCCCCTCAAGTCGTAGAGAAATCAAGGAGCATCTATAATCAGGTTCTGCCACCCAAGTGATGCACCTTGACTGGGTCATGCCTTGCCAGCTCCACACTTCCGGAAACTCCCTAGTTTGGTGACCTGGGTTGGAAATCTGGTGTCAAACAGTGGTAAAGGGGCTGGGGGTGACTGAGTTGACAGGAGTTGATAATGTGATGAAGGGAGATGGGGGAGAATGAAAGACTATTGCGGCATAACAGAAGTACAGAATTTAAGATAAGAGGTTAGAGTGATGAAAGTGACAAGGGGTAGTGCTCATGCCATCCAACCAAATGCTTACTCTGTTCCAGGTAATTTCAAATAGCTTTATGTGAATTATTTCATGGATTCTCCAATTTGGTATTTTACTCTCCCTTTAAACCAGCAGTTCTCAACCTGTGGGTCAAGACCCCTTTGGCGGTCGAACGACCCTTTCAAAGGGGTCGCCTAAGACCATCCTGCATATCAGATATTTACAATACGATTCATAACAGTAGCAACATTACAGTTAGGAACTAGCAACAAAAATAATTTTACGGTTGGGTCACAACATGAGGAACTGTATTTAAAGGGCCAGAAGGTTAAGAACCACTGCAAACTGAGATATATAAAAGTAAGCAACTTGCCCAAGCCCATGAGGCTAAAAAGAGATGAAGCCAAGATTCAAAACCAGGTTATGTGACTCAACAGCTTACAGTCTTTTTTAAAAAAAAAAATACATTTTTATTGGTTTCAGAGAGGAAGAGAGCGTGAGAAAGAGAAATATCAATGATAAAGAGAATCATTGATCAGCTGCTTCCTGCACACCCCACACTGGGGATTGAGCCTGAAACCTGGGCATATGCCCTGACCAAGAATCAAACCATAACCTCCTGGTTCATAGGTCAATGCTCAACCACTGAGCCACACCAGCCAAGCAGAGCCATCAGTCTTAATGAGGCCTTCAAAGAATTGGGAATGGGAGTACTCAATGTCTTGGAAATTAATGGATGAGTGTTATAGTCACTGGTAAAGCAAAACCACGAGGACATCTCCATCACTCTCAGGAAACATGAGAATGAGGAAATTCTCCATCTCATGCACATCCCACAAATGCACACCACCACTTCATCCCAGCAGTTTCTCATGCACCTTAACACAGAGAAACAAATTTGAAAAAAGATATGTTATTCACTCAGCTACTCACTTCATAGGCACATGCTTCAGAAACACACCCATCATGGCACCAATGCTTTCACACAGATGCACTAACATTTGGACTCACATCTTCTGGCACCACACAAGTGCACAAGTTCATGCATGTGTGCGTGTGCACGCACACACACACGCACACACGCACGCACGCTCTTGTGCACACCAAGGGGTATACCAGATGCAGTTATCTCTTGATAAGTTCTTGGAACTCAGCCATGCCATTGTTTTTCAAATGTTGACTGCTGGCTGTCCAGCTGACAATCATGCACCTGGCCAAGATTGGATCCTGAAGGGTGATGGATAACACATATGGATAAGACTGCCAGAAATATAAGATGATCCAAAGGCCCCTAGGACAAAGTGGTGATAAATAGCATCTTCTAACCACCACTCCCAATCCCCCATCCTAAGAGCCCTGAGCTCTCACCTTGAGGAAAAGTCAACCAGTTTTGCTAGTGACCTTTGCAAGGTCAAGCCTGGGTCTTTGGTCACCAATAGCTATCGCAGCGTCCAGAAGGAAGGCTGCAAGCACAGGAGGTCATTCTTTTTCTTTTCTTTTTTCTTTTTGTTAATCCTCACCCAAGGATATTATTTTTCCATTGATTTTTAGAGAGGGTGGAAGGGAGGGGAAGAGACAGAGAGAAACATTGATGTGAGAGAGACACATCGATTGATTGCCTCTGGTACACGCCCCGCCCAGGGCTGGGGATCAAGCCTGCAACCAAACCGAGTAGGGCTGGGTCCCAGGGAGAGAAGACTCTTGATGGAAAATGCCAGGTTCCCAGTGACTTTTCTAGTTCTAAAATGCTAATATTTCTCATATGGAGGTTCACAGATTTTCACAGGGTTTTCCATTTCAAGGCCATTTTGGTTTTTTATGGGGTTTGATGTTCTCTGCACAAATATAGGTTTAATAACTGACAGAGTGCCAGGCTGCCCACTTTGGCACTCCTAGCCCTGTCAGGCAGGACAGTGAGGCCACTCGGCTCATATGGCCCGAAAGCCAGGGCACTCTGCTCCCTGGCACAGAGACCTTGCCAATTGCAGGAAGTTGGGAAATAAAAGAAATGTTTCAAATAAAAAGATGTCAATTTAACAGGGACCTGGAAACAGATGTTCCTCGCAGAGCCCCAGAGCCGCCCACCCGCCCGCCCATCCGTCCTCCGGGTTTTCAAAGTCACTTCTTGTCAGGTGCCCTGGTTAAGAGGGAGAATTAATGAGCTGTGCTCCATTTTACGGCTGCCGTCTGATGTGGGAGCCCTGTGCGGAGCGCTGGGCGGACTGGCCAGCCTGGCCCCCAGCCCTTCCTCCAGCAGCTCAGCCTGGATCAAAGAGGAGAGCAGCTCAGCTTTTATAGCAAAATGATTAAAACCACGTGGGGCTTGTTTCCTCACACGTGACCTCCTGACAAAGTGCAGAGGGGGGAGCAGAGGAAAGGTGAACCCAGGGGTCTCCAGGCTCAGAGAAGAGTAGGACCCCAGATGCAGACACTATAGAAAATAAGCACAGACAAGCGCGTGCACATGCGCCCACACTCATAGTGCCTCTTCCCTGAAAGTTGAAACCCAGCTCGAGAATGAGCACTTGGAGAGCCTAATTATCCAGGTTGGCTAGGACCACAGAGAGATAGGTAGATGGGTATATAGATAGATGATAGATCAGTGATGGTGAACCTATGACACGCGAACTCATTTTTTTGGTTGATTTTTCTTTGTTAAATGGCATTTAAATATATAAAACAAATATCAAAAATATAAGTCTTTGTTTTGCTATGGTTGCAAATATCAAACAATTTCTATATGTGACACAGCACCAGAGTTAAGTTAGGGTTTTTCAAAATGCTGACACGCCGAGCCTAAAAAGTTCGCCATCACTGTGATAGATAGATGATAGCTAGATAGCAAGTTATTTGATTAGTTCTAGTCCTTGTAGAAAAGTACAACTGCATTGTATGACAAACTACGTCTCAAATCTCCCTGCTGCATTTGCACAAATAATTTCTCATACCTCTGTACTCTCTGGCAACACTGCCATACCTGCCAATCACAGCTTGCTGGTGGTAAGCGACCGCACCTCTGTTCTCCCAGGTATTCTCGTGTCATCTCCTTCTCTCCCAGTGAGAACTGAATTTGGTGACTTGTGTCTAGAGAAAGGAATGAAGCAGAGCTCATGAGATATCACTTCCAAGATTATATCATTAAAAGACCGTGCTTGCCCTGGCCAGGTATGACCCAACTGGTTGGGCATCATCCCGTGCACTGAAATGTTGCCAGTTAGATTTCCAGTCAGAGCACAAGCCCAGGTTGCAGCTCGATGCCTGGTGAGCAGTATGCAGGATGTAGCCAATCAATGTTTCCTCCCAGGTTGATGTTTCTCTCTCTCCCTCCCCCTTCCTCTCTCTCTCAAAGATGTTTAAAAAAAAAAAAAAAAGACAGTGGCTTTCTTCTCAGATATATCTTGTTGTGAAGGAGGTCATCTTCCATGTTGTGAGCTGAACTATGAGAGACCCACAAAGCAAAGAACTGAAAGACAACTCTCACCAGCAGCCTTGAGGAACTGAGCCCTGCCAACAGCCACAAGCGAGTTTAAAAGCAGACCCGCCCCCAGTAGAGCCTTGAGATACCTGCAGCCGCAGTCAACACCTTGATTATAGCCATCTGAGGGACCTCAGCTGGGCCCAGATTCCCAAACCACAAAACCTGTGGGATAATAAGTACTTATTGTTTTAAGTTGCTAAGTTCTGGGATAGTTTGTGAGGCAGCCATAGATAACTCATGCACCTACACACCTGAGAATTACGGCTCCTTCGGCCTCTTTTCTTCTCCTGAGATAGCCCTGTGCACCCAGGCATGATTTACAGCGATCTTTAAGTGGAGCATCTACCCTCAGCCCCACCGCTGCCTTTACCACTCTGAGCTCCTCCCAGCCACCCCGGCCTCCTAGCTATGCCTTGAGAACACCAGGAATGCACCTACCTCAGGGCCTTTGTACTTCCCTAAGGCTTCCCTCCTCCTTCAAGACTTTGCTTGAACATCACCCATTCAGCAAGGCTCTTCCTGACCACTCTACCTGAAAAGGAAATCCCTTCTGCTCCACCCATGATGCTCCCTATTTCCCTTCCCTGCTTGGTTTTTGGCAGAGCCTTTATCAGCATCTAGCTTACAATATATCTTATTAACTTTGTTTCTTATTTGACCCCACTCCCAAACCAAAGGACAGAGATTTGAGGATTTTTGTCTATTTTGTTCACTGCTCCATTCCTCATGTCTCGCTTGGCACATTGTAGGCATCCAACAAGTATTCACTGAATAAATTGACAAATGGATTTATAGAGCTTCCATTTTCTAAACACCTACTATTACATACCAAGTACACATTGTCGATAATTCTCATAACATGGTCATTAATCCTGATAACTCTACAAGGTTGACATTATTTCTCGTTTTACAGAATTTAAAAGCTGAGACCAGGGAATGCTCTGTTATTTAAGGTCCCACGGCTAATTCATAGAAGTGCTGGGATCTGAGACTCCTACATTTTTTATTTAAATTAAATTTATCGGTGTGACATTGGTTAATTACATTATTTAATTTTTAGGTGTACAAGATTACAGTTTGACATCTGCACACTTACATTCTTATCTCTACACTTTTTCTATTGCCTTGGGTACTCTTTACAGTGAAAGTACTGTCCAACGCAGCCGTGGGCAAACTACGGCCCGCGGGCCGGATCCGGCCCATTTGAAATGAATAAAACTAAAAAAAAACAAACAAAAAAAAAGACCGTACCCTTTTATGTAATGATGTTTACTTTGAGTTTATATTAGTTCACACAAACGCTCCATCCATGCTTTTGTTCCGGCCCTCCGGTCCAGTTGAAGAACCCATTGTGGCCCTCGAGTCAAAAAGTTTGCCCACCCCTGGTCCAAAGCAATGACTTCATCTAACCTTCACAATAACCCTGTGAAAGAGCAATTATAATTATTATTTCCATTTTGACAGAGATGGGAATGAAAGCTCAGAGAGGTGAACGCATTTGCCCTGGTTGGCATAGCTGGTAAACAGCAGAGCCAGAATTTCCTTGGCTTATTCAAAAGACATTGTCTGAGCAGCTCCCAGGTGCCAGGCACCATGAATAATAGAACATAGGACCCCACTCAAGTCCTCAGGTTCCCCTTTCTCCCCAGTCCTATGGGGTTTCTGTGCTGGCAACTGTGGTGAGCTGAGTGCTCATTCAGGTTAAATGTGGATCTGGTAGATGTTACCTTGTGCAGGTCAGACATGGCTTGAGAGAGGCTAATCTGAAGGGAGATGACAAGTGAGGGCTGAGGTCTTTGGGAAGAGACTCAGAAGCTATTACAGAGAAGGGGTTTTTTAAAAATGCATTAAGCAAGAGAAAGTTAAGGTAGGGGAACTTTTTTAAATCCCTCTTTATCCCCATGCCTCACTCCCACCCACCCACAGGCAACCATCTTAATGTGCTGGATGTGTATAAATCTTTTGGGTTGTTTGTGCTTTTGCAAAGTGCTTATCTTTCTTTCGTATAAAAGTATATGCAAATAGGGTTATGCTGTATATCTCCATTTGCTTTTTATTAGTCCACTCAGCATTATGTTTTAAAGTACCATGCATGTTATTGAGTATACATATCATCAGTTGTTTCCAGATGTTGCATAATACTACCCCATGTAACCCATCCACTCCTCCAAATGCTCACCACCACCACCACAGTGCTGCGATGCACATTGCCACCTCCTTCTGGTCCTGTGTGAGTGAGACTGCTGGTACTAAGGGTACAAATAGCCTTAATTCAGTGCCTGCTTACTATCCTGATACACTCCCATTGGCAGGGCATGCACATTATTATACCCTTATATCCTAGCCAACACTTGGTGTTATCCAGCCTTCTAATGTTTGTCAATCCAATAGTTGTAAAGTGATATCTCAGAGTTTCTTAATTTATATCTCTCTGATTAGTCATTTACATCTCTCTGATTATTAATATTATTCAGCATATGCAGTAACTCTACATATGCTTGTTGGTGTTTAGTTTCTCTTGAGTGAGCTAATCGGATTTGAAGTGGAAGAGAGAAGATTAGTCTACTCAACTCGCCCATATTCCTGAAAAGGGGGGAAGGATTTGGCAGTTCACCAGGCATAGGAGCCAGGGATGCTCCAGCAACACTTCCAAGTGGAAAAGGCTTCAAGGTGAACAGTTGGGGCCTGAACTATGAGGTTTTCCTTGAAAACAATTTTTCCCAAAAAAAAAAACGCAGGACAGAACATGGAAAACAGATGACTCCGAAGGGGAAAATGGAGTTAGCCAACAAGATAGAATTGAGGTTCAACCTGTCAAAAGCTATTTCCTGGAAACTGAAATAAATTGGATACTATTAAAAGAAAAAATTTCTGTTCTTCAAAAGACACAAGAGACTGGAGAGGCAATCCACAATGTGGGAAAAGATATTTACAGAAAATATATATATATATGGCAAAGGACTCGGATCCAGAGAATATAAAGAACTTCAAATTGATAAGAAAAAGACAAGCTACTCAATAGCAATATAGGCAAAAGACTTGAACAAGCACTTCACAAAAGAGGCCAGTAACCATATGAAAACATGCTCAACTTCTTTAGGAATCATAAATACAAATGGAAACATCAGAGAAATAGCACCACGCTCCCACCAGAAAGGCTAAAATGAAAAAGACAATACCAAATGTTGGGTGGAATATAAATCGACACATCCTCTTTGGAAAACTATTCAGGGAAATCTACAGCTACCCTCTGGATAGGCATACCCTTTGACCCAACAATTCTATCCTAGGCATATATCCAACAGAAAAGCATTCACCAAAACACATGTACATAGAAACTATCCAAACACCTATCAACAATAGAATAGGTAAGTGGTATATTCACATACTGAAATACTACACTGCAATGAAAATGAAAGAACTACTACTTCACGCAACAATATAGTGAATTTCACAAACATGATGCTAGCGGAAAGAAGCCAAATACAAAAAGAGTACGTATATCTATTTCTATACATCTGTATAAAGTACAAAAACAGGTGGAACTAATCTGTAGTGAGGTGCAGACTGTGGTGAAGTCAAGACCTTGAGCTGACATCAACTGGGAAGGGTATGGGGAACGCGACTTCTGGAGTAGGGGAATGTGCTGTTTCTTGATCACGGAGCTGGTTACACGGATGTGTTCACTCAGAAATTTCACCACGCTATCTGCTTATGCTTGGTATGTGTGTATGTATAAATGTCACACCTCAATAAAAAGTTCAAAAAATATTTCTCGCATAGCTATTGCCTCGCCCCAGCCCATACAGACAAATAAGGAGTAGGAGATGGCAGAGAACAAGTGCGTACACAGCCATGAAATACATGCCTGGTGAGAGTCCAGGGAGAACAAGATAGGAGTGTCTCAGATGTGGGCAGGGCTTTTTCAAGAACCAAGAACTTCTATGTGGACTCTAAAAAAAACAAATAAAGGAACAAACAGAACAAACTAACTCATGGATACAGAGAACATGTCGATGGTTGCCAGATGGGAGTGGGTTGGTGGGGGTGAAAAGGGGAAGGGATTAAGATGTACAAATTGCCAGTTATAAAAACAGTCATGGGGACATAGAGTACAGCATAGGGAATATAGTGAATAATACTGTAATCACTGAGCATGGTGTCAGAGGGGCACTAGACTTAGCGGGGTGATCACTTCATAAGTTACATAAATGTCTAATCACTACGTTGTACACCTGAAACCAATATAATATTGT
The DNA here is from genome assembly GCF_000327345.1 of Myotis davidii. NCBI lineage: Eukaryota > Metazoa > Chordata > Mammalia > Chiroptera > Vespertilionidae > Myotis > Myotis davidii. The sequence goes on along the minus strand of NW_006383011.1, from coordinate 19,166,969 downwards.
ACGTCTACTATAGTTGGAAAAAAAAACTCATTTAAAGAACCAAGCACTTTTTTTGTATTTTATCCTGCTCAGTGCCCTTTGCAGCTGAGGGAACTGAGATCCCTAAAGCCAACGTGACTTGCCTACGGCCACACTGCTACTAAATCCCAGAGCTACATCTAGTTTCCTGGCTCAGGGATCTTCTCTCAGGCAACATTGCCAGCTCTATCTGAGCTGGAGCAATCCTGGTAGGCTCTCTGGAGGAGGAACAAATTACATGGGATGTTGAAGGATGGAGATGATTCATGAAAGCAAGAAAATGCCAGGTTTGTGGGGAATTCGGCTTCCTGCAGAGGAGCTGTCAGAGGTGCTCTTGGGAGACAGGCAGAAAGGACAGGCAGGGAAGTACAGCTGGCACCCCCATCCCTCACTCTCATGCCCCTTCTTTAAAGCCCTAGGAGTCTGTCCTCCCAATAGCTCTCCATACCCCCAGATTTATTTTGCTTTCTTTCGCTAAATCAAACTTTATCAGACAGTTTTACTGTCAGCCGTTAAACCAAAATGTGTTTGTGCAACAGTAAACACCTTGTTACTGCAGGGAAGGATTACATAAACAACAGCAGAGACAGGCCGGACTCACTGTACCCATGAGCCCCCAGGAGCTGAGTGGCCCTCAGTGGGGATGGAGGAGAGCCCTTCAGGGGCATCCTGGAGCCCAAGGCTGCGGGGAACAGTCCAGAGGCTTTGCTTTACCAGAATGGAATGACTGGCAAACGTTCCTCCAGTCGGAGGTAGGGCGTGTCCTCTAGAGATCTCAGAAGGGTACTCAGGTCCTCACCGCAGCCCTGGGGGAGGAGCAGGAAGAGGGAGAGGAAAATGCTAGGCAGGAGTGGGATGGGTCTGGATTCGAATCTGGTGAGATAGGGCAGGCTGAGCACTCCACAGGGATGCGGGGGCTGGGGGGGAGGAGGGGAGATGAAGCCTGGAAGGAGTAAAGAGAGGAGAGGGTTAGGGGTTAGTTAGGACTGGGTTGAAGAGACGAAGAATGTGGCAGTGGGACTGACTGCTGGCCTGAGTTGTTCACCATGGAGTGGAGGGACTGGAGCTCCTTGGGAGCATGGAGGTTCAGACCAGGCTGGGATGAGTGCAGATAGAGACACCCGCTAGGCTGCCCTCTCCCTGGGCCTGCCCCAAGTCTCAGGTGGATGGCCTACCCTCAGGGCACACTTCTCCCTCCCCTCATCCACAAGCCCGCCCTCTCCTCAGGGCTGCTTCCTGGGGCAGAGAGCTGTGTGACATCAGCCGACGAGGGGAAGTTGAAAGATAGGATCGAAGGAGGCCCCAGCACTGGATAGAATGCTGGAAATAGCTGGAGACAAGATAAACAGTTTACATTTTTGTCCTCACTGGGCACTGGGCTAGGAGCTGCTATACCACAGACACTATTTTGAGTCTCACACCTACACTTTGGAATAGAAATGATTATTATCCCCACACACCACACTGCCGGTTCACGTTATCTTATTCCTCCTACACTACTCTACCCACAGTTATTTTATTGAACACTTATTATGGGGCAGGTACTCTGGCCATAGTTTTTTCATTTCATTCTCACATCCGGTGTACAAGGCAGGTCCTTTGATCATTCTCTTTTACAAAAGAGGAATGCAAGAGTCTGAGAGGCTGAGTCGCTTGGCTGGGGTCACACAACTCGTACATGGCCGAGTCAGACTCAGAGCTCAGCTCTCTCTAGGGCCAGAGCCTGCGCTCTTCCTGTCTGTGTCTGTGCTGAGAAGAGGGCCTGGAGGGAGAGGCAGCATAATTGGGGGGAGGGAAGTGGAAGATGTGGTGCACACACAGAAGGACCCCACTGAAGAGAGAACAGCCATGGCTCATTCATGGCCGAAAGGAGTGGGGTGCTCCTGAGATGGCTTGGCCGTAAACTTCTTTCTCAGAGACTAGATTCACAGTGATGGTGAACCTATGACACGCGAACTCATTTTTTTGGTTGATTTTTCTTTGTTAAATGGCATTTAAATATGCAAAATAAATATCAAAAATATAAATCTTTGTTTTACTATGGTTACAAATATCAAAAAATTTCTATATGTGACACGGCACCAGAGTTAAGTTAGGGTTTTTCAAAATGCTGACACGCCGAGCTCAAAAGGTTCGCCATCACTGGACTAGAACGTGCCCTCCAGGGTCCTAGAAGCCACTAGCCCAGCGGTTCTCAACCTGTGGGTCGCAACCCCTTTGGCGGTCGAACGACCCCTTTCACAGGGGTCACCTAAGACCATCCTGCATATCAGATATTTACAATACGATTCATAACAGTAGCAACATTAGTTATGAAGTAGCAACAAAAATAATTTTATGGTTGGGTCACAACATGAGGAACTGTATTTAAAGGGCCAGAAGGTTGAGAACCACTGCTCCAGGGTTTGAGTCCATCAGGCACTACTAGCCTGTTCCCTGAACTCCCGGCCTGAGGCATTTTAGCCCTAAATGCTCTCTTCCTCTTCCCTCCAAGGCCCAGATCCCAAGCAGCCCCTCGGCCCTGCCTTTGGCCTTCTCCCAGGTATCTATCTGCCCATCACCACGCCACCATCCATCCCCCTACCCTCCACCACACACTGGCCCCATCAGCCAGGCCACAGATTACTGTGATCACTCAGAGCCTTAGATCACTAGGGCTCAGAGTCAAAATTAGAAACTATGTAAGTAAGGAACAATTCCTCAAGCACCTGCCACATGTCACACATTGTACTAGACACATATCCCCTGGGAGGCCTCATTTCATTTAATTCTTAATATCGACCTATGAGGTGAAGATTGAGGCTTAGAGAGCAGGCCCTGCCCAAGGACGTAGAGCAAGTGAGAAGCAGAGTGTGTGTGTACAACCCTGGGTGATTTTGTCTTCCAGGGAATAGTTGGCAATGCCTAATACCCTTTGTAATACTTTAAGCAATAAGAAATAAATAAATAAATAAAATAAAGCCAGTTCTGTGGAGCTCCAAGCCTTCCCAGCGGTGCCGCCCGCCCCCCTCCCCCGGCCCCCTGCCAGGCAGTGTGATGCTGAGCTAGGGATGTGTGTGTGGGTTTAGTCACACAGATTTGTCAGTGAGAAAAGTGTTCCAATTGTAGATGACATCAAGGAGGTCCTCCCATGAACTATCATTTAAAGTCCCTCTTTTGGAAAAAAAAATTTCTAAAAGGAAAAGTATAATTAGAGGCCATCCATGCTGTCTCCGTGGAGCCCGCCACGCCTCCCCACCATCCACCACCGTCTGAGACAGAACTGAAGGGACGCCATCACGTCTGTGAAGTGAAGGATGCTGGGATGCCTGCCAGCCACCTAGGCTCTCTCATAATCCCATTCCCATTGCATTTAGTGGCTTTTTTTCTAATGTTATATGGCAGTCTAATTTACATAGTGAAAGTGCAAAAATTGTTAAGTAGATAGCTTGATGAATTTTCACAAATCAAACACACCCACATAACCAACATTCCCAGCATCCCAGAAACCCCTCTGCTGTTCCCTTGGAGTAACTCCCCACCCCACCCCCCAAGGGCTGACTTCCAACACCTCTGATTAGTTTTACCCATTTTAAAACTTCATATAATTGGAATCAAATGGTATGTGTTCTTCTGTCCGACCTCTTTGTTCAATATTATGCTTGTGAGTCTTCCATATTTCTCCATGTACCCAATTGCAGTTCATTCATTCACATTGCTGTGTAGTATTCCTTTGTGGAAACTGTGTCACGATTTACCTGTTCTGGGCATTTGATTAGTTTCCAACCACCTAAAGGTTTTTAGTGTCATGATTTTGGATGGCTAAAGGTCAGGCTCTCCAAAAGACTGTAAAAAGTAGTAAGGTCATGTTTCATTACTGATGGATTTTTTTAAAACAAGGACGGTGAAGATTTCTCTTCTCTGAAGTTAAAGCATCACAATCAATTTGTGTGATATTTTCAGCTCTACCTAAAGTCCTAGAGAAAAAATATCTAACAAAGTCACTTGAAGCCAAAACATGGGTGAATTCTACAAGCATCCCACTGAATCTCTTAGAACCATTATAATTTCAAAAAGGAGTTGAGCTATCACAGCAGCAAAATTTTGATGAGGGAGCATGATAACAAAAAGCTTTGCCTAAAATGTCCCCCGTGGAGAAGAGTTGGGGAGGCCCTTTCAGCTGGCAAGTGCTTAGCATTTTTCCCCAAAAAGTATGGGAGACACAAATATGACTTAGTAATTTCCCTTGCCATGAATTTCTCTACTTCTCAGTTGCCATAAATTAAAGTACTTATATTACTGAAAATGCCTGAGAACTCACAGGACCCCAAAGTATCACTAAAACGTTAATGGTTGCTCCAGACATTTTTTTTTTAATATATTTTATTGACTTTTTACAGAGAGGAAAGGAGAAGGATAGAGAGTTAGAGAGAAACATCAATCATCTGTCTCCTGCACACTCCCCACTGGGGATGTGCCCGCAACCGAGGTACATGCCCCTGACCAGAATCGAACCCGGGACCCTTGAGTCCGCAGGCCGACACTCAATCCACTGAGCCAAACTGGTTAGGGCTCCAGACATTTTTTATAAAAAACTACCTCTCCACCACAGGGGCTGACATTTTTAATTGCTAATGAGATGCTGAAAGCAATGGAAGAGAAGCTGGAGATGAGGCTGGGCTATGGTAAGGGCTCAAATTATACATTGTAGATGACATCAAGGAGGCTGAAAGTGAAAATTTGGGTTCACTTACCTGTGATTATGGACCAATTGCTACATGTTAAAAACCAAAGTAAATTTTTCAAATACATTTTAAACGTCTTCAGATTAGTTTATTAGGCAAAAATATGTTTCCCCTCTTTGTTTAAATCAAGGTAATCTTTCAGGTGTAGATTCAGTCTTCTGAAAGCTTGTCACAGAAGGGCCCAAGCCACTTTTTAATTTTCTCTTTTTAATTAAAAACGATATCCAAGATGTTACCACTGGGGGAAACTGGAGGCAAGATACATGAGTTCTTGCACGTTTTTCTGCAACTTCCTGTGAATCGATAATTATTTCAAAAGCTTAAAAATAATAACATAAAAATAGCAAATAGCCTGTTAGGTGAAAGATGATGCGTTTAACGGCTCTGGGCGTCATCTGCGTGTTCAGATGGCATTTGGGAGACATTGAGATAAGTTTGTTATCATTCCAGAGGGCAATAGAGAAATATCGCCTCCAAAAATGACTCCAAATTGCAGACATTTGCAGCCACTCAAGACTTAGAGTTTATAAACGTCTACTTTCCTCCCATTTGGAACTTTTGGTGGGGAGATAAAAAGCCTTTTGGAAACTTTTCTCCCCCAAAATGATTACACTGAACAGTTCAGCTTGGCCTTGCTCTGCATTCTATGTGCACTTTGGTTCAATTTACATCTGGGAGTATATATTTTTTTCTTCCATAACTACATTTTAAAGACAAGTTTGGAGTTGGGTTAACAATTGTTCATTTAGTCAGTCCCAGTTTGTAACTGACAAGAAAAAAAAATCTCTAAATATTGAAAATTTGCTACAAATTGTCAAAAACAGTGTTATCTTTTTTTTCCGGGACCACTAGCAGGTCTCTAGAGATCCCTCAGAGTCTCAAAGGCAATGCCTCCACTTTAGCCCCTCGGTACAAGTCTCGTGTGCCACTTGTGTGCTAGGCACGGTCAAGAGCAGCACTTACCTCGAGAGACCATGTTCAAGTTCTGGCCCCTGCCTTCCAGGACAATGGGATGTTCTTCTCCTGATCTCTCGGCAGCAGACTCAGGTTAGCAGGAGCTTCTATGGAAACAAGAGTTTCAATTTATCACATTAATATGGGATTGACCGCCCACTCCCTCACCAGCGAAGAGAATACTAAATCCCCAACTAAAACGGTTAAGAGTTGAGGACCTGAGAGTCTAGGTTTGAATTTTCAGCTCTCTCACTATGTGACCTTGGGCAACTTAATCAACTTCTCTGGGCTTCACTTCTATCATCTGTAATATCTGGAAAATAACAGCAACATACATCATGGGTTATCAAGAAGATTAAATGAGATAATGCATGTAAAGGGTTTAGAAGAATGTTCTCTATTATTGTTCTCTAAATGCTGAGAAAGTGCTTTCTCTTATTATTAATTGAATTGTTCATCAGAAAGCTGCTTGGCGAGCCCAGAATCAGAGCAAAGGGCAGCGGAGGTGATGGTTCCCCTTTAGTTCAGGAGCCATCAGTGACATATCCCTGCCCCACTCCAGCCCTGAAACAATAGGCACCCTCTAGTCATCAGGCTGCTCATGCCGTTCGCATCCTCTATTTCCCTGCCCTGGGCCACGCTGGGGAAGCGTGACACATCTTGCTTCCTAAACCCCTTTTTCTATGTGAACCGCCTCTTGCCTACTGCCCCATTTTCCCCTCTGTTTAAAGCGCAGTATGATTGTTCTTTCCACAGTCCTAGCAGATATCCTCCCCCCTACTCCCTCCCTGCCGGGTGTTGATTCAATTAGAACCACTCTCCAAGCTCTGCCTGGGCCGCCCAAGGTCAGAGCCCATGTGCAGAAATCACATTACCTTCCCGATGAATCACAACCCATCATTTCTTATTGGTGTCAGCAAGATTTAAATCTTTCAATAAGAGCTACACATGCATTTTACAGTTGCATAGTTCCTGCTCTATTTTTTTTTTTAAGCGTAATTAAGTTTAGGGCACATGTAATTTTATTTTCGTTTCCTCTGTTTTATTTGCTTCTCACAGTGGATTCTATATATGTTTGTGTATTTTTTAACATGACAAGTAAACATGCTGAGGTAGTCCGGGTCAACTCCTTTGATCTCAGCTTTCTTGCTTCACTGAAAGTCGACTACTTCCATTCTGAGCATCATGTTTTCAGATGACTGGCTTTGGCAATCTCCTGGCCCTGGAACATAACTGTTGATTTGCCATTTTCCCTCTGAATGCCAAAAGTGCCTTATGTTCAATATATCTAAGGCTAACTCATAATCTTACCCTCCCAAAACTAGGTCTTCTTCCAAGGTGCCCCGTCTGAATGATGGCACCTCCATCAAAAGTAGCAACTGAGTAGTCTTGAGGAAGGGGAGAGTGAGACAAGCCTGGAACCTAGAGGTCATTCTTTTTCTTTTTTTTTAAACATATCTTATTGATTTTTTACAGAGAGGAAAGGAGAGGGATAGAGAGTTAGAAACATCCACAAGAGAGAAACATCGATCAGCCGCCTCCTGCACACCCCCCACTGGGGATGTGCCCGCAACCAAGGTACATGCCCTTGACCAGAATCGAACCCGGGAGTCTTCAGTCCACAGGCCGACGCCCTAGCCCCTGAGCCAAACTGGTCAGGGCTAGAGGTCACTCTTGATGCCTCGCCAGCCACATGATATCCATCTTCTAGATTTTAGTTTCTGAAAATCCCCTGAATCCATCCACTTCTCTTTATCTCAAAGGCCTCAACATTAGTCAAAGCCATTTTTGTTTCTGAGTTAAATTATAACAATGGCCTCCTGACCGGTCACCCTGTGTTCCTTTGTGTTGTTCCATTCTCTTATTGACCATTATTGTTCTCCAGGTTGTCCAGCTGTGGTTTCTAATCTTGGTGCACATCAAATCACCCTGCATCCTTGTTAAAATGCACATCCACCTGGGGGGGGAGGGATTCTAATCCATTTGGTTTGGAGTAGGATCTGTGTATTTAATACATGCCCCAGAATTATTCTGATGTAGCTGGTCTGTGAATTAGCCTTCAGGAATCATCGGCTACAGCTCACCAGGAACATACCGGGCCCATTTTAGAGATGGCCAAATATGTTTCCTAAATGAATCATGAATGAGCACCATCCGACAAATATTTACTGAGCTCCCAGTGGGTGGAGACTGTTTAGGCAGGAGGGATACAGTAGTCAATAAAACGGACAAAAGTCCCTCTTTTCGTGAAGCTTATATTCTGGTAGTAGGAGCAAATAAAACAAAAAAAGTAAAGTAAAATATTAGAAATGTTAGATGACAAAAAGTGCTATGGAGAAAAAATAAAACAAATTAAAGGATGGGAAATAGAGCTGAGGGGGGAGGGGCAGGTTGCCATTCAGATAGGATGGTCAGGGAAAGCCTCGCTGAGAAAGTGGCTATTGAGTAAAGACTTGAGAAAGGGGAGAGAGAGCCACTCAGATAACAGCAGAAAGGGCTTTCCTAGATGAACTCTAGAAGGATGAAACACAGTCCCTGTGGCGAGTCACACCCTCATTCTTCTACCATCCTTCACTAGTCTCTCTGGAACTGCCTTCAGGTGCAGGGGAGTGATCACAAGATACAGTAATAATAATAACACCTGTCACCTGTCAGAGGTACACTATATGCCAGGCATGACACCAACTCCTTTACGTGCAATACTCCATTATCTCATTTAATCCTCACATCGGCTCTGTGTTATAGAATGGTTCCATACCATTCGAGCTCGATTCCCAGTAGGGGGCATGCAGGAGGCAGCTGATCAATGATGTTCCCCTCTCATCGACATTTCTATCTCTCTATCCCTCTTCCTTCTAATCTCTCTCTAAAAATCAATAAAAGCCTATTTAAAAAAAAAAATAAGGTGTCTGGTGTCTTGCCCAAGGTTTCCCAGCTTGTAAGGATTCAAATCCAGGGACTGTGACACCAGACCCCAGATGTTGAACTTCTGTTTCTGAGTCAACTGAGCAGTAATTTCAAGGGGACCCAACTGCTGGGGGGGAGGGGGGGAAAGTGGGGAGAGCAAGTGAAAAAGAGAGGCAGATGGGTGGCCTGGGCCAGAAGCAAGACCTGCTAATGAAGAGAGAGGGCAGGTCAGAGGTCCAGGACTTCAGAACACCTCCTCTCACCCCCCCCCAATTCCCTCAGGAGCTGAGGGGCTCCTTGGCAAAGCTCTCCCCAGGGCAGAGGAAATAAGGCAGAGGCCCCTCTGAAGCAATGTGAGGAGGGTAGCCACACTTGAAACTGCACTGAGCAGGGATCCAAAAATCAAGAGGTGCTGAGGGAGACGTGTCTCCTGAGTTGGGCACAAATGGACCGAGGGCTGCTTAACCCTCTGGGGCTGACCACTGGCCAGGGCCACCTCATTGCACAGTCCCAGGGTCAGCATTCACACTAGGCTGCAGGAGGCACTTTATCCGCTGGGTGAGCAGAACTGAAGGAAGTGTAATTGGTCCCTGTGTTCACATGGCTCTTACCCACCCACAGAGTTTCCTTCTGCACAGCAGCTAACTGTCCTCCACCCGCCTCCTATCCTACATGCTCCCCACCCCCTAGAGAGCCTTCCTTCCATGGGATTTTCCACCCCCTGAATAACAAAATTTTACTACAGGGCCTGGGTCAAGGGATAAAAGATGCAGGAAAGGTGAAATGGAGAGAGGTGAGGGGTCCAGAGTGAGCTCAGGCAGGGCCTCTAATTCTGGAAGCTCTGGAGAAACTTGACACCAAGGCCAGGTCCTGAGCCAGGGGAGGGGAGGGAGTAAACCATCTTCCCGGAGCAGGAAGTGAGGGAGAGAGTGAGAGTGGGCTGGGGAAGCGCTCTGTTTTCTTTGGCCTCTGCCAGCCCAAGGAGGGAGAGGGAGAGGGGCCAGAGGGAGGAGGATGGGGTTGTTGGAAAGATCCGGCCTTTGTGTCCTACCCTCCCCCAGGAGTGGAGGCTGGAAGAAGGTTGGGGACGGGTGGTGGGGGGAGGGGGGGAGGCCAGGCCACAGTTTCTCCCGGCCTGCTCCCTGTTAGATGTGTCAGGGGGTTGGGGCCACAGGTGAGAATGTGGGGTGTAGTGAGGAGTGGGAGAGGGCTGAAGGTGGGAGGACAGAGCATAACAGTGTTGGAGGGATAGGACTAGCCCAAAAGCAAAACCCAAGACTCTGGGAGGTGCCACATTCTCTCTAGCCTTAGTCTCCAAGCCACCCCCCAAAAGGCCTTAACTTCCTGCACTGCTCACTTCAGCAAACAGGTGGGGGTCATCCTGGGAACAGCTCCAGGCCGAGGCGGGCCAGGCACCCCATTAGGAAGCTGGTCTTGCAGAGCCCCATTGTCTCTCGAGTTTACGCTGGGATGTAGTCAGATGTAGTCATTCTACTCCTAAGAGAAAGACTTCCTTAAAAACAACTCCATCCCTAATCCTAATTCTCCCAACTGTCATCCTAATCCCAAAATCCATCCCTCACAAGAACCCCAAACCAGTCACAACCCAAACACGATTTAAAATTGTTGAATTTAACCCCATACCTTTATCCTCATCCCAAACTTTACCACAGCCCAGCTCCAGACTCACCCTGAGTTACGTACATCACAAGCCTGACTGCACTAGGTTGTCTGTTGTGGGGTGGGAATTAACAAACAGGAAGAGTTCATGTGCATTGAGCCATTAGGAGGTGTTAGGCACTGTAATGGACTTTTCCCATTTATTGCTGTATTAATACCAACCTATGAGTTAGGCATTACTATTACTACCATCTCATAGAGGAGAAAACCGAGGCTCAGGAAGATTAGGCTAGTTACTCTGAGAAAGTGCCCCCAGCCTGGATGTGATGGTAGAATCACTGTTCCCATCAGCAATATCTCACAGGGTGAGTGGAGCCTCCGCGGGGATCCCTTCTGTCCACATGGAGAACGTATGGCTGCTCTAGAGGCCAAACCAAGTTCCATCATTTGAGATCCAGATGGGGTCTCTGCTCAGATATGAGTGAGAGTTGACTCTGAGGTCTCAGAGCCTAGAAACCTATTGCAGAGTGATGCAAGAATCATAGCATGGGTGGAATGGACCTGATTTGGGAAAACAACCCCAAACCTCATTACTTTCCAGTCTGCAGAATCACTGAAGACCCCCCTCCACCATCACCCCACTACTTTGGGGGTGCTCCTCCTGATCAGCCAACTCTCATTTGAGTTCACCTAATATTCTGACTCATCCTGGGGAATACCCCCAGAGCCTTCCAGAACTCAATGAGATAGTCCTCAATCAGGACAGGGAAGGTGACCGTCTAAGCCAGCGGTTCTCAACCTGTGGGTCGCGACCCCTTTGGGGTCGAATGACCCTTTCACAGGGGTCGCCTAAGACCAATGGAAAACATATATCGAATATATAATTACATATTGTTTTCGTGATTAATCACTATGCTTTAATTATGTTAAAATTGTAACAATGAAAATACATCCTGCATATCAGATATTTACATTATAATTCATAACAGTAGCAAAATTACAGTTATGAAGTAGCAACGAAATTTTATGGTTGGGGGTCACCACAACATGAGGAACTGTATTAAAGGGTTGCGGCATTAGGAAGGTTGAAAACCACTGTTCTAAGCTTAGTGGTTTACATCACACACACACACACACACACACACACACACACTTATAGATGGGCTTGTGCATACACTCACCCACTGTCCCATTTAGGACCTTTCCAGTTTCTTTTCTCTGCCCCAAACCTTGTATTTTGTGTTAGTCCTATGGGGGAAGCAAATGAGGGATATACTTCATTCTAAAGGACCTCACTCAGGGGGACACTGGCCTACAAAGTTCCCAGAACATCAGCAGGCCTGGCCAGACCAAAGGGGAGATACTGGCTCTCTGGAGTCCTCTATTTGTTCCTGAGTTAGGTGCTGTGTCAGGGTCTTTCTGTTGTTATGTGTCTTTTTAAAATATATTTTTATTTATTTCAGAGAGAGGAAGGGAGGAAAGAGAGATAGAAACATCAATGATGAGAGAGAATCATTGATCGGCTGCCTCCTACACACCCCACACTAGGGGTTGAGCCCACAACTTGGACACATGCCTGACTGGATATTGAACTATGACCTGATTTACAGTTCAATGCTCAACCACTGAGTCACACCAGTTGGTTGTGTCAGGGTTTTTATGGCCAGGTGTCTGTCCAACTATGAAGGACCACATCAAGAAATGCTCAATGCACCTCACCTCTACCACCACCATTCTCAATCAGTCTTGAGAAGATGACCCAACCAGGGAACTCTGGCCACAAAGATGCCAGATCAGAAGGCCAGCTGAGAGATCCAGTCTCTGGCCAAGGTACTTTGGCTTAAAAGCCAGAAAAGTGCTCTCGTGGATACTTTAAGCCTATAAATGAGAAGCGTCTTGGCCACACAACCCTTGCTCTTACATGTTGACATTAGCTGGTGCCTTTCCAAACCAGACCAGGGACCCCTGACGTAGCTCATGGTGGCTCACTGAAGGGACCTATGCTCAGCCCCATCTTCTCTCTCTTCTCCCATCCCCCACATTTATCTCCCTCTCATATACAACATGAGTGTTCTTTTTCTTCTGCCACCATTCCTCTTTGTCATTTGGGAGACATAATTTAGAGTGAATAACAGTAATAAGTATAATTAGCTTCTGGAGGAGAAGGGACATGTGGCATAGGCAGAGTAGGACTGGGGAAGGGAAAGGGCCTGGGGAGGGCGGTGTGAGGCTCTGCCAGGATCGCTCTCAGCTGTCTCTTCCTGGAACCAAAGAGCCAGGAATCTATATGCCTGCAGAGAATAGGAGCTCATGCCTGCAACTAAAACCTATCTCAGCAGTTCCTCTGGGCTGGGTGACATGGAGTCCTCCCCAACCCTCCCCCGCAAACTGACAGCTCCTGGGGCTGGGAACCCACCATCCAAAGACCCCCTCCTGATTCCACAGATGCAGATAAAAGTCAGAATAGAAATAATCGGCACTAAGAGGGGCAAGTGCAGATGTGACCATGAGAGCCCCAGATGTGGCTTGGCCATGGCCGCCAGGCTGCTGGGGCTGCACACAGGAATGTAGACCCAGATGGGGCTGGGGCTGGGGGAACAATGCACAGAACTGCTTTCTGGGCTCTAGGAGGGGTGCAGCTCTGAGGCAGAGAGCGGTCTAGCCTCTGACTTCATGAAAAGGCTCAGTCTGGTTCTGAGGAAGATAGATTCCTGCAAATGAATATTTCATCCTCATCTGCTCCAGGCCTAATTCCCCTCATTCTGCACTTTCCTGCAACTCCTGCTGCCCTTCCCCAGCTCAGCCTCCGACCACCGAATCAGCTTCATTGGGACCAGGGGTTCTCCTTGGGCACCTCCTGCCACAGATGGGAGGGCAGCAATGCTGCCTCTTCCTCCGGGAAATGCCAGTGTCTGCCCAGCAGGTCAGCCTCTCTCCTAAGTCCCACTAATAGCCGGCATTTAGGATGCCATAAAGATGAAGGAGCCCCCGCTCATAAACACCCCCAATGATAAAGCTCCCTGCGCCATCCCTCATGAGGCCCATTTACTTCCCACTTTGTTTTAAATTTTCATCTCGAGAGAAGTTTGCAAATCGCCAACAGCAGGAGCTTTCCAGAAATTGCAGAACATAATCAGTGCATTCTCAGCCTTGCTGTTCACTCTCAGACACAGCACCCCAGGCCAATGCCTACCAATGAGTGGAGGAGGCAGGAGGCTGAAGGCGGTCAGGAGTCTGTGGGACCAGTCCAAGGAGGCCTTCCTTGCCCAGTCCCGCCTCCGGGTGAGCTTGGCCTGCACTCCAGCCAGCCCCCATCCCCGTCCTGTTTGTGAAAATAAGAAGACCGGCCCACACGCAGCTATTCTAGGAGGATTAGCTAGCTCAACACAGAACATCTCTCCTGGACAGGATGTTTTCTTTAAATACACCCGTACTCCACCCACTGCCAAATCGGTCATTGTCTTTGGTCATGGCCCAGGGGAGGAGAGGTGGAAGAAGACAACTCTCTCTGTCCTCTCTTCAGGAGCCAGAGCCACAGCCCTGGGAATGCCAGATCTTCCCCACCCCCATCCCTGAGCCCGAACTTCCCTTCAGCAGAGCTCAGCTCCAGGATCTGGGTGGAAGTCCTCGGACTGGGTTTCTCAGCATCATGCTGTTCCTTCGATGATCTCTAGGGATGGCCTACCGCATTTACTGCAGGAAATAAGACCTCTTTTACAAAATTCACCCTCTTCTTCCAGTCTCCTTCAAAGAGCCGAACTAATGCTTCCTGAGTGCCTAGTACATGCTTCACATGCTTTATTTAGCACATCTAATTTCATCTTCACAACCCACACGTGTGGAAATGCCACCATCCTCTTACTCATAAGGGACCGGCCTCAGACAAGATAAACAAATTCACTTGCGGTCGCACAGCTACTAGATGGCAGGACAGGGCCAGCACGTGAACCCAGATCTGAGTCCTCCACCTGAGCTTCCTCCTCCAGTCACACTCCACCTGAGAAGGTGGGAGGCTGGACCCTGAGTAAGCAGAAGAAAGTGACAGAGGAGATGCAAGCACTTCCCTTCGGGCCTCACAGTCACACTGCAGCTGTGACTCACCTGGCTGCCTTCGTGACAGGCAAGCATCCTGTCTTCACACCTGAGCTCATCTTCCCATAGCTCAGGCACAGGGTTCCCAGCAGCCAAACAAGACCAAGGAGCAGCCAGAAGCATTGCTTCCCCTCCTCCACCAGAGGAGAGTGAATAGCTTTTTGAGTTCCACCTGGAATTATAGGTAGCTAAGGATTTTCAATGTCAGAGGGCTTGTAATCAAGGCAGACTCCCAGGAAGAGGGGAAATCCTGGCCAGTTTTACAAAGTGAAATTCCTTGTGCAGAAAGGAGAGAAAAGAAAGCCCCAGTGCAGAGAAGGGGCCAATCAACAGTTGGAGAAGTGAGCCCACCATTGTGGGGTGGGGTGGGGGCACCAGAAATGACGCACTATGTGGGGTTCACCAGCCATCTGCAGTTCTCCCATCCAGAGCCTAGAATCCAGGATCATGGTGGGGGCTGCAGCAGCCCTCCTCCTGCGGTCTGCTCCACATTCCTCACATTCTTTACGCTCAATTAAGAAGAAATAATCAGGGGAGCAAGCAAGGCCGCAGCAGGGCGGCCATGCCCCACGCTGGCGGCATCACGTGTGTGTGTGCGGAAACAGCTAGATTAGACCTCGAACCCAAGGGCCTTGGGGGATGAGGAAAGCAAGCAGTGAGGTGAAGGGAAGGGGGAGAGGGGGGTGGAATCTGGAAGGCATGGTTAGAGCAGGGGCAAGGTGCATAGCCAGAAGACCTCAGCCATCCATTACTTAATCAAACTATCGCTTTACCACGACTACAGCACTGTGTCACCATCACCATCCACCAGCATCATCAAATGCCCTTGGAGACACTCCCGGATGCTTAGAGCATTCTCACCTTTATCAGTTAGTGGCATGAGTTGGTTAATTGGTGTCATGAGAATAGTACCTGTCTATGGTCTTCAAAATATACCATCCATGGTTGCAGGCGGATGCTATTCTTGACCCCAGTGGAACATGCATGTAATTTCCTCCTCTTGGACACAACAGGCCTGGTTAACCAAGCAAACTCCTACCCCCTCAAGCCTCTATCTAAGGGACTGCCTCCAGCCCCACCCCCAGCCTCCACCTTCACATAAGCTTTCCCTGACATCCCCAGCAGACCCAGTCTCCTCTTGGCTCCCCTGGTACATGTAACCAGGACAGTTCTTATGCTGTTTTGTCATGTTAGGTATGTCCGTCTATATGTCCACCAGAATGAATAATAACTAAATGAATGATCGTTATTATTTATTGAGCATGTTCTTTGTGCCAGGCACTGTGTTAGCACTTGATAGATAACCTCATTTAATCTTTTTAACGTTCACAGAGGTTATTATTATTATTATTATTATTATTAATTATTATCCCCAATTTACCCATGAGAAAGTTGAGACTTGAAGAGGTTAAGTAACTTGTCCAAAATGACCCACTTAGTACAACAAGGAGAGGGAATTTGAACACAGGATCATAAAATGCCAAAACCTGTGCTATTACTCCAACATTGAAATGTTTGAGGACAGAGTCTATATTTAGCCTTGCTGACCACTATATGGCAAAGGATAGGTGCTCCGTATAGGATAGATGGATGAATGGATGGATGGATGGATGGGTGGGTGGATGGATGGGTGTTGTGGGCTCTACAGAGTTTCACCAGAGGAAGTAAGCCAAAAGCTCTCTTTCCACCTTTTATATCAATGGGTCAATTTTGAGAGATGATTTGTTAGAACAAAGACCTACTCTGTGCTCTTTATTGGATCTACTGTTAAGGCACACTCTGTGGCCACTTTGGAGCTTCAGCCTTTGACTATAGCTACACTCAGTCTATGATCACTTTGGGGTCTCAGGCTGTGGTCAGAGGTAGTGGCCAGTTTATAATGAGGATGGGAATCGATCTGGGCCTAGTGTTGAGGATCAGTCTGTGGCTGGTGTGTGTCAAATGAAGAGACCACCTCTCTGCCAAGCTGACTGGCAGCTCAATAGAGAACAGTTCTCAAGCCAGAGTGCCTTGTTCCTGAGCATTTAAAGGTGGAGAGATGATATGTGTGAGTAACCGGGTATGTGGGACAGGACAGGCCAAACTGCCCTGGAAACAGGGGGAAGGGGTGTACCCACTAAGCGAGCACCATGTCCTCTTTGTGAGTCCAACGTAAGTGTGAGTGTGGTGTGGCACGTGTGTGTGTGTGTGTGTGTGTGTGTGTGTGTGTGTGTGTGTGGTGAGGCAACAGGGGCCGGGTAGGGTGTGGGAGAGACAAACACACACCTGTAATAACATTGGCTTCAGACGCTAGGAGAGAAGAAATTCCCCCAACTGTTTTATCAGAGCCCAAGTTACCAAATTACATTGTTGTTTTAAATTTGAGCTTCTCAGCCTGCAAACGGGGGGAATCTCAGGTTCATGAGCTTAATGCTTGGCTGGGCCTGAAGCGCTACCTCCCCACCCAACCAGGCTCCCAGAGCTCCCAGGCCTGAGGAACAAAAGTCTTCTCTCTCAGGGCTTTGAAGTGGAAACACTAACTGCTTCCTTTAATTAGAAAGAAACCCCTATTGTTCCTGCTTTATTACTGACGGATGAAGACATGGGAAGAGGGGATTTTGAAGAACAGGAGTTGGGGGAGGAGTGGAGGGGACACAAAATCTCTATGGAGAATAGAGCATCTCCACACAGTCTCCACCCACCAAACCAGGCCTCTTTGTCCACCTTAATCAACCAAGACTTTCCAGGAAAGATAGAAGAAAGGGTCCCAACTCTCAAGGAGTTTATCATCTAGGTAAGGGAAGCAGAGCAGGAGGACAAGAAATGAAAGGTAATTGATATTAAATCAATACTACCAATAAAAGCAAGAAGAATTTAGAGTGAGGAGATAGTCCCATAGACAACCTCTTAAGAACATCCAGGGGGTGTATCTAGGAACTTGAGTTGAATGCCGCAGATTGAAGAGAATTGACAGAGAGGAAGAAGAGAGTATTTCCACTCCAAGCAGGTGAGTGGCCTTTGCAAAGGCACAGAAATGGGAATGGACACAACATTTTTGGAGGACAGTAGAAAGTGGGTCTGGTTGTAGAGGAGGGTGTGGGGGCAGTGGAGCTGGGGAGGAATACAAGGAACCAAGCTGCCTAGAGCAGATGTAACAGAGGAGTGGAAGACTTTGAAGCACACAGGGGAAATAGACTTGATGAGACAATTAGAAAACCATTGGGCTTTCCTGAGCAGGGGAGTGGCCGTTGGCAGCCCTGTTCAGGAAGGCATGGAAGGGAGGAAGAACAAAGGCAGGGAGACCAGTTGGGGCGCTTCTGAGGAAACCCAGGTAATGATGGCTTAGACTAAGGTGATGGCAGTGGGACAGGGAAAGAAAAGGTGAGGGATACATTTCAAAGAAAGGACTAAGATGTGTTGACAGAAGAGATATACGGGGATAAAAGAGTGGGAACAAAGACACTTCCAAGATCTCCATTCTGGAAGAGTAGGAGGGTGTTGGGGGCGAGGGGGAGAAAGTAGAAGCCCTCTAGAGGAGTTAATAAACACAGCCCCACCCCCGAAGTTTCATTTCCCCTTCCAGAGCCCAAAGACGCCTTGAACCCAGTACTCAGAGGATGGCAACTCCAGGGCAAGAAAGCCCTGTTCCCTCAGATGGGGAACACCAACATGAAAACAACAACTTTCATACTACTTTTTTTTCATGCACTTCAAAGTGATTCACACCTGTGCCCCATTTGATCCTCAAAACAACCACAGCAGGTATCATTATCCCCATTTTGCAGATGAAAAAACTGAGGCCTGGAAAGACTAATAACTTCCTCCAAGTCATACCACTAGTTAAGGGTAGAGTTGGGAGCAGAAACCTTCTGACTTTCAGCTCAGGACCCTTCCCAATGCCTGTTGGCAGCCCAGGCGAGGGGAGGAAGGGGCTTGGAGCTGCACGTGCCCTGAGTCACTGGGGGCAAGGAATCTGGGCCTCAGAGAGAAGGGTCCACCCCGGACCTCAACCGCACCTCCAGCCTGCTCCTCACACTCACATAGGGCGTAAGTCGGGAGCCCAGGGTTGGAAACGCCAAGTCTAATCAGACCTCACAAGCCCACAGATGGTTTGAATCAATGTGCTACCTTGATAGGAATAATGAGGAGTCCTGAAGACAGTCTTATGCCAGCTCCATCCGTCCGGACAGAGAACCACATCTTCCACAAGAATTTCCCCATCCAGGGTCTATCACCCTCTAAACTGGACAAACCCTTCCTGAGGAAGTCCCCTGGTCCCACCTCACAGCAGCTCCCCAGCCCCCGCCAGCAGAACCACCCATAAGTTTTCCAAAACTTCTGGCCTCAGGTTCTAATTTGACAAACTCTGACTTCTTAGGCCTTTCTTGAGGCTGAAAATGGTTCCTAGGGAGAAATGGGTGACCACGGGTCACAAGGCCGGGCCAGGGGTTGTGAGGCAATATGGTGGGGCGGATGGGCCTGGATCCAGACAAACAGAACCAGACAAATGCCCTCTCCCCCACTTCCTGGCAGAATGAGTATTCCCACTGTTCATTGTTTCCTTCAACATGACAAATGTCATCATGACATTTCCTTTGATGGGACACCTGACCTAGGGCATCCTAATCTCATGAGGCCCGGAGTTAATAAATTTCTGAGGTCACAGAGTCCCAGGAACAGAACCAGACCTATGGTTTAGAAAAGCCTCGCCTCTAATGGGGGGAGCCCCTTACAACCAGGCCTCAGAATGGCAGCGATGGCCTTTCCGCAGGAAAAGCCCGGCTTGGGATCTCAATCCCCACAAGGGTGGCCTTGTGAGCAGGGACCTGCTTTAATAAAAATTTGGCCTGCCCACCCCCTTGCCTAGCAAAGCTTAATTTGAAGCTTAAAAAACAATGAAGTTAATTTTTAAAAACCTTTCATTGAGTTCCATGAGACCCCTATTAATTTTATTGTTTCAATAAAGCATTTATTTAATTGTCTCCAGAAGGGCCCTGTTAAATGCACAGATGTTACCTGAGTCAGAAGGGAGGGAGCGGAGAGCCTTTTTTTTTTTTTTTTTTTTACCCTCTCCCGTTAGCACATTAGCAGAATTCTGTTATTGGATTAACTGATTGTCACCTTTAAAGTCACAAAATACAGCCCTGAAGGAATGAGACACAAGACAGGTAAGTTTGGGGAGCAGTTCGGCTCACAGTTGCAGGAAGCAAGACGTCAGACTCATGATACAGAGGCTGGGTTTGGTTAAGAGGAAGAAAAGAATTTTTTTTTTCTGCTGATGAGGAGACATTTGTTACTTAGCCTCTGGCACAAAGCTGATATTCCTGAAAAATATCAGAGGACAAGCCCCTTACTAGAGGTATGGAGGGGAAGGGCTCAGCTTGAGTTGGCAGAAAGTCTCGGGAATGTCACATTTAGTTCTTCCACAATTATTCACTGAGTACCTACTAGATGCTGCCACTACTTGGAGCTTTAAATATACAGCAGTGAACAAAACAAAGGCCCTGCCCTTGTGGTGCTTGCATTCTAATGAGGGGAGAGTAACGACAAACAAGTAAAAATATAAGTGTCATGTCAGACAATGGTAAGTGCCGTGAGGACAAACAGAGTGATGTGGAGAGAGTAGGTCTGTCTGATGCGATGACGTCTGAGCTAAGACTTAAATACACAGAGAACGAGCCAGCCAGACCTGCAAAGAACCTGGGTCCCCACTTTGGGAGGAGCATTATCAAATGACCAAATAATCAGAGGAGCATGACCTGGGCAGAGGCCCAGGGGACCCTCTTACATCAAGAAAACTTCAAGAACTACCTCAGGACAGAAGCTCCATCATCCACCTTTGTGTCCCTGGTTATGTGCTTGATGTCTAGCACAGAGTAGGTGCCCAATAAAAGTAGGATGAAAAGGGAAGGAAGGAATGAGAGGAGGGGAAAGATTGAACATTTAGAAGGAACTTCATTTAGTCAGATTATTTTTTAATTCAACAACCAATTAAAACAGAAAAAGAGAGGTGGGTGAGGCAGAAAAGTTCAATCTGTATACCAAGTCATTCATTACCAAAAGAAGGGGGGCCCCAGTGGAAGGAAGGCATGAGGGATATACATCTAAATGCATCTAGGAGATCAAACTGTAATTGAAGAAACAGTAATAGTAATCACAACTAAAATTATATAGGCGCTGATTCAGAGCTGACAGAATGCCAGTGCATACATTTATTCTTTCTAACATTCTTGTGAAATAGAAAATAACAATATTAGTCGATATTAACTAATTGCTTATAGGCCTTGTCACTGTGCTAGGTGGTGGGGACATATTGGGAGCAAAAATCAAACAAGGCCTTGCTTTTATGGAGTATGTAGTCAAGAGTAGACAAACTTCAATCAAATGACAGGAGAGAGATTACAGCCACAACGAGTATTGCAATGGATACGTACATATTGCTGCAAGAACCCAGACTTGGGGTGATCAGAGAAGACTACCTTGAAGAGGTTTCTTAGGAACTGAACTCTAAGGATGAGTGGAATAACTAGGCAAAGAGGGGAGACAAGAGAGTTTCGAGCAGAGGGAAAAGTAAGTAGGGGAAGAGAGCAAGGTTCTAATGAGGGACAGTGGTCTAGAGCAGTGGTCGGCAAACTGCGGCTCGCAAGCCACATGCGGCTCTTTGGCCCCTTGAGTGTGTGGCCACAAAGTTTCAATCGCACTATACGTGCACGCCCACACGTGGTATTTTGTGGAAGAGCCACACTCAAGGGGCCGCAGTTTGCCGACCACTGGTCTAGAGCAAAGAAAAGGAGACAGCACGGTGAAGGGGTAGACAAGGCTATAGTATGTGGGGCCTCAGAGAACATGGAAGGTTTTGTCTTTGGCCTTCAGGAAGCCAGAAACCAATGAAGATTTTATTTTCAAACTGGAGGCCCAGCGCACAAAATCGTGCATGGGTAGGGTCCCTAGTCCTAGCCTGCGATCAGGGCCATCTTCTGCCCGCTCGCCAGTTCCCAGTCCCACACCGCCACTGTCACCCACCCCGGTTCCCCATTCACCATCTGACAATCCATCAGAGCCTGCAGGCCAGGGGGAGGGACCAAGAGGTCTGCCTTCCATCCACTCACCAGTCCCCAGTACTGCCCCTCCGCCACCCACCCTGGTTCCCCTTGCCAGTCCCCAGTCCCGCTCTGCCGCCGCCACCCACCCCAGCTCCCCATTCACCATTTGGCAATAGGAGCCTGTGGGCCAGGGGGCGGGACTGAGAGGTGGTCAATGCACCTCATAGCCACTGGTCGAGCAGTCGTTCTGGTCGCCGCACTGTTATGGTCGCTGGGCTTTTATTATATAGGATACTTGAAGAGCTGTCTTGAGGAAAACAGTGTAGATTTGCTACAATCGACTAAGGTCTTGGCAACCTGTGAGAAAGTGCGTTTGCCAATCACAAGGGTGGGGGATGGGATGAGTGAGTTATTTGAATGGCAGAGAAGAGTTCTACTTTGGTCAGGAGAATGGACAGGATCGATAACTTTTTCATCATCAAGGATTTCTTTTATTCATTCTGCTGCCCCATAAACCCTAGATTCTTTAGAAGAGTTTGCCTACCAGGGTACACTTATATAACATAATTCCCCACCACCACCATTTTCATTTTTTTAAAAATCACTGATGTCATTTATGAACAGAAGAGACTCAGTGCATGATATAATTCTGGCCACAGCAAAGAACATCAATGTTCTTCTTGATTGGGCAAACTTATCGTGAAATTTGTATCCTTTCCTACAGGCTTTCTGGAATGTTGACGTAGCTCCCCCCTTTCTAATACATCTTTGGGCTTCAGGCTGGGAACTACCGTTCTGTGGTAAGACCCCACAACTCTTCCAACCAGGGGACTCTCTAACCTGTTTTCAGGCATTTGGGGAAGGAACAGAGGATGTGAACTAAAGCAGTCAGGGAAGGCTTTCTGGAGGGGAAAAAAAAAAGTCTGGAGAAGGTCCTTGAAGGATGGGCAAGCTATGGATGGGTGAGGAAAGGAAGGAGCAGCAGAGCATGCTCCAAGATTGGGGAAGCAGCCAGCCAGGCTGCAACGCGGAGCCAGGAAGTACTTGTGGGTACAAGAACGGAGCGGATAGGTTGTGACCGACGTGAAATGCCAAGCTAAATTATTCTCCAAATGACGAGGAATCATCAAAGGTTTTAGAACAGGAAAACGATGTGTTGGAAGCAGTGTTCTTGGCAGATGAATCTGGTGCCCATACATGCTTTAAGGTGGGAGAAGAACACGGAGGGGACCCAATCAACAGACCAGATGTGAGAGCAAGAGCCGGGCCTGGGGAGGATGGCAGTGAGAATATAAAGGAGCAAATCCCAGAGGCAGCTTTTTAAAAGCAGAGGACTTGAATTTGAGTCTGGAAGCATCAAAGAGACTCTGAGGTGCCTTGGAGCCTGCTGGTGCAGAAATGAGACAGTCACCAAGGGAAGCTTGTCGGGGGGAGGACACGATGAATTCATGTGCATCTTAGAGAGCCTTTACACAGTAAATCCTCCACAGTGGTTACCTCTGCAGGTGGGGTTGGAGGGGCAGGCAAGGTGGCTTTCACATCTTATGATATATAATCTCTTTTAATGGAGGGATTTTGTGTAATTTTTACTTCCTTTTTTGTACTTTTTGGAATTTTTCAAATAATTATTTTCATTCCATGCAGACGCCCAGTCTCGTTAACCCTTTGTAAACCATCCCTCCTCATCTGTTCACTCCTCCTTCACTCCCCCTCCCCCCACAGTGAAAGGAAAAGAAGGAATGGTGTGCAGGGTCTGCTGGGGTCTGAAAAATACTTCATACGGGTTTAGTCTCAGCTCCTGAGTCTGTGGTTTTCCCATGGTGGTGGTGGCGGTCTCCCCACTGCCCCTCCTTCCTTCCTTCTCTTCCCACTGCCCCCGGCCCCTGCAGGGCCTGTCCTCAAAGACTCAACCATCATCAGACCCCCCTCTTTGAAGCCAGATTGCAGTGCGGGGCTTGGAAAGACTGACCTTGGGGTTTTTATAGCTGAGATCAGCCCAGCCCATAAACTACAGGCGGCAGGACAGACCATGGCAGAACACAGGCTCTGATGTCAGAGGCATCTGCGTCCAAATCCAGCTCTGCCACAGTTACCTAACCTCTCCATGTCAATTTTCTCATCTTGAAAATTGGAGATAATAACAGTATTTATCTGCTAGAAGTATTAAGTGGATTAAATGATGATGAAAGGCGTTTAATAAGCGTGCTCTATCATTAGTGTTATTAAGAACAATAAAATAATAAATCTTTATGACCAAACTTTGTTGCTTAGAGGCAAAAATAACCTTTAATACACTTCTATCTTGGTTCCCACTGGTGGCATTTCTTCGCATCTCTGTCTTTCCCTTTGACTGGAATTTTTTTATTTTTTCCTAGACCAACAAAGAGCTAAGAGAAGAGCTGAATCAGGGCCCGAGTCGCTGCTTTCTGATTCATGGTGGTCTGTCTACTCTGCCACTTACAGTTTCTGTGACATTTGACAGATTTCTGAACAGATTTCTTAATCTCATGAGCCTCAATTCCCTCATCTATAAAACGGGTGTAATCATACTGACCTCACACTCTGTATCAAAAAGTTAGACAGTTCCTGGCACACAGCAGGCTCTCAGTACATGATGGTCCTCCATCAGGGTTCCAGGGAGGGGCCCGCTCTTTCCTGCCTGCATCCTAACCCCCAGACCCGGCATAATCTCCTTTGTGTTCATCCCTGATGGTTTTGGGTAAGCTCCTGAGGGCAGAGGCAAGCCAAGGCCTCCTGAATTGTAAGGAGCAGTCTTCCTCCTGGACCTGGCTCCAGGCCAGCCTCCTGGGGCAGCTGGGGAAGGAGGAGAAAATTGTCAACCATCTAAAGGTCCAGAACCAGATGCACAAACTCAATAGCCTCTCTTTCATCCTCTCTTCTCTCTGCTTTCCAAACCACAGCCCTGAGGCTGCTCAAAAAGAACGAGCTTTTCCTATTTGGCCGTGGCCTAGAAGAAAAGTTGCCCCATTGACTCAGGGTGCATTTGGCTTGGTCAGATGGGATGTGTCGGACCCAATCACCTGGCCCCCATGCTCCAGGTCCCTTCCCTCTCCCATGCAAAGGCCTCTGGACAAAGGCAAAAGCCTCCCCTCCACCACCACCTGCCACCAGAGTCCATCCATCGCCCCTTGATCCAATCACCTGGCTCTCCATCGGCCCCGGGGACCAGAGGCCCAGGAGTGCAGCCCTCACTGTTCTCCCTTCCCAAAAGGGTCTTTAGGACAGTCTCTAGTCTGGGCTAGGTCCAATGCCAGGTGATGGCTCTAAATAGGTACCTCTCAGCCTTCTCTCTCCTTAGCCCCACCCCACCCCACCCCCAGCTCCTCCAATCAGAGGAAACAGTGAAGGAGACAGGAAACACATCTCAGACAGCCAGGAAAGGGAGAGACAGAGCAGCTGTCATAGAGCATCTCTCTGGACTGGTGGGTGAGGCTGAGCAGGAGGGAGGAGGGAGGATGGGAAAGCCAGGCTGGGGGGAGGTTAGGGTGGAGGGGGACTGAGAGGGACACACTGGATCACAGACCTGGAGGCCCAGACAGATGGAGAGACCAGCCTGGGCAGTGAGAGCTCTGGGAGCCCACAGAGCCTTTTGGTTTCTGGGGTCCCGGAGGGCCTCACCCTCTGCCACGGTCATGGAACCACAATGGCTCATGTTCCCATCTTGAGACCCACGAAGAGGAACTAAGCTCTTTTCCAGAGACGGATAGAAAGCGCTCTCCTGAGCCAGGGCGTTCTGCTCTGTGTTTGTCTGACTACCCTTCTCAAGATTCGGGGAGTTTTATCTGTCTCCCTGTTTCTGCATCTTTGTCTATCTTGTCTTCTCTCTCTCTCTCTCTCTCTCTCTCTCTCTCTCTCTCTCTCTTTCTCTCTGACCCCATCTCTGTCTCAGATCATTTCTTGGGGACTCTGCCTCAGGGCTCCCACTCCCCTGTGTGTAGGAAACCTGACCTTCATCATCTGTTTTTTATATTTTGGAAACGTCCACTTAACTTCCTACCTGAGGGAAGTGGGGGTTGAGGAGCAGGCTGCCTGGCTCCACCCCTTTCCCAGCCCCCTACTTTCTGAATCCGATCCCTCCCCCAGCTTTTTGCCCCCAGAGCTCTCAGCCTAGGCCTTCCCTGCTCTGGGTCACTGTGGCATCAGGAATCAGGTCCTGATTCATGATCTTCCCTCCACAGCTCACCGCAGGGTGGGGAAGGCAGTGAGGCCTCTTCTGATCCACTGCTAGTTTGCTGATTTGGGAAAACGTGAAAATTCCAGGCACAGAGAAAGCCCAGTGGAAACCAAGATGGAAAGTAAAGTCATTTCTGCCTCCAGGCAGCATTACAGCCAACTGGGTTGCCTAACATGTCATCACAGGTGTTTATTTAATGTTATTGTTAATATTAGCAATAGATTACACATACTGAGGGTGTGTCCTGTGCCGGGCACTTTATATAACTTTGCATATCATCCACTCGACAGCTTCATATGGTAGGTACTATTATTATCTCCCATCTTCTTTTTTCTTTTTTCTTTTTAAATGTATTTTATTGATTTTTTGCAGAGAGGAAGGGAGAGAGATAGAGAGTTAGAAACATCGATGAGAGAGAAACATCGATTAGCTGCTTCCTGCACACTCCCCACTGGGGACGGGCCCGCAACCCAGGTACATGCCCTTGACCGGAATCGAACCCGGGACCCTTCAGTCCGCAGGCCGACGCTCTATCCACTGAGCCAAACCGGTTTCGGCATCTCCCATCTTCTTAATAAGAAGACGAACACTACTTGCCCAACATAACTCAGCTAATAAGATCTGAACCCAGGTTTCTCTGACTCCAGGTTTACTCTACACCAAGTTTTGCAAGACCTGAGAAGTTTTGAACATTGCTTTTTAAAGGAAATAAATCCACAGAACTCAGAATAAACCTCCACGGTCCCAGGGAGCCAGGCACCCCAGTTGGAGGGGCATTGTTTGGAGCTCACTACTTCCTGGGAGACCTTGAAGAAGCAACCAGCAAAGAGTGTGTGGAAAGGCTAGAAGAGGGCATTTCAGGAAGGAAGAGGTGGGAGGGCAACATAAAAAGGAATGCGAACGATGGCTGTGAGTCAGGAGGCAGTGCAAGTACCAGTCTTCGAGAGTCTGGCTCTGGGCAGGGAAATGAGGGTGGAGGGCAGGGCCCACTCACAGAGGCCTGAGGCTCAGTTCAGTTTATGCTCCAGGTTACTAAGCTGGAGAGTAATACTGTCTGCCCTCCACATCTGCGGGTTCAGCACCCGCAGATTCAAACAATCACGGATAGAAAATAGTTGGAGTGAAAACATTACATTGTTGCTGACGTGTACTATGTAGTTAGGCCTATGATAGCTGTGTCTGTATTGAACATGCAGACTGTTTTTTTCATTCTTCCCTAAACAATACAGTATATCAAGGAAGGAGCACAGGGCCCTGGTCGGTAGCTGTTGGTCAGAGCATCGTCCCAATACACTAAGGTTGAAGGTTCAATCCCTGGTCAGAGCACATAGAAGAATCAACCAGTGAGTGCATAAATGAGTGGAACAACAAATTGATGCTTCTCTCCCTTCCTCTCTCTCTAAAATAAAATTTTAAAAAACTAAAAAGAGGGCTGCTGAAAGGTTGGTATTACAATCCAGGCAGCGTAGGATGATCTGACAAAACATGTAGACATTGTTTATCTAAAAGACATTTCCAAAGAAATTCAGCATTTTGGAGCCATCTGCTGCTTCCCAAGGATTGCTATCTGAGTTAGCCTTTGCTGGGGGAGGCAGAATGAGAGAAGCCAGGATTCCCCTGAGAACCTTGGGTTTGGGTGTGTAAGCAGAGGGAGAAGCAGGGAAAGCTCATGTCTGCAGCTCTGAGCCTTCGCACTTGCAGACAGACCCTCTGGTCAGAGGGCTGCTGGGCCCTGAGCACTCAGCACTCTGAGCTGGACACTGGCCTGAGGACTTTGGTCTGGGAGGCCCAGGATACTGACCTGCCAGTTCTTTGGGGTGGAGCAGGTGGACAGATTGTAGACCTGGAGCCTGAAGCAGCGGTTTTTGTGTCTTTTTCAATTCTTTCAAAGGATGATTCCTCTCCCTGGGTGGCAAAAAAAAAAAAAAAAAAAAGAAAAAAAGCAAACGAGCAAAATTTGGTTAAGAACTCAAGAACTGCCAATTCAGAAACTCTAATCTGTTCAGAAAGTTAAGTCCTTTTTTTCAGAGGCCAAAAACCTATTTCCATCAAAGACTGTATATGTCTGTGTGTCTGAGAGCTGGTGAGGGCGACAGAGTGAGTGTGAGAAGGAAAGAGTTGAAATGCCTTTGTTCCTGCGTGCGAGGCTGCTGCTCCGGGGCTTATGTGTGCGCACTGTACGTACATTTGTGCCTGTTTCTCAGGCCCCTGTGTGCATTGAACTTTCAAACCATAACAGAAACACTGAAGCTTGGCAAAGAATAATTATCTAATTTTGGAACATGTTATTATAATACCTACATGATGTGTAACGAACTTAACAATGTTCGCGTTATATTCACCAACTCTGAGTTACAGGCCCACGATGCCAAGTCCTACCCACTTCAGAGGCTTCTCTCTCCAAGACCCAAGAGCAGCGCAGGCCCTATAGAAAGCTCTGGAAGGAATATTGTCC
Organism: Myotis davidii; assembly: GCF_000327345.1. Lineage (NCBI taxonomy): Eukaryota > Metazoa > Chordata > Mammalia > Chiroptera > Vespertilionidae > Myotis > Myotis davidii. Next base: position 19,138,982 of record NW_006383011.1, on the reverse strand, counting down.
CCCACAACGGCCCCCTCATGGATCCAAAGCGGGGCAGAGGCTGTCTTGGGATAGCAACTCTGTTCCTCCCAGAATCCCCCTTCCTCCCCAGTAGGGGACCCTCCGGAACTGGTAAGGAAAAAGCCATATTGGGGTCACAGAGGCTGCTAGGCTTTCCCTGACTCAGCTGTGGGCCAGGAGGCCTCCTGATCCGCCAGGCTCTCTCCTCCTCCCCAGGGGGCTGGATTGAATTGAAGCTGAGTGTGAGGGGAATGTTTGCTGTTTGCTGCTGCTCCCTGCTGACTTTAGCCAGTAGCTCTGTTTACAAACCCAGGTTGGTTTTCCCAGCACAGTTAATTAGACCAGAGACATCTGGTGTGAGGGCTGGGGAGGGCATCTGCTCAGAGCCTCCCCCCCAACACACACACACACACACACCCAGCAGCCATGGGCCAGTGCAGGGCAGAACAGCTAAACTGAACCAGACAGGACTCCAGCAAACCCAAGGTTCTCAGGGGAATCCTGGCTTCTCTCATTCTGCCTCCCCCAGGCTTGCTAAGTTAGATTGGACCCCAGCCCTCTGAGTCTTTGGGATCCCAGAAACCAGGGTTCGTTGCCCCAGCCCCGGTGGGATCACAGGCTGGAGACCAAGGACTCAGTTCTCTCCTCTGCCCTTCCATGTCCAAGAATTTCTGTCCTCTCTCTCATGACAGTAACTCTGTGCACTGTAGGAACACCAGATTTCTTTGGCCCCCCTGTAGGAAAATATCCCCTCCCCGACACCCCCTTAAGGAGGAGGTTCTGAGCCCTCCTCCCCGTCCCTGACACCTCTCCAGGCAATCTCTGACACTGCGGGGGCGGAATGTGATTGATCAGTCCGGGACCAGAGGGAGGCAGGAAGGTGCCCAGGAAGGTGAGAGGAGCTGGGGTGGACAGTTCCAGGGCGATGGGAAGGTGGAGGGCCGGGAGGGGGAGGGGCAGCGGCTTATCTCTCCCAGGAGGGGGGAGTTCACTCCAAACAGCTAATGCACTGGCGTGTGAAAGCCCCTCAATTAGCACTAATGATGCAATCAGGGAGGGAGGAGGAGGGACCAGAGGTGCTGGTGGAGCCAGCACCAACTTACACAGTACACACTCTCTGCCTCCGACACAGTGGCCCCTGCAGACACACCAACGCACACACTCCACAGACGGTATGGACCACGCACGTCCGTGGGTAAAAACGCACTCTTAGCAGAAACCACTAGCATGCATTTGGTTCGTGATCCGCTGCGGACCGCGTCTGAATGCAGGGATCCCCGAGGGGGAGAAGGGGTTAGGGACAAGGAGAAATCGGAAAGACTTGTGAGAGGAGGTTGAAAACCTCCGAAAACACGATTATTCCTCTGATCTCAGAGTTCCCGTCCCACGCGCGCTCGCAGGTGCAAGCCCCTCTGCGTCCTCCCCCCAACACCCCTCCCTCGAATCTGGGACTTGGGCCAGGAGCCGTCACCTCCAGCCTCACCCGCGGGAGGCGGGACCCCCGGGAATTTCCTGCGCCCCGTCCGACCTCCGGCCCCGGGTCCCGGGAAGGGCGCTCTGGGGTCACACGGATCTCCAGACCGACCCCAGCTGCTCGTCCTCCCCGCGAAGTCCGTTACC
>NW_006383011.1:19115914-19136331 GCF_000327345.1 Myotis davidii | reverse complement strand
GCGGGCGCGCGGGGGTACGGTGCTGGCTGGACGTGTCAGGCGCGGGCGCTCCGCTGGAAGAGAACCCTTGGTTTTGTAGAGGAAAGACACGGAGCCCCGATCGCTGTGCCCACGTTAAGCCGGGGGCAGAGCCTGGACCGTGGCCGCTTCCCAGTACACACCCCAGGTCCCAGTCCTGGGTGGGGGCCCCCTGGCGGGGGGGTACTCCTGGGTTTCGCCGCTTCCACGCTCTGTTTCTTGAAGACAGAGGCCAGTGCAGAGGGCCCCAAGCTTGGGGGGAGGGCCCCAAACTTGAGGCAGAGGTCCGGGAGCTCTTAGGGCCCCGCTTCTGACTGGAGCTAGAGTGTTGAGCACCAGGAAAATGACCCCAAGCCAGGACACGGGACAGCAGTCATCCCTGACTCAGGATCCCAACGGCGGTAATAGGGTCCCCTTTCTTGATGGAATCTGAACCCCACTTCTCTCACGTTCCAAACAGTGGCTTTGAAGATGGGGTGGGACAGCAGTGGGGTCGGGTAGGGTTAGAAAGAGACCTTATGTCCAGCGTGATTCTCAGAGACGATCCCCACCGTTTTCCCCATCCAGAAACCACCGGAGGGACTTGAGGGGATTGGGTAGTAGGCCAGAAAGTGCACAGCCCTTCCCCAAAGTGGCCCTGGGATTCTCCAGGCCTTAAAGTGGGCCCTTGAACCGTCGGAGAAGCCTCAAGGTCTTAGCTCAGTGCTCAGGGGACAGGCTGAGGGCCGGAAGGTCTGAGGGTCCCATTATCTGAGCAAACGTGGCTAAGAGGCTGAAAGATGGAAAAGGCTAGATGCCCAGGTTTCTATTAAATGGGACTCTGTCTCCTGTTCCCTGGGGCAGGGGGGGAAGATGAGAAACCCCCTCCCCTTGTTCCCTCCAGGACAGAGTAAGAGAGTGGGCCTCTCACAGTCTGCCCTAACACAGCCACTTCCTCCTGTCCCCCAGGTCTCTGTCCTTGAGTCGGCCCTAGGATTAGACAAACTGTTCTTTGCACATGTCTGAGCAGCCTGAGAGGGGACTCCCTGACTGCTCTTGGCCCACTGAACTAGGGTGTGTACAAACTCCACAGTGGAGGAACCTTGCCCACACCTTCCACCTCCTAGCCCGTTCAAACTAACCTTTCTGCACGGACAGGCTGAGGGCCGGAAGGTCTGAGGGTCCCATTATCTGAGCAAACGTGGCTAAGAGGCTGAAAGATGGAAAAGGCTAGATGCCCAGGTTTCTATTAAATGGGACTCTGTCTCCTGTTCCCTGGGGCAGGGGGGGAAGATGAGAAACCCCCTCCCCTTGTTCCCTCCAGGACAGAGTAAGAGAGTGGGCCTCTCACAGTCTGCCCTAACACAGCCACTTCCTCCTGTCCCCCAGGTCTCTGTCCTTGAGTCGGCCCTAGGATTAGACAAACTGTTCTTTGCACATGTCTGAGCAGCCTGAGAGGGGACTCCCTGACTGCTCTTGGCCCACTGAACTAGGGTGTGTACAAACTCCACAGTGGAGGAACCTTGCCCACACCTTCCACCTCCTAGCCCGTTCAAACTAACCTTTCTGCACCCGGCAGAACTGATCAGAAACCCAGGATTCTTGCACTGGTCCGAATGTAGTGAGTTATCACAAATGCTTGTACACAGTCTGTTACAGAAACCCAGGAGTCCTTCCTCCTTTCCTCAGGAGTGAGATGGACCCCCGGCCTAGATGGGCATTGCAGAATAGGGTAGCCAGGCTCTCAGCTGTGTGTAGTCCTGCTGCCTCCCAGTCTCCCCAGGCTTCCCCGGCCCTTGTCGGACACTTGTGACCGAGTTCTGGGCTCTGAACTGGTTGCTGGAGGTCGGGCAGAGCCAACAATTGGTGGTGGTTGTGCCTGGTTGCATGGCTGACACTGTGTTTGGAGCTTAAGGGAGTGAGCGGCTGGTTACGTGGCCATTCTGAGAGGATCTTGTTGTCTTTGCTTCTAAGGGGCTCTTGGAAAGCCCCTATTTTTTGGAAACCCTGGGGTGTCAGCCAGATTATGAGTCAGTGGAGGTCTTTAGTGACTTAGCAGGACATTAGTGTTAATTGCTCAAGATACAACACACACACACACACACCTTTGGACAGGTTATAAGTTTTATGTGCTTTCCTGTCTCTTAGGGAACTTCTCACTTACCCCCGCAAACTTCCAGACAAGCATCCAACTGACAACCCCTGCCCCCCGCCCCGCCCCCCACCACACATATATCACAGAATGGGTCTCCACTGTAATGTCAGGTCCCCAGCCCAAAAACACCAAAGGAAAAAATTACAACTGAATAGTTTTCACCCATTCCCTCAGGAGACCAGGATTGGTTGTCTGGGGTTGGCTATGCTACTCTCTTGGGGTCAAAACTGGGGTTAGTTGCCCTAGGGCACGTGTTATAAGGTGAGTAAGGTCCCAGGTCCTTTCTGTTGATGCATGAAAAACTGCTGAAGGCCAGGGGCTGGTCGTGTAAGCTGAGGGACTGCTTTGGGAGTGGATCTCCCGCTTTATCCCCCACGCCCTGGCCAGTGTCCCTCTGGCTTCTTCAGCAATGCCACCTCTGCTTCCAGGGAGCCTGCGTGGGGTCTTCTTGTTCAGGAGGCTTCAGTGAGGGTGTTCATGGAACTAGAAATAATGTTGTTGTAATACCTCTTAATCATTTAAAATTTCAAAACCATTTGACTGTTTGCTGAACTGGGGAGGAGCCTGAGAAGGTTTCTTAGATTTTCCCCTCCCCCAGACCTCCAGAGCCCCCTCCCCCTCTGTGGCAGCCCCCAAGTTGGTGCAGTGTGTTCTTTTTTTAAAAACTTTGATTGTTTGCTTTTTTTTTATATAGAGAGGGAGAGACAGACAGACAACCATTGACTTGTTGTTCCACCCATTCACTGATTGATTCTTGTATGTGCCCAGACCAGGGATCGAACCCAAAATACTGGTGCATCCAGACAAAGCTCCAGCCAACTGAACCACCCAGCCAGGTCATTAAATGCGCTGTTAACGAGGTATTAATCAACACCCCTCAGGAAAATATAAAAATTCTAATAGAAAATGCCCAGGATAGCCCTAACCAGTTTGGCTCAGTGGATTGAGCATCGGCCTGGGCCTGCGGACTGAAAGGTCCCAGGTTGATTCTGGTCAGGGGCATGTACCTTGGTTGAGGGCACATCCCCATTAGGGATTGTGCAGGAAGCAGCTGATCGATGTTTCTAACTCTCTATCCCTCTCCCTTCCTCTCTGTAAAAAATCAATAAAATACATTTTTTTAAAAAAAGAAAGAAAAGAAAATGCCCAGGATAGCATGTTCCACAGGGCACTTTCCAGTGCCTCGCTCTGGTCTCCAGGGTCTACTTGAGCGAGAATTCTCTCTCCACCTTCTGTGATCCTCCTCCCCAACCAACCCGATACACACACACACACAAACACACACACACACACACACTCCCTCACGTGATAGATGCCTCTGTAGCTCAGGGTCAAAGGGCACAAGGGTCTTCCCTCCAACCCCCCTCCGTCGTCCGGGGAGGCCCCAGGCCTGCCTGAGCCCAGATTCTGGCCCTGCTAGAGTATACTTCTTCTCCCAAACGAACAAAAGATACGGCTGAAATGCTCAGCCTCACGCTTCCTGGGGGGGTTAATGGTGTCTTTTTATTTTTTCCTGAGGGGTGTTGATTAATACCTCGTTAACAGCGCATTTAATGACCTCCGGGTGTTTAATAACCTTCAGAAGTTTCCCACAAAGGCTCAGACTCTGGGCAAGAAAATGAGAACCAGGCCCCAGGGCTGCTCCCCTTACCTTCCCCCGCCCCACCAGGGTCTGGGGCCTCCCTGAGCTGATTGGGGAGGGGGTGGGGTGGAGAGAGAGGGAAGAAGAGGGTGCCTGGGACTGGCCCCAGATCCCCCAAGTTGCACGCAGCCCTAGTGATCTGATACTGAGCGGTGCCTTCCCTCATGCCAGCAGGACTGGGACAGCTGGCTCCGGGGTCAGGGAGCTGAAGGGCACCTTTGGGATGGAAGGGAGTCTGCGAGGCCTGGAGTGGAGCTGGGAGAGGTGTGAATCATGGCATGAAGGGTGACAACATGCAGGGACATCTAGCTTGTGGACTTGGCTCCCCCGGCCACCCCTCCCCTCCACACCCCCCATCGTGCTGCTCTCTCTTCTCCCTACTCTGGCCCGGAAAACACGGCCTTCCTAGGGTACTGATTGTTTTGAGCACAGTCTGACCCCAGCTGATGTGCAGTGTGATGGGAGAGGCCAGGAGAAGCAGAGTTCTCTGTGGATGCTGGTTTAGGTGTTAGTGACAAAGTCAGGCTGGGCTTCCCAGAAGCCCCTGACCAGCTGAGCTATACAAGCTCCTCCCCAGATCATCTGGAGTGGGCAGGCCTTTGTGATCATGCCCCCAAAGGACTGACCTTTCCCAGGAGCCATCTCTTACTACCACCCCCACTGATGTGTGTGGCCCCCGCCCACCAACATATGCAGAGAACACCCAAGGACGTGCCCCTTCGAGTCTTTGTTCTTAATGCTTGTTGCCGATACTGAGGGAGCTTGCTTCTCCTCCCACAAGACCTGAGCAGAAGGGGGAAAACGAAACTGCCAAAAAGTGGAAATAATGAGAAATAAAGAGGGATTGGAGCAGGGAAGGAGGTATAGTAACCATTTGCTGGCTTGTCGATTAGCAGACGGTATTCTTGGAAAGAATCAGGCTGTAGAATCAGTGTCATAAATGTGAATTCTAGCTCCTGAACTCATTAGCCTGTGTGACTTCGTCTAAGTAACTTAAACTCTCTGAGTTGATTTCCTTACCTGTAAACTAGAGATACTAATAGTACCTACTATACTATTTGAGGTTATTATAAGACTCGCGTTGTGCCTGTAAAACATTTAGCACAATGCCTGTCTCACAGTTAACACATGGTGGCCAGACCAGCCTATGTGCCTGAGCCGCGAGAGGTAAGGGGCTGATGTAGTCAGGAGGAACCGGCTACAGGGACAGAGGGCAGGCTTCCCAGGCAACGCTGCTATTCTCTTCTGGCTCCAGCTGAAGCAAAGGCCTAGGGAAGGCCAAGGAGGGGGGCTGGTAGCAGAGGAAGAGGGCATAATAGCCATCCCTTCTGTGTCCTCACTTCCACCCTGGGACCTAATGACCCACCCTGGGCCTCCCCCAGCTCTATGGCTACTGCTACCAGGACAGCGAGGACATCCCGGACACCCTGACCACCATCACGGAGCTGGGCGCCCCTGTGGAGATGATCCAGCTGCTGCAGACGTCCTGGGAGGATCGGTTCCGAGTGAGCAGGGAGGAGGGCTGGCCCCGGGCTCTTGGCTGGGCTGGTTCTCCCTTAGAAGGCCAGCCCACCAGAGCAGCTTCCACCCTCCTCAGCACTGGGGCCCGGGGGGAGGGGGGGGAGGGCAAAGCGGACTCGGCCATCAGCCAAAGGGTTAAACAAAGAAGCCAGGCATAGAGGACCCAGACCTTTTTTGGGCTCCAGCTACACACACTCTTCCCCCACATACACTCTCAGCCTGGTTGCAGAAAGGTCAGTGTCCTCCTTCTCTTGCCACACACTGGGCTAAAACCACACGCAAGACGCAACTTCAGGGGGGAGATCCTTTATCCCCAGACATCCCTGCGGCCCACTTCCCACTGACTCCGTGTTATGTTCAGGGTCAGGTCAGCCAGGGGTTAATAGAAAATCACTGGCTTGCTCTATGAGGCCCCTGGCCTCAGCCCTTAGTGAGCACGAGGCCTTTAAAGTAAAGGTCAGCACCCCCCCCACCCCCCCAGCTAAGTCCGGAGTTCCAGAGGAGGGAGCCCCGGAGCCCCAGGAGAAAAGAGTGAGCAGCGTTGTGTCTGCCTGCAGATCTGCCTGAGCCTGGGCCGCCTCCTTCACCACCTGGCCCACTCCCCGCTGGGCTCTGTCACTCTGCTGGACTTCCGCCCCCGACAGTTTGTGCTGGTGGATGGGGAGCTGAAGGTGACGGATCTGGATGATGCACGCGTAGAGGAGACACCGTGTGCCAGCAGCGCCAACTGTGTACTCGAGTTTCCAGCCAGGAACTTCACCCTGCCCTGCTCAGCCCAGGGCTGGTGTGAGGGCATGAACGAGAAGCGCAACCTCTACAATGCCTACAGGTGACCTCCACCCCCTACTCACTCAGGAGGCCAGCGAGGGAGCGTGGGCCGGGAGGGCATGGCTCGGAGAGAGCCCACAGGAGGCCAGCCAGAGTGGGAGTGAGAGGCTCAGCCTAGACCAGTGGAGTAGCAGGAGGGGAAAGGCTTCCACCCAGTCAAGAAGGGAACGATCAGACTCCTGAGGGTGATGCTAAAAATAGCCAGCTCCAAGGAGAATCTGGGTTGGGGTGGCAGCTGGAGGCTTCTTAAAATAGTGTCCAACTCAGAGCTTAGGGCCATGACACTGACACTGCCCCCTCCCCCTCCCCCACCTTTCACCTCTGGAAGCTCCTCCCTCGGCCCCAGCCAGGGAGCTGCTTTGACACTGGTCAGTCAGGGTAATGTGGGGCTGAGGGGTGGGGAAGACTGACTCCAGACTTGTTTGCTAGGCCTGTTGTGGCCTTAGCCTGTGCCCAGACCCCAACCCTGAGTCTGAGTAGACTCCATGTACAGTCTGGGCAGGTGTCTCATTGGTCGGCCCGGGGAGGCAGGCTCCCCAGAGATAATCGGGATTCTGTCCCAAGCTGGCGTAGAGGAAGGCTCTGTCTCCAAAGGCTGGACCCCTGAGGCCCTGGTTTCTCTCTGCTCCAGGTTTTTCTTCACATACCTCCTTCCCCACAGTGCCCCACCCTCACTACGGCCTCTGCTGGACAGTATTGTCAATGCCACAGGTGAGCTCTCCAGGGCCCATCTGCTTCCCGTCGCCCTGCCCCTCCCCCAGCAGGTGTGGGGACAAGAATGACCCAGGGCAGCCCCCGGTCCAGAAACCATCATCTCCCAAAGTGGCATTCTGTGGCGAACCTCCTCCCCAGCCCACCAGTCCTCTGGGCCCAGGCTCCAGAGGGGGAGAGGGAAAGGCAGCTGCCTGCCTACCTTGGGAGAAGCAGGAGCCCACGCCCCCTCTCATAGCCACCCTGCGCCCTGCAGGAGAACTCACGTGGGGGGTGGACGAGACGCTGGCCCAGCTGGAGAAGGTGCTGCACCTGTACCGGAGCGGGCAGTATCTGCAGAACTCCACCGCAGACAGCAGAGCTGGTGAGTAGCCCCGGGAGGGATCCAGGGGCTGGGGAGGTGAGAAACAGGTGGGAGGGGGCCCCGTCTCCCTAATTAGACTAAGTAGCTCCTGCCCACTCTAAGGCTTACTTGGTGTGATATACAGGCTGCTGGCTATGTAGCCTTCACTTGGAGGTCTCATCTCTGACTGAACTAGAACTATAACTTGACCTTAAACCAGGGGGGGGGTGGCACTGACACCCCTTCTCTGGGTGGCTCCAAACTGCACTGTGTACTGTCTGTGTGACTGTGGGCAAGTTACACTTGAGCTTCACTTTCCTCATCTATGAATTGGGTTCAGTATTACCTGCCTCACAAAATTCTTACAGGAGTAAATACCAGGTGAAGTGTGTGAAAGCAATTAACCCAGTTCCTATTCCACAGCTGGAAGACGGCATATGTTTGCTTCTCTTTCCTTCCTCTACACTTCTGGGGCTGGGAGGGCGGCCGGAGGGGGGCGGGGGTGGGGGGACCCACACTGAAACCAGTCAAGAAGCCCTGGAGCAGGGGAAGGATTTAGTCACTGCTTAAGGCAGCGGTCCCTCCGCTGAGGCCCGGGGGTTTAGTGTGGTTGGCAGGGGAGCGAGGGGTGGGCAGCCTTCGTATTCAAGGAGCTCCGGCCAGTCTTAGGGGTTGGGGAGCCCTCGTTAGCCCTGTAAATAAAGTTTAACGAGGTGAACAATGGCTGGCTCTGTCCCTGAGGACGCCGTTTATGGGGCTGTAAATCACAGCCGCCTGGACTTTGGTCTGGTCCCTGGTAGAAGGAGGCAGGAGGGCGGGGTGACCAGAGGCCCAGGGCTTCTGCATTGTCAGTCCAGAGCTGGGCTCCCCGGGCAGTGGGAGAGACGGTGACCCAGAGGTCTGCTGCCTGCCGAAGCAAGCAAGAGATTTCAGAAGCTCTTTCTGTGTAATGGGGAGATCTCAGATTCTTCCCCCAGCCTCCTCCCCAAACACTCCAGTTGTGGATTCCCACAGGGTAATTTTTGTGTTTTCCATTCATTTGCATGCCTCTTAACTTCAAAAATCCCTGACTGCCCCCTGACCTGAGGGGCTTGCCTAACCTCTCTCCCCAAGACCAGGAGGAAGGCCACCCTTGGCCTTGTGCATCAGAATCTGCACCTTAACCCGATTCCCTGAAACTGATATGCACAGGGACATTTGAGAAGCCCGCTCTCAATCAATGTCCAAAAGGTTCTGACGTCAGCAACCAGCCTGGACAGCCAGTGACTCTGGGTGCGCATTTATCTTACACGTGTGCCCGTCACCGTGTGCTACCTGAGCAACTGCCTGTTCTTGGATTTGGGGGACGTGTGTCTCCCCAAAACTAAATCTGAGCCTTGCCTTTACAGAGGAGTCAGCCCCGTTTCAGCGTGCTGGCTACATTCATCTCCATGCTACGGGGACTGGGCTGGATTTCAGCCTTCTCCTAGGAAGTGAATCTTCCTGTCCTTTTCAGAAAGCGACCAAGCCCTCACCTGGGGGCACACAAAGTTCTCATTTGCGCTCCATCCTCAATCCACAGAGTACCAGCGCCTGCCAGACAGCACCATCCCCCAGGAGGACTACCGCTGCTGGCCATCCTACCACCACGGAAGCTGCCTCCTCTCCGTGTTCAACCTGGCTGAGGCTGTGGACGTCTGTGAGAGCCATGCCCAGTGCCGGGCCTTTGTGGTCACTAACCAGACCACCTGGACAGGTGAGCCAGTGGGAAAGGACATTATGAGGGATGTGACTGGACTTCCCGGGAGAGGTTGATAGGTATTGTTTCCCCATCAGCAGCCAGAGATGATGAGAAGACAAGAAGGCTGAGATGAGAAGGGACAAGTATATGTGTCCTCAAGGCCAGTCTCATTAGGAAGAGTGGCCCTGCCTCCAGGGAGAGAGACATCCAGACCAAGTTGCCTCTCACCTCTGCCCCCAGGTCGGCAGCTGGTCTTTTTCAAGACGGGGTGGAGCCATGTAGTCCCTGATCTCAACAAGACCACATATGTGAAGGCCTCTGGCTGACCTGTCTGAGGGCTCAGCTGACCATCCCCGCCCACTGGGCTTGCCTGCGAAGGGAGTGACTTGCACTGGCAGCATTGCGTGTCGCCCGGAACCGCTACAGACAAGGCTGACATCCCAGACGGACGAAGGTGACCAGGACAATGTGCAATAATGCCAAATGTTAAAATGTGAGTTTACCAGTCTAGGTGTGGGACTGCTGGCTCCAGGGCTAGAAATCCTGGGGGGCTGGCGGCCTCTGCAACCCTCTGGGCTGCCAACAAGGCTGGTCTCCCCTTGGGAGCTCTGCCCCTCATTGGGACAATTCCGTGGGCAGCCCCATCACTGTGTTCGTAGTGTGAGAATGTAGCCAAAGCCCCGGCTGCTGCTGCTGCTGCTGTTGCTACAGGTGCCATGGCCTGGCGGGGGCTGCGTGGGGACAATCGGTCACAGAGTGTTCTCTCCGCTGAGCTCCAGACGGGAGACTTGACGGGATGCTCCAGGAAGTGAGTGATCCTGTACTGGGGAGGCCACCTCTGGCCACCCAACTGGGGTTTCTCCTGGGCCAGCCCAGGGACAGGGGCAGAGGAACACACACGGTATGAGCCAAGACGTGGGGTCGAGGAGCAGGTTGCAGTTTGAGCCAGGACCTGGGGTGGGGGTGGGGCCAGGGCCTTTCTGCCTCATTTGCTTTCAGTGAAAGCCGAAAAACAGCCAAAAACAGCCTCTCCCTCCTCCTGGAGTTTGTATATCCAGAAGCTTTTGTACTTCTTGTTCATTAAAATGTTTATTTTTGTAAAAAAAAATCAATCAATTAATAAAATGACATTTCACACGGTAAGGCCTCTCCCCAAGTCACAGTTTCTTGGGCTGACTTTGCGGGGAGGGGTAACGTGTCATGAGGGATGACCTTTGAGGGAGTGAAATCCCCATGGAAAACCCTGAAGTGGGCAAAATGTGTTTTCAGGCCCTGCTCTTATGGTGCCCACCTCCCTACCTGGCCATCCACATCCGTATCCGGACATGAGAGACTCCTTCCCCTAAGGAGGTTCACATTTTAACACACACCAGCTCCTCATATGCAGAGCCTGCCCCAAAGGAGTGATGTCCAAATGGTGGGATGTCAACCATCCCAATGGGGAACTCCCCGTCTTCTCACTGGATGTCCTCGGGGAACCCCAAGCAGCCCCCAGTCAGGTCAGCCTTGCCTGCGTACAGGCTTGGGCCTGGCCATCACCACCACTGCCTTCCAAAAGGTAATGGACACTTTTCAGAGAGAGTTTTTCTCTGGGCAAGAAATATATGGAAAGTAAAGAGAAAGGAAGGCCTAGGAAAAGACGAGCCCCATCTTCGGGGTTTTAGGAGGGACAGTGTAGCAGGGGGAAGTCCAAGTGTATGGAAGCCCAAAGCAAAAAGATGACTAAGGGTTCAAGATCACCCTGCGGCCAAAGAAAGCCCCAACATGGATGCAAGTCTTCTAACCTGAAATCCTACCTCTTCTGCTTCTAGAACATTCCTAAAGTGCACAAACCTTTGAGAGTTTTAGAAAGAATAACCAAACTTTAATTCAGCTCAATTTCTTCTCAACAGATGTGGTTGGTGTAATTTCTCAAATGCAAAATGTCCTTGTAGCCCTGGCTGGTTTGGCTCAGTGGATAGAGCATTGGACTGCGGACTGGAAGGTCCTGGGTTCAATTCCGGTCAAGGGCACATGCTCGGGTTGCGGGCTCAATCCTCAGTAGGGGGCGTGCAGGAGACAGTCAATCAATGATTCTCATCATTGATGTTTCTCTCTCTCCCTCTCCCCACCTTTCTGAAATCAATTTTTTTAAAAATGTCCTTGTAGTCCTAAGTGATGGAGGGGAGCCGCTGTTAGCTCTGGAGTCCTCATCATGGACGTCACTTGGACCCTCAAGTTGTACCTCACCACCACTATGCCTGACCGCCCCCCCCCCACACACACACACACACATCTTGCCTCTGGCTACTTGGGCTTGGTGATTGTGGTTGGGGGCGGGAAGTCAGAGCCTACACAGACCCTCACACCATGACTCAGCCAAGTCAGATCCTGCCCATGCTCGCCACCCTCAGTCGCCACCTCTCCAAGGAGGCCTCGGCTTTCCTCAGCCCCCAGACCTCTTTCCTCAGCTGAATTCATGCCCAACACGTGTAGCCTGCCCCAGGCCCTCTATTTTTCTCCAACTGCCAAGCAGTCAGTGGAGCTCTGAGAGCAGAAGGAAACATGCGCCACACTGGGCCTAAGGCGATGCCACGGGGAAGGGGTAGGGAGGGCTGTGGGGTCTGAGCATGCTAAGGGAAACGAGAACCTGGTCACAGTCAGCAGAGAGGGTCACAGGGCTCAGGGACTGTGGGACCTGGTGAGAAAAGAGAGAGCTGAAGATGAACCCAGCACTGCCTTCTGAGTTTCTAAAAGTTTCCAGACAATGGGTTCACTGGCAGTCTCTGGCCTCCATGAGGAATGGTTATCCTTCTAATTTTACATTCCTGAAAACTGAAGCCCAGGTCACAGCTGAGCATTGAAATCCAGCCCTAACTTCCAAGCCTGTCCCTGAGGGGGGATTGTGGCAGGAGGAATCTAAGTTAGAGTTAGGGAGTTCCTGATTACTTTGGGTGTGTGACAAATTAAAATGGAGGGCCCTGGCCTGCTTGAGCAGTGGTTAGAGCGTCGGCCTGCAGACCAAAGGGTCACCAGTTCAAATCCCTCAGCCCGGTAGAGGTAGGGGTTCCTGCGGGAGGCAGCCAGTGCATGAATGTTTCTCTCCCTCTCTCCCATTCCACCCTCCCTCCCACTCTCTCTGGAAATCAATGGAAAAAATATCCTCAGTATTGAAAAAAGTAAAAATGGAGGTGCAAAGCACAAAACATCGAAATCAATGGAAAAAATATCCTCAGGTAAGTATTGAAAAAAGTAAGAATGGAGGTGCAAAGCACAAAACACCTTTTTAGAAAGATGCATCCACAGGAGGCTGAAGGGATGGTGCATAGCTCCTTCCTCCAGGAGAGTCTTGCCTCAGAACCGAGGGCAGAATAGGCCGGCGTCAGTCCTGCAGAGTGGAGAGAAGAGCATTTGCAGCTGGGAATGAAGGGGATAGTGAGTGAAAGCCTGAGGCTAAAAAATTACCCACCCAACCCCCCAAGATGGCCATAGACATGAAACCACCTGTCCAATTCCTGGGTACCTTGTCCCCTTCCTGTGGGAGCCAGAACCATCCCCCTGTCCCGAAAGTCCAGGTCCTTTCCACTCCACTGCACAGCCATACCCAGGGATAGTGCGCGGAAGTAATATATTCACCCAGCTGAAGCCTCAGGTGATGGTGCCAGGGAGGGAAGCCGGAGGTGGGGCCTTTCCCGGGCTGCACACGAGAGGCCACATTGCTACTGGTCCCCCACGAGACTCTGGAGGAATTCTGGCCAGTCCTGCTTTTTGCTCACTGTGTGATCTGGGCTGTAGCAAATCCTCGAGCCTCCATGTCCTCATCTGCAAATTTGAGATTAATAGTATCTGTTTCACAGGAATGTTCCAGTAACTGAATGAAATCATGCTGCAAAGGTCTCAGCCAGTGTCCACAGTGAGTGCCTAGGAAATACTGGCTGGCACTGTCCTTGTTCTTGTTATGAGTGAGCTGAGCCCTTAACACCCATCCATCGCCTGGCCTGGAAGAGGACCCAGGCTGGCTGAGGAGAACCGAAGCACAGCCAGACCGACCCCAGACCCCACCTCTCGCCGGCCCAGCAGGGAACACTGCCACCGCCTGGAGGAGGTGGAGTCCAGCTCTCCGGGTCAGTGCCCTGGGAGTGGAGTGCGTGGCAGACAGAAGGGAGAAGAGGATTAACATGAAAGCAGAAAATGGGATTAGGAGGCCTCAGGATAATGTGCTCACCCACCCCCCAGCCATGACAACGGCTTCTTGCTTTCACTTTATGGCTTCTGAGTCCGGAGCAGAGCATGTAAGGCTGGGTCTCCCCCTGCTCCCAGGGGCAGAGCCGGGAAGAGGCGTGGTAGACTCAGAGCATGAGACTACTCAGGCTGCTAGGAAGAGGGGCGGGGATGCCACACTTTCTCGTTTAATCCTCATGGCAGCAGGGTGAGAGGGGGGAGAGCCCAGAGAGGTGAGAAGCCAGGATTCAAGCCGAGGCGATTGCCTCTGAAAGCCTGTGTTCCTTCCGCTCTATCCACTGTCTCACGCAGGAGCACAGCGTCCCCCTGAGCCCAAAAGACCAATGACCCACTCAAGCCTGCCCCTTCCCTTGGGAAGGATTCGGACTCGCAGCCTGCCTTTGACAGGAAACCCAAAGGGCAATTAGAGGAGACCGGTCTCCCTCTCCAGCATCATCCTATAAGGGTGGGGGTGTCCTGAGACCCTGACCTTTTTTTAAAAAATATGTTTTCTTCATCCTGCTTTTGTTTTTGTCTTTTAGAGAGAGAGGAGGCAAGAGAGGAGGGATAGAAAGAGAGAGAGATAGAAGCATTGATCAGTTGCCTCCTGCAGGTCCCATACTAAGGAATGAGCCAGCTTGCGGGCTAACCGAGAATTAAACTGATGACCTCTTGGTGCATGGGTCAATGCTCAACCACTGAGCCACACTGGCCAGCGAGCCTGACCTTTATTAAAGGATCCCTTTGAGGTCTGTCGTGCAGGACTTTTTTATTTCCCCTGTTCACCTCTGCAACTCCAGGCTGCCCCCTTGGGTGGAAAAAGCACTTCATCCGCCCAACTATGAAGAGCTCCACAGGAGATGGGGGTCGGGGGAGGAGGAAGAGGGGAGTGAGAGTACATGTCTTCTGGCTCCCTCCTTGTGAGGTCACCCTGCCTGGCTGTCCTCTGGCATTTGACTCCTTCTGAATTTTGGGCAAACCTACCTTGAAGCCGGAGGGAGCTGGGTGTGAGGTCTGTAATTGTCAGGCCACCAAGACAGAGAGCAGAGGAAGAAGAGGAGAGACGCAGCACACCACCCCACTTCTCATTTGAGCTTGAGGGGAAGGCAAGAGAAGAATTTCCGTTTTTGTGCCCAGTTTCATTCTTAGCCGTTCAGCTACTTGATCTGTTTGAATGAAGGACCACATTGGGTCCAAACTTTCAGAGAGTCCTCTACAGCAGCGGTTGCCAACTGGTGGTCCGCAGACCACTGGTGGTCCATGAGGTCTGAAAGGCTGGCGACCGCTGCTCTACAGCAAACACTCTCATTCGGGTCATGGTCATCCCTAAGGAGACAAAACTTGGTTCTTGGGAGACGAAACGTTTTGGCAATCACAATGGTTTCTGGCCCTCCCAAGGGCCGCAGTACATAAACAGGTGTTCAGTGTGTCTGTGCTATTAAAATACATGAAGGTGGCAGCAATTGGGAAGAAAAAAAAATCCACAATAGTACTTGGCAGGGGTGGGGCAAGAGTGAAAAATAGAAGCTCTGGGTTATAGTGACTCACACCTCTTTCTTGGGCTGTCACTGAGAGCTTTGAACCTGTCACCCTCAAAAATGCGGGTTCTACAATAATTTTCTGAACTAGTCCCCTAAGATATGCATGTTTTGAAGCACTCTCTGAGCAGGTCATAATAAAAACAAAATGCAATTGGAATTATTTTTCACTTAGTGCTTTACTCCATTACCCTAGCCCAGTGGTCGGCAAACCGCGGCTCGTGAGACACATGTGGCTCTTTGGCCCCGTGACATGGGCCACGAAGTTTCAATCGCACTGTACATGCGTGCTCGCACGTGGTATTTTGTGGAAGAGCCACACTCCAGGGGCCAGTTTGCTGACCACTGCCCTAGCCCATGGTGAACATCTCCCTGCAGCTAACAGCCTTCACTTGTTATTTTCCTACACAGAAGAGCTCAGAGTCATTGGCCAGCCTGGGGAATCCAATGTGCACTCACTCCTCTCTCAACTGATCAAGCCACAAAATATTTGAGTGCTAATCACTGTCATGAATACCAAAATATCAGACGTGCCCTGCCTTTCAGGAGCTCACAGTGTCACTGGAGATGTCACAAAGTGGACAAATTCGACAAGGCAACATATGAGCTGTGACTACAGGGCAATGAGGCCCATTTCCACATGTGGCTTGTGAAAGCAAAGGGCTTGTTGGTCACATCTCACATCACTAAGGGTCAGTTAAACTGGTCCCCTAAGAGCATCAGTTCCCCACCAGGCACCCCCCGGTTAACTCTTTTCCATCCAGAGAGAGGCTGATTTATCCTTACTCTGTATTTCTTATCTGTAAGCCAGTTCCCTATTGTCCCTAAACATTCCCTCCATTTCCATGGTGACTCCACAGGCTTTGGTGTGGAGCCCGTCAGAGACTTCTTGAAAGTATAAATAGAGTGTGTCTACTGTTTCCCCCCTTATCCATACACTTATTTGGCCCTTCAAAGAGCTCTAGTAGATTAGGGAGGCACGATTTCTCCTTTCCAAAGACAGGCTGCCTTTCCACCGGAGGCGGAGTTTGCTCAAGTGCTCGGTAATCCTGTCCTTAGAGGTTCTGCTGACTTGCCTGGCATGGAAACAAAACCTGTGGGCCATGTCCCAGAAGCCCCCGGCGCCCTTCCGTTCTTCAGCACAGAGGTCAGTCTCAAGAAAAAAGCTCTCATTTGGTCCTGTCCTTCCATAATATCAATCTTCCAATTTATTAAGGAAAGACATGCAGGCAAAATAAAAATGAAATGCACAGTATGCTTTGCTTTCCATTGCCTGGAGATTTAAGGCACTGTTATTCATCTGAACTCATACGGAATATAATAGTGAGGTTATCTGTATCACATTTCATTTTATGACATATCACCTTGTTTACACTGCTCTTTAGATTGTTTATGGAATATAGATTACCTTTAAATGCTGCGGTCTTGTTTACCCATTTTTTCCCCCTCCTGTCAATAAAAAGTTTTAAAGGCAACCATTGTTCTAAGAAATGACTGTTGTACTTAGGGCACAAAGATGCTTTAATCGGGAAAGACAGCTTGTCTTGTATCTTGGCCTCCCATATCTTTCTGAACCAGGCTTTGATGCTATGTGGAGGTTTCTGACTCCATCGTTGAACTATGCAGCATTTTGCAGTTATTAAGAGCAAATGAGTTTCTTCTTTAAACATAGGCCTCTGCTTAGCACATTTAGTTCTATTTGACTTGGGTCTCAAGATAGTGCTATTCCTGGAATGGACTTCACATGCTGAAAAAAAATTACTTTTAATTACCCACAATCCTATCACATATGCTAAAATGACCTTTTCTTTCCTATAGCCTCTCCAACAATTTGCTGAGGTGAAGAGATTTATACAGGGCACTTTTGGGTTAGGAATTTACAGTTTAACTCTTTAACGCACAAGTCTGTTTATAAACCATTTGTGCTACTTCTGGAAATATATTCTGAGCAAGTAATTCAAAATATGGAAAGATTCAAATGCACACAGATGTTCTTCGAAACAGTATTTAGGGTAACAAAAAGTGAGGATTATATATCCATATGATAAAATATATAAATTAGAATGTTAAATGAAAAAAGCAGGGTACACACCCATGTATGCAACTATGCAAAAATGTATGTGAGAAAAAGACTGCAAGGGATATACAGGACTAATTTGGCAAGGATGCCAAACTAATTAGTTTATTTTTTTTTAATTTTCTAAACTTTTCTTGTATGTTGTAATGTTGCCTGATTTAATTTTTAAAATTATTTTATTTATTTATTTTTAATCCTCACCTGAGGGTATGTTTCTATTGATTTTAGAGACAGAAGAAGAGAGAGGGAGAGAAAAACATCAATCAGTTTCTTCCCTTACGTACCCTGACTAGGGATCAAACCTGCAACCTGAGCATGTGCCCCAACCAGAATCGAACCCGCAACCTTTCAGTGCATGGACTGTGTCCAACCCACTGAACCATACCAGCCAGGGCTAAAATTATTTTAATTTGATCATTTTTTCAATACATTAAAAGAGCTCAATCATTTTACCTAAAGTGGAACCAAAATCTCTCTCCCATTTTTAATATAAATGGACTTTTGGAAAGTCAGTCCCCTTCATCCCCTGATCCATAAAAAGTGTCTGATGGCTTAATACAGGACTTGAAATCACAAATGACTCTAGGAGCCAGCAGGGGAGGCGGCCGCGCTGCCTGCTGCCATCTGGAGAACTTAGGCCTGAGTGCATAGGTATTTCAAGGGAATCAAGAGTTTTTTTGTGATTCTCCTAATTTATGCATTTTTTGCCACTAATTCAAATTCAAAAATAAAATAAAGACATTTGTGAGCCAAACAGAAAATGTCTCAAGCTGGATTCAGCCAGCTGGCGGCCAGTTTGCGACTTCTAGCCTAAAACCCATTACTGACAGTACAGCCAACTGCCTGCGCACTCAGGCAAGCCAGCCTTCCCCGCGTTCTCCCATTCGCTCTTCCTCAGCGAGCCTGGCACCACTTCCGGCTGTTTGATAGGGTGAGGAGGATATTAGCCCTCAGAATTATGAAGGCTTGTAAATCTGTCCCTAGTTGGATGCATTGCTCTTGCCAGAACGTGAAGGCTGGCGACATTTTTAATATTAATTTGTTTCTTCATCTGTCGCTTACATTTAATGTGTCTGTGAGGAATAGATTTGATGCTATTTAAATATGTTCAGTTTCATCTTTGAGCCTCTTCATAGTTGTCAGATGGTGCCAGCTGGGCCCAGGCTCTGTTTCCAGCTCGTTGTCAACCGGACATGAGCCGTCAATGTGTTCATCATGTTTCTTTCAGTGCCACTGGCCTGGCACCACTTACCGCCTTGCAGGGCTGACCTCACGCTGTGGCCACTTCTTCTGCTCCCTCTCTACTCTCTCTGTTCCTCTCTCCCTCTCATCCCTGGAAGCTCCTTGGGTATCACATCCAACCACTGAGGGATCCTTCCTGCTTCCACCCTGACAACCTCCTCCTCTGGAAATGAGCCTTTTCCCCGCAGTGACCCCACTGGCTTTGCCACACAGATTTTCCCACGGCTCTCGGGCCCTTAGATATTTGACCCTGAACTTGCTGCAAGGTGCATCTGACATGCCAGAACTGACCATCACTCCCTTTCCCTATTATCCCACGGATGGGCTGGCTCCACAAGTTCATGTGATGGCCCTGCTGCCCCGGGACCATGGCAAACTGCACCCCCAGGATAGGAGCTTGTGCATGGATCAATTAGTTAACCACCCATCAATAAGCAAGTGAATTGAGGCTCCCTGAGTAGCAAGCTTTAGCTTCCACAGAGCAAACCGCCCCTTCTTTTCCTATCCAGGACCTACCGTGGGTACAAACGCCTCCTATTAGTTCTTGGTTTGTCTGGGGCAGTGCAGATGCTGCCAGATGTCTACTTTTAACGTGGGGAGAGTTATACTGCTTTTGTGGTTGGGGATAAAGGGGGAGGGGGGCTCAGGGCTACAGGCAGAGCTGGCAAGCCCCTCCACATCCCAGTCACTGGGGGCTCCTTCCCTCTCCCCTGCAGATGTGGATCGCCTCCCCACCCCCACTCCCCCACCCACGCCCCATTTTGCTAAGTCAGCAGATCCAGACTATTCCAAGCATGGAGGGCCCTGCAGGCTGCAGAGCCCAGGCAGCAGCACACATGGCCCGCCATGTGGGGCACACGTGTGTAACCGAGGTCAAGCCTGGGCTCCACTAGCCCTCGTGGCACTCTCAGAGTGGGACTCCCCAGCCCTTCTCACCCGGACTCCCCTTTGAAACCGCTCCCTCCTTGACAAGACCAAAAGGCAGAATTCCCTCTTGAGTGATTTGGACGATATGAGCACGACACTTGGGGCAGTTAGGGCCATGGTTGGACCCCAAAGACTAACCTTGGAACCCCACAAATCTGGATTCCTGTTGCAACTACAACCGTGTTGCCTCATCCCATCCCAGCTGGTGGTGTCCAGTAGGATTTGCGGGGTCTTGTGGTCCTAAGGGGAGATGAGGCTCATGGCAAAGGCCAGCACAGATACAGGTGCTTCCCACCAGGTTCCAAAGTCTTCCAAAGACATGGCAGGCAGTTACCTACAATCCATGCCCTCGGAAGAAAGTTCCCACCCTTATCTCTGCTGCTAGACAAGGAGGGCTAGTCTCCTCCTTTGTCTGTCCATCAACATGTCAGGTCCATCCTCCTTCTCCCTTCCGTCTTCTAATAACCTAGAGCCTGAAAATATCTTCTCTTTTTCTTTTTTCTCACTGATGCTCAGAGAGCAGAACCAAAATCCAGAAGCTCATAACTAGCCTGTACTCCCAAACAGAAACGGACCTGGGAGGAGAGAGGAGTGAGCAGCAGCGCCCAGCCCAGAGAGGCTAAAGGAGCCACACAGAGGAGAGGCCCAGGGTCAAGCCACACATTTTTATTGAGGACTTACTATGTGACATCATACAAGTAGGAGTGTGACTGAGTGGGCTACCACCCACATGCTGGATTCCTCTTAGAATTTCTAGGAACCATACCTCTCCCATTTTTGAGCATTTGTCCCAAACTGAGCAATGATTGGCAGGAGAAGGGAGGCTGCCTTGTTAGCTTTCCCAAGAACTTGTTTTTCCAAGAATAAATGGGAGGTAGAATCACAAAGTAATGTTTTAATATGAAACTAACTATGAGCTTATTCAATTCCTACCTATATCCTGCCTCCCACCCCCAATGCCATCCTGCACCCCTCCACACTATATAATTATTTATGTGGTAATAGAAGTGCTCCTAATCTGGTGCTCATCCTTCCTTCTCTCCCCAAAGCTATTCTGGAGCAAAACTAAAGCCATAGTGAGGCCCCTCTATCTTTGTCTTCAGAGACTCCTGCACCCTCATGGCATGTTTTCCTTTCCTGCTTGTCCTCATGGGGCCTCTGACCCTTCTGAAGAGATAGATATATCAACTAACAATTGTTTAACAACACTGCTATCAGGTGACTGCCCCTAAAAACTTTAAGGAGCCCAAGGGAGGAGGTAAAAGGGATGAAGGGCTTGAGGGGACTGGGGAATGTGTGACTCTGGTGGCCCACTCCTGAAGGCGACAGGAGTGAAGTTATTCTATCATTCTTTTTTTAAAATATATTTTATTGACTTTACAATGAAAGAAAAATACCACATGATCTCACTTATTCATGGATAATTGAGACCATTATAAACTTTTGAACAATAATAGATACAGAGGCAGAGCTGCCTCAAACAGATTGTCAAACGGCAGCGGGAAGGCTGGGGAGT
>NW_006383011.1:19106240-19115823 GCF_000327345.1 Myotis davidii | reverse complement strand
GTGACCGCAACAAAGGTACATGCCCTTGACCGGAATCGAACCTGGGACCTTTCAGTCCGCAGGATCGATGCTCTATCCACTGAGCAAAACAGGTTAGGGCTATTCTATTATTCTTGGAAGAGTAGCAGGAAGTATTCAAAGGCTTGACTGAGACTGTAGCTTTAACCTCAACCCTACGCCTGTGGTCAGTTGACCTCAGAGCAGGGAGACATAGTTGGAGAATGTTGCTGGGGTCTTTGGAAAGAGGTCAGGGGTCACCAAGGAGGCACTTTGGTCTAGTGGTTATGAACTGAGCTCCGAAGTCAAGCACCTGATTCTGAATCCTAGCTCCATAAATTATGCCTTGTGGAACCTTGTGCAGATTTATTTATATCGTTTAGCCTTGGGTTCGTAAGCTATGAAAAGGGGATATAACAGTATTTACCTTGTGGGGTAATTGTGAGGTACACATGGAGAAATGTTGGTAAACCATGGAGCCTGTCACATGATAAATCATCAATAAACATTAAGGATTATTATCATTATTGTCTTATTATTGGGTTCCTGGCCCTCTCCAAGAGGTCCTGAGGGAACATGACCATCTTTCTGGGGGTCAATGTGTCAGAGTCCCATCCAGGCTGTGCCAGCTCAGTATTCAGCCAGATGTGGCTCAGTAAGTGCACCGGATGGGGCGGGCTGGGGGGCCTGGGACCGAACAGGACCACCCATCGGGATGGGGAAGGTGCTGGCAGGACAGCCTCAGCTGCAGCTGCTAGGCAGCCATCCAGGGTGACAGGCAGAATGCAGTGTGCAAGGATGTGGAAACAGACAACAGGTGGCAGCTCAGCAACAGTCGGCAGCACAGTGAGCAGGGGAGTGGCAGACCTTCTAGCGTTTGGTGACAGGGTATCCCCACCAGCAGGTGGGCCCCTGCAATGGGCAATTCCAGAGTGGTGTTCTAAATACAAGCAGGCAGGCAGCATCAGGAAGGCCTGCCGGCAGATCTCAGCATCCAGCAAAGGCTGGATCCGGTGGAGAGAGGCCACAGAGAGCAAAACGGGGCCCCAGGCCTAGAAGGAGACGCGTTATCAAGACAAGGCTGCAGGCCCAGGACGTAGGGAGAAGTGGCATTGCCAGAACACATCCTCCAACCGCAGGAGGGGCTGACAGGGGAGCAGATCCTGATGTGGTCCAGCTTGACCGCCCCCTGGGCCCAGGCCAGGCTAATTGCCAGGGCAATTGGGACAGGCCTGAGACTGTGCTGTCCCCACGATGAGGGTGCAGGAAAGGGAAGCGGGAGGTCATCGTGAGACAACTCTCCTCTCTCTCCCTCCCTCTCTCTCTCTCTCTCTCTCTCTCTCTCTCTCTCTCTCTCTCTCTCTCCAGCAACTACTCCACTTTTCCTGATTCTTGCCCTTTGGCATATTTTCCTCCCTAGATCCTACTTATTGGTAAGGAAGAACCAAAATAGGTAGGATCAACTTTTTTTTTTTTTAATGAAAAGGCCAGTCTATCAGGCTTGTAATAGTCTCCCTGATGGTCATTTGGCAAGTGACATGTCACTAGCCTTCTGCTCTGTGCCTCATTGGAAGAAGCATTCTGTAGGGATATACACAGCTGGAGGGAGCTGGACCCCAATTAAGGCTAAGGTCCCCATAGCTCCCACATGTTTCTTTCTTAGGCTCAGCTAGCCGCCCAGGGAGCAGCATCCTCCCTAACCCTCTGCCTCTGATGCCCTATTAACGTGCACCATCAGAAGGTTATTTTGCACATTCATCACAGCAGGAAGATATTCCTAAAGGAACCCGGACACTGTTTGTAAAGAAGTGGTGCCCACCCTCAGGGGCTTTCTGGTTTTGTGCCCTAGTTAGGGCTGGGCTGGATCCAGGCACTAGGGGGCCCTTGGAGCCATTTGGAAGAAGGCATGCCCTGCGCTTCTGGGAGTGGTGAGGTATCTGGCTGGAGACTAGGAGGGAGGCATTGACCAGGGCACCAGAGCACTCAGCATGCTCCTTAGAGGAGATCAGAGAGCCCCCTCCTAACTCCCTCTACCTTCTCCCCCAAACCCAGACCATATTTGGTCCAGCTTCAGAACTCTTCCAGTGGCCCACCCAAGATCTTCAGCCTGAGCTGGGCCTTAGGCACATGTACCTCTGCATCCCTTTCCCCCCATACCCATCCCAAGAGCAGTCCTGATATGGGATTCCCCCTCCCTGCAAGACCTTAGGTACAAGGGTCCTGGGAATAAGGGTAAGAGTGCAGGTAGGGTGAGGAGAGGAAAGGAACATTGCTATGATCTCTGGAGGCTTTTCTGGCTTCCAGAAGGAAGGCTTTGCCCAGCATGGGCTGAGTCTGAATGTGAGACGAGACAACATGCAAAAAGAGACTCTTCCCTGCCCCATCTTGGCCTTCCTTTGCAATCGCAGCCTAACTTCTGCTCAGACATTGTCGTTTACTAGCTTCAGTGTCTGCCGTAAGTCTTGTGTCCTCAGCTGGTCTGCCAGTTCTCCAGGGGCAGGAGGTTCATCTGCATAGCACAGAGTCCAGCACGAGCCCCAACCCTCACCACTCTGCACAAGTCCTTCACAGGGGGCCCTATGCAGGACCAGTTACAGAATTCGCAAAGCCCAGTGCAAAATGAAACTATGGGATACTTGTTAAAAAGTATTAAAAATTTCAAGATGAAGACAACAGAGCATTCAAGCAAGCACAGGACCCTTCTTAGCGCGGGGCCCTGCAGGACTGCACCGTTCACACACCCATGGAGCCCCCTGGTCCTGGGTGGTGCGAGTGGTAGCTTATCTCCAAAGATGCCACCATCAATTTCTTACCTCTCTGTGCCCACAAGCCACTCCCACATCACAAGGTGGAATGTAATTCCCTTCCATTGAGCCTGAACACAATGGAGGTGACATTCTTGTACCTCCAAGACTAGGTATTAAGAAGCCTTGCAGGTTCTGCCTGGGCCTTGTGAATGCTTACTCTTGGGACACGCCCTCTCAGACGAAGCCACCATGCTGTGAGAAACCCAAACCACCTGGAGAAACCACCAGTAAGTCAATGGCCCAGCCGAGCCCCAAGGGGGCAGCCACCTTCATCATCAGCCCCATTAAGCCTTCATGTGACTGCAGCCCAGTGACATCTTACTGCAACCATATTAAAAGCCCCAAGCAAGAACCACCTAGGCAACCACAGAACTATAAAAAATAACCATAAATTGTTGTTTTAAACCACTAAGTTTTGTAGTGGTTTGTCATGCAACGATAGATACCTGGAACATGCTCCAAGGAGTGACAATGTGAATGGCCTGGGTTGTATGTCACGACAGTACTGGCTGAGCACACCGTAGGAGCTCAAGATAGGCTGACTGCCATTCCTGACCACCGGTGTGCTGGCACCAGACATGCGGACCTCCTGAACCAGGACGTGCCCTCCCACTGATGGGTGCCTTTTGTGATAAAGTATTTGCCATCTGGTTTCAACCTGACATCTCCCTGGCTGACGAGGATACGGATACTGCTGTCTCCAGAGATTCATGACCACTTCCTCCCACCCCATTCCTACCCTTTCTATCTCAGGAAATGAAAAGCAATTTTTCCCTGGGGCCTGTTTACCCATAGCAACATAGCAGGGTTTCCAAAACCAATCTCACAGCCAGTTCCAATATCTGTCTTCACTGTAATAATAATACAGATGCTGCACCTGCCTCCAGATTCCGTCTTCTGCTCTGTGTTTGTTCATTTGTTTCTCCGGGATCTTTAAACATCTGATTAAATGTCATGCTTCAAATGAAAAGTTCTGAAGAAGAAAGATTATCAGACTTTGTAACTTTCATCAGCCCTCCTCTCTGCTCGGCGGCTTTTGGCAACCCCTGTTTTCTCTCTCCTCACCCCCTGCCTCCCAGAAGTCCTCTGTGCCCCATGAATTCCTCTCCCAGAGAACCCTGGCGTGGGCAGCAGCCAGAGGAGGATCTCACATCACCGTGCAGCCTCAGGCTGACCAAAGGTGCAGGGGACAGAGTTCCCTCTACGTCAGCTGGACAAAGAAGGCTCTGAGATTGCAGGCTAACATGACACATCCTCCCTCTGATGCTCCTGACCCAGGGGTGGGCAAACTTTTTGACTCGAGGGCCACAATGGGTTCTTAAACTGGACCGGAGGGCCAGAACAAAAGCATGGATGGAGTGTTTGTGTGAACTAATATAAATTCAAAGTAAACATCATTACATAAAAGGGTACGGTCTTTATTTTTTTTAGTTTTATTCATTTCAAATGGGCTGGATCCGGCCCATGGGCAGTAGTTTGCCCATGGCTGTCCTGACCACATGGCCCCACTACTTATAACACCAACTCCCCCCAAATTCACCCCTCCCTGAAGTGGGCAGACAGTGCAGGCAAAACCAAGTGACCAGAGACCCAAGACACTGAGGCTGGGATGTGTAACCACTGGGGGTCCTGAGCCCAAGTGTCCCCATGGTCCTTTAGGAAAAGGAAAGCACACAGTGGGACCCAGGCCATGCACAGCCTGCACAGCTTGATCCTTACTTTCATACTGTGAACGACACTTTCGAGATCTTGGTTGCCAAGCTAGGTCCCCAAGTAGTTCTCACGTACGACATTACTTGCAAGTAGCATGTTCACCTACCAGGCCAACAACTATATTGCAGCAGGAAACATTTTGAGATAATGGCCAATTTTTTCCCTCCCTTCTGTCCTCCCACCCCTCCATCCAATCCCAAGCCATATTCAAACAACGAGACGGTTTTATGCTTTCAGCCTCAAGGGAAGGATGTGTTGGGGACAAAAAGGAAAATATAAGCTTTGATGTCTGTGCAAGAATAAGATATTTAAGAGAAACATCTTGACTTAGAGCAGGGCCTCTCTCCACCTATCCTCTATGCTCCCCCAAAATAAACATTGAAGATTCCTCTGAAATAGTGAGGAGAGGACAGATGGAGGGAAGGCAATGTGAACAGAGAGGCTGGTAGGCCCCTGACCTGAAGGGGGCACACAGATGGGATGAAGAACAAGCCAGCAAAGGGCTTCTGTGAGGGATACCGCCGGCACCCAGAACCTGGGCAATGCCCATCACCAGCACCCAGGGACCCTGTGGCTGTCCTTCCCGATGGGCCCACCAGTAACTCTTCTGTCCACAGTAGCCATACAAGGATGGGAGCCATACTTTGCTGTCTCCCCATCCACCCAGCCCCACAATGTCCCAGGACATCTGAATTCTCAAGAAAAGAAAGTTGGATCCTCAACTGTCAGTGCTATTCTCACCCCACATATATCTCACCAACCACAAGCTGGAAGAGGCCCAAACGCTACCTCAATGACAGCACAGACTGACCACTTGCTAGGTGGCAGGCATCTACAGAAGGCTTTTCAGGCCTTAACTCATGTTGTGATAGAACAGGCCTGCAAATTCCTCCCACCCACCCTCAAAACCTGGACTCACACTTAGCCTCCCTGCCAAGCCGTTCCTGACAGCCCTGCGCAGCCTCAGAGAGCAGTTCATCTTTCCTCGGTGTTACATCTGCAACCTTTTCTTCTTCCTACCATCCCCCTATTACACTGCCTTGTCGTTACTAGCAGGTCTACCTCTATTACTGGACTGGAGCATCTAGGGATCAGGGCCCAAGTCTTACTCATTTCTGCATGCTCTGTAATTGGCATATAATAGGCACTAAATTAATGTCTCTCTAGTTAAATTGAATTGCCTACCCACTTCTCTTTCTAAAATTAAAAACAGAATTCCTCATTACAGCAGCTCCAGAGTAAAGGCGATCGTCCTGAAGAGCAAGCCACCGGAAGGACACCATTTGGGAAATCATCACCAGGTTTCACTTGTTCCTGAGTGCTGCTCAGTTTTTCCTAGAGCCTTCTCAGCTTGATCCTGCTCTCCTAGAGCCCTCGTCTTACCCCTGAGGCCTCATTCCAAACTCTGGCCAAGATCTTGGTCCTGATCTCACTGAGAAGAATAAGAATGTCTCATCTCACTGCCTCAAAATCTCTCTAAACCAACTGGCAAAAGTGTGAGGGGGGAGGGAGAGCCTTGTAAAATCTTTCTGGGTTGCCATTTGGTGATGTGTATCAAAATTGTACATGTACGTAACCTTTGACCTAACCATTGAACTTCCAAAATTTTATTCTATGTCCTCTACCCATAACACCTTCTGCCCATCTCAGTCTATCCAAATTCTCCTCATCTTCCAAAACTCACCGCAAACAACCCCTCTCCATGAAGTCTCCACTGGTCCCCAGCAATCCGATGTGAGCTCCTCTTTCCTTGCACACTCCAAGCACCTTGTTGGTTCTTTTCCTGAGCACGCACCTCCAGCTGCCTTACATAAACTAAGAAATCTCCTCAGGGAAAAGATATGAATAAAGCTCATGTGGAAATAAATTGCAGACACACGTAACCAGGGTGATAGGGATGGGGGTTGTGAGAAAGCTACTATTCTCTGGCTAAACCATCACATCCAGACAGCTGGGCCGGAGGCTGCAGGAGCTGCCTTCCCCGGTCTGTCTCCCCTGCTGTGTCCGATGGTGGGTATTGGCTAACCTTCTTCCAGCTGCAAGTGGAAGAATACCCAACCCTTCAACAAAAAGGGAACTTGTTGGGTAGATTCAGGGGCTGTGGTGCCACCGGGGGCCAGTTTCTCTTGCCAGCCCTCCGCGTCACTCCCTGTGTATTGACTGGCTCCATTGCCAGACAGGCTGTCCCCGGTGGAGGCAAGATGGTGGTAACAGCTAGTGATCAATTGTACTCCCACTTCATCCCAAATTCAAGTTCAAAGGGAAAAGGCAACTGCCTACTTCTTAGCAGGCCCAGCAAAGATCTTATTGCCTTTCTCTGTCTCCCCAGTAGGTTAGATGCCCACCTTTAAGCCAATCACCATAACCATGGGAACGTATTGCTCTGATTGGTCAGCTCTGAGCACATGTCCACTCTGAGAGCCAAGGATCCAGTGGATTCTACGAGCATATGAGAGCAGCGTTCCACAGAAGGAAATTGACCAAAAGAAGGAAAAATAGATGCTATTGACCAAAACCACCAAATAGCCACCACACAGAAAGCAGACCGCTACTGCCCTCCTGGAGGAGGGAGATGGGCCCAAAGCCCTCACGCTGAGTTGTTTCTCCCCTGCCTGCCACTCTCTCCTGCCCTGGAGGCGATGGCTCGAGCTTCCAAACACAACATGGTCCCCCAAGGTTTGTGGCTCAGCCGCAGGACCAGTGTGAACAGATCCTAACCAAACCCCAGACCAGGCAATGGCTGGCGTGGTCCAGCCGGCTCCAAGTTATTAGAACCAGGAGTCCCAGCCCTAGTCCCAACAGTTGTAGGATTGTTTATCTTTGTTGGGGAAAAACTGCAGCCAGAGCCATAAATCACTGCCCAGCTGGATGGCTTCGCTGAAATGTTTGTTTAAACAATGAAATCTCCTGACGGACTGAAAATATAGGATGGATCACCCCGTCCTTCTCGGGCCTAGTCTCACAGGCTGGAGCCTGGGGCCTGCGAGAGGGGCTCGAAATTGGCTCCCCACCCCCTCTCTCCATCCTTCCCACCCCCAATATCAGCCATAAGGAATGAAGCCACAGCATAGCTAATCTGAAACAGCAGATAATGCAAAAGCCATGTCTATCAATCTTTGAAATGCAATCTCTGGAGTGGTTTGCATTGGACGTGCCTTCCTAATGGAAGTAGCATTTCTTGGCTAATGTGCACAGAAAGGCTGCTTAAGGGGTGGTCTCTGGAAGGACACTGCAAGCAGCGAAGAGCGTGGGAGATCTGGCTCTGCCCTGACAGCTCCCTGGGCCTTGGTTCCCTCACTCATTACATGGTCTTTTTTTTTTTAAATTTCAGAGAGGGAGAGAGAGAGAGAGAGAGAGAGAGAGAGAGAAAGAATCATTGGTCGGGATGAGAGAATCATTGATTGGCTGCTTCCTGCACGCCCCCCCCCCCTACTGGGGATCGAACCTGCAACCTGAACATGTGCCCTTGACCCTTCAGTCCAAAGGCCAACACTCTGTCCACTGAGCCAAACCAGCTAGGGTTCGTTACATGATCTTTATGTTTCTTCAGTGCTACGTGGGTTTGCATTCCCAAAAGAAAGACTAGATGAGAGGAGGAGGCAGGGAAAGGAGAAGGAGAAGAGGAAGGTGCTGATCTCCATGATTCCCTGAGGTCCCTCCCAGCCCTGAAGTCCTTTTTGTGATCTCTGGCCCTTCAGAGGAGAGAGGGGAAGCCCCTAAGGCAGGGGTGGGCAGACTTTTTGACCACATGGGTTCTTAAACTGGACCGGAGGGCCGGAACAAAAGCATGGATGGCGTGTTTGTGTGAACTAATATAAATTCAAAGTAAACATCATTACATAAATGGGTACAGTCTTTTTTTCAATAGTTTTATTCATTTCAAACGGGCCTGGCCCGTGGGCCGTAGTTTCCCACGGCTGCCTAAGGGCTTCCTAGGGGTCCAGCTGACAGGCCTGTAGTTAAAAGCCTGGTGCACTCTGAACAGGAGGTAAAAGGGTGACCACCAATGGGTGTGGGTGACACGCACCAAGTCAGATCGCAAGACTGTGGCCTGTGCCGCAGCAGAGCCTCGCTTGTAGACGAAGGGAGGGGGCCTGTGTGGGCTGACAGGACTTGATGGGGGAAGGGGAGCATCCAGAGGAGAGCAACTTCCTTCTCAACCCTTTGGTAAAAAAAAAAATTAAAAATTAAAAAAAGGTAGCAAAGTCCTGAGCCTTTCCAGTCTGGGGCTGTAACCCTGGCTCCGTGACGGGAGCCATGACAGGCCCGTGATAGAGTATGTGATGCGGGGTATTGAGTGGTCTGGTCGCTGGTTTGCCAAATATTTTCAAGAATGTATTACTTGTCGGGTACTGTGGGAGGCTTTGGGAATGCAACGATGAATACAACTGGGGTCCTTTGAGAGTTGTGATGGGATATTCCAAAGGGATGAGTGATAGGATTTACAAGGATTGGGTAGGAGACTGGGAAAGAATTGCAAAGGGACTTGTTAATGGTTATGTGAGGGAGGTGTAGGGGATGGAATAGGGCCTGTAATTAAGGTCCCCAGGGGCGTCTGTGTGATGGGGAGTGTGATGGATGTTGGGGGGCCCATTAGCTATACAATGGGAATATAATGAGGTGTGTGATGGAAGGTGTAACAGGGTATGTGAAGGAGTGGGGGTTGTTAGGATACGTGATGGTTTATTAACAAAGCAGCCATCCCTGACAGCCCACATGAGATCGAATTCTTCTTCTTAATATGGTCTCAACAGCACTTTACATTTATCATTTATAACACTTACCACAATTGAAATGAGTTCATTGTTTTATAATTATTTGCCTAATTCTTGTCTCCCTTACTAGTCTGTAAGAGCCGTGGAAGGTGTAGCCTTGTAGGAGGATCTTGAATCTTGCTCACTGTCATACCCCTCCCTTTACCCCGCCCCAACACAGA
Source organism: Myotis davidii (assembly GCF_000327345.1). Taxonomy (NCBI): domain Eukaryota; kingdom Metazoa; phylum Chordata; class Mammalia; order Chiroptera; family Vespertilionidae; genus Myotis; species Myotis davidii. The sequence goes on along the minus strand of NW_006383011.1, from coordinate 19,106,370 downwards.
GCCCAGGGCTGGGCACATAGTAAGCTTTCAATAAATGTTACGTGAACACATAGCTGCATGAAAATCGGGGTGATCAAACCCTTCCCCAAATCCTGCAGGGCAGCTGAATGTCCTCAGAATAAGGAAATTG
>NW_006383011.1:19093561-19106201 GCF_000327345.1 Myotis davidii | reverse complement strand
GAGGTGCTGCCACCTGGTGGCCAAAGGGAAAAATACACTGAGAGGAAGCTTGCATCCTGCCCCAGTTCTAGCTTTCGTTGCCTAAGGGGCCTGCAGCTAGCAGCCATCCCTCAGCTTGAGGCCCACCCCCAGCCACACAGAAAGCAACCCCATCGGGCCCAGCTCCCCCCACTGCCTCGGGAGAGAAGCAAGAGGAGGCTAGAAAGTGGAGGCGGTGTGGGCCCTGTGCTGGGCTGCTCCTGGGTCAATCTGGATCCCTCCATCAACTCTCAGGTCTGCATCATGGCCACTCAGCCCTGTGAGCCTCAGGCTGGGCTCAGCCCCTTCCTCCTAACTTTGAACTTAACCTTTCATGCTGGGAAGCAAGTAGCTGAGGAAGGGGGGCGGGCGGGGGGGGGGGGCAAATAAAGCTTTGTTTCAATGGCTTCCCTATGAAAACTTCTTATCTGAGATTTCACTCGGCACTTGGACTAAAACTTGTACAGATGTAGGATGGAGGGAGGCAGTTTTAATCAGGACTCCCTCGCCATCACATGAGCACAGATGCTGCCATTTTTGTGTGAAACTGAGTTGATCCATTCTAGACTGGGAGTACTGGTGAGGTTGTTTGCAGGTACAGGACTTGTTTCTATGTCCTCACACTGCCAGAGGAGCGCACTCGACACTTACTCTCCTCCTCTCCTCTATCCATCCCTTGATACCAAACATCCCTGGGCTCACATTCAACCGGACCCAGACTATATATATATAGTTGATTTCAGAGAGAAAGGGAGAGGGAGAGATAGAAACAACATAATGATGAGAGAGAATCATTGATCAGCTGCCTCCTGCACGCCCCCTACCGTAATCGAACCTGGGACCCTTCAGTCCGCAGGTCCACACTCTATCCACTGAGCCAAAGCAGCCAGGGCTCACAACCCAGACTTTTTAAAAGTCCAAAATTTAGACCAAGCTTACGAAACAGGAAACGAATGTTTCCCTAAGGACATGGGAGCATCTCAGAGCATCTTCCATCAGAATCGTGCTCCCCAGTGGACAGGCAGCATCCCAGACAGCTCCCAAATAATGAAAGACTTCCCTCTCTCTGACAATACCACTCGGCTGGCCCAGGTGGCCCAAGTCAGCACTGCTTCTAACGCTATAGTTCTCACCACAGTGGGAAAAACTGTCCCCCAGCACATACAGCTTTTTGCATTAATTTTCCAATATGTGGCCCGCTTTCTTCCATTTTACCAGAACTCCTCCTTTTCATGAACTTTAAACTGCTCCCCGATGGCAAGGTTGAAGGACACAGACTGCAACCCACTAATGCCACCTGACAGCATCCTGGTGGAGCAACCTTGAATTTCAATCCTTCCCAACCTCAGGGTACCTCCTCCTCCCTCCACCCCCTCCCCCGCCCCCAGCAGTCAGGACCAAGAGAGACTGTCCACAATCGTGTCCCTCACCTTCTTCATTTAATTAGGTCCTGAGTGTTGTCCCAAATGTTTCTTCACCATTTCTTTCAAGAGGCCCACAATATCCCACCCATGTGTCCTCCAGTTCTTATCACAGGTGTGTAGCATCAGCCTTCACAGGAGACAGTTATAGTAAATACATAGGTTAGATAAGTGGAAAGAACTTTAAGTTATTAACACAGATAAATAAAATAAATCAGAGTAAAACTGATAGAACTGAAGGAAGGAAGAGATAAATCCACAATTAAAATTAGAGGCTATAAACATCTCTATATATAAAAGTCTAAGCAACCATTAGGACTAAATGACTGGAACGACCAGAATGACCAGTCAAGCAGTTGCTATGATGCACACTGACCACCAGGGAGGAAGATGCTTAACGCAGGAGCTGCCCCCTGGTGGTCAGTATGCTCCCACAAGGGGAGCACTACTCAGCCACAAGCCGGGCTGATGGCTGGCAAGCGCAGCAGCCTACCTCCGCCGCAGCACTAAGGATGTCCGACTGTGGCTTCGGTAGTGGGCCCTGCCTGTGCAATGTGGCACCTTGCACCTCAGGGACATCCCCTGAGGGCTCCTGGCCTGTGAGAGGGTGCAAGCTGGGCTGAGGGACCCCTGCCCCCCACCCAAGTGCGCGAATGTCGTGCACCAGGCCTCTAGTTAAGCTACAAAATAAATAGGCTTGAGATTATACAAAGTGTGTTCTCTGTCCAAAATGAAGTTAAACTAGTAATTAGTAACAAAAACGTACTTGAAAAATCCCAAAAAATCTGAAAATTAAATGCCTGATGGGAGTATTTAATAGGTTATTGCTGTTTGGTATGAGATATAAGACTCTTCACTACCACCTCACAAAAAACCCTTAGTAAGATCTGCATAGCTCACTAATGCTTTAGCCCTGGGGGTGGCAACCTATGGCACACAGAAAAAATATGGCCCTTGGCCAGTTTTTGTCTGGCCTGCAAGCTAAGAATGGCTTTTACAATTGTAAAGGGTGATGAAGGAGGAAAAGAGGGAGAAGGAAAAGAAGGAGAAAGAGGAGGGAGAGAAGAGCAGCTGCAGCAGCAGCCTAGAACAGTCTAAATTATTTGCCAACCACTTCCTTTAATCTTATAAAATGAGTTGGTATTTCCTCCTCTATTTTCTGAAAAAGTTCGTGACACATTGGTATTATTTTTTTGACTGTTCACCAGAGAAGCCTGGTGTTTAGGGTCTCTTTGTGGGAAGGCTTTAAGTTATAAATGCAATTTCTTTACCAGATATAAAGTTATTCAGGTTTTTTATTTTTTATTTTGTCAGCTTTAGTAATTCATCCCTTTGTGTTGATTAAAGTTTTCATCTGGTATAATTTCCCTTCAACTTGAAGGATTTTCTTTAACATTTCATGTAATGCATTTTGGCAGTATTCAGTTCTCCCAGCTTTTGTTGTTTTTTGTTTGTGTGTGTGTTTGTGTTTTTAATATTTTTATTGATTTCAGAGAGGAAGGGAGAGGGAGAGAGAGAGAGAGAGAAACATCAATAATGAGAGAGAATCACTGATCAGCTGTCTCCTGCACACCTCCAACTGGGGATCGAGCCCACAACTCAGGCATGTGCCCTTGACTGGAATTGAACCTGGGACCCTTCAGTCCATAAGTTGACACTCTACCCACTGAGCCAAACTGGCCAGGGCTCAGCTTTTGTTTGTTTTTTTAAATTCCTCTATTTCACTTTCATTTTGAAGGTTTGTTTTGTTTTGTTTTGTTGGTGTGTTTTTTGTTTTGTCTTGCTGGATATAGAATTCTAGGTTGACATCTTTTTTTCTTACAGAACTTTAAAAGATGACATTCTCCTATCTTCTGGCTTTCATTGTTTTGGAGAAGTCAGTGTTCATTCTTTGTTTTCTGTATATGATGTGTCTTTTTCTTCTGGCTGCTTTTGCAGTTTTTCTCTTCATTTTTTGATTGTCTCAATTTGATATAATGTATCTTGGTGTGGTTTTCTTTGTGTTTATCCAGCTTGGGGTTTGTTGAGATTCTTAGACATTTAAGTTTATAGCTCCTATCAAATTTAAAAATTTTCAGACATTATTTTCCAATATATTTCTGCCACATTCACTCTTTTTTCTCTTTCTGGAACTCTAATCACATGTTTATTAGACTGCTGATATTATCCCACAGGCCACTGAGTTTCTAGGGGCTGCAGTATGGATAGTTACTATGTTTGCACATTCATAGGTATTTTCTTCTGCAGTGTCTAATCAATGTGCTATTGAGCTCATTCAGTGAAGTCTTCACTCTAGATATTGTATTTTTCAGTTCTCAAAAAGAGAACTATTAAGCCCCTAGTTTAATAAAAACTCAAAAGGAACCCATGCAAATTGCTGGCGCTCTTTCTCTGCATACCTTCCTCCTCTCCATTACCGTGTCACACAAATTCCAGCTCATTTTTAGATTTCTCTTCTCATTCTATTCATGTTTTCCTTTAAATCCCTGAACATCGTTATAACAGCTTTTTAAAAGCCTTTGTATGCTAATTCAATCGTCTCTGCCATTGATGGATGTTGTTCTCATAATTGATTTTCTCCTGCTTATGAGTCATGTTTTCCTGCTTCTTAGTATGCCTAGTAATGATGTTTCATTGGATTCTGCTGGACATCGTGACTGTTACATTGTTGAATGTCTGAATTTTGTGTCATTCTCTGAAGAGCTTTGAGATGAGGGGGAGGGTCAGAGAGCTGAGTTGCTTACAGATAAGCTAAATGCTTTCAAGGCTTGTTTTTGTGCTTTGTTAGGGTAGGGTAGGTTGGGTAAAATTTTCCCCTCACCTTCACCCCCGGGATATTCAACCCCTGAAAATATATTTGGTTGCCACAACCAGAAGGGTGCTCCTTGCATCTGGTGGTTAGAGGACAGGAATGCTGCTCAGTAACCTGCAATGTACAGGAAAGCCCCCAAAACAAAGAATCGTCCTTCCGCCAAAGCATAGATCATGCTAAGGTTGATAAACCCTTGTCCAGAGAACATTAACCCTACGGCCAGAGTTACCTTACTACTAAATCTATCTGCTGTCCTAGATACTCAGCATTATCTCTCCACTCTCCGGTCTAGCTAGTTGGAACACCAACATCTCCCAACCTGGTGTGAGCTCTGGAAATTGTTCAGCTTGCAGCATCCTAGCAGTTGTTCTTCCAGTAGTTGCATTTTGCCTGGCTTAGTAGAATCTTACCCCATACCTGAACAGCTTAGTATCTATATATATAAAAGGTTAATATGCAAAGTGTCCCCTCGGGAGTTTGACCGGGAGACCAGGAGTTTAATCGCTCGCTATGATGTGCACTGACCACCAGGGGGTGGCGGAAAATGAAGGAAGGCCCCAGCCGGCAGCTGGCAGCTGGGGAAGGAAGGCCCCGGCCAGCAGCCAGAAGGCCCTAATCGGCCCTGATTACCAGCCAGGCCTAAGGATCCTACCCGTACATGAATTTTGTGCATCGGGCCCCTAGTTTAATAAAAACTCAAAAGAACCCAGGCAAATTGCTGGAGCTCTTTCTCTGCATACCTCCCTCCTCTCCATTACTGTGTCACACAAATTCCGCCTACCTGAGCCTTCCTGATCTCTAATCTCTAACATTTCAAATAAATGAAATCTCTAGGCTACGTTTGGGTTGCCCCTTCCCTGTACTTGGTCTATACAGTGCCTCCAAGCAGAAAGCTTGAGTCATCGAAGAATTCTCCATGTGTCTCTCCCATTTTTGCAGGTCTTGCAAGCCAAGGCCCTAACTGTCTTTGTTTCTGACTATCTTCTCAAGAATGTTGGTATAGGGAACAGCCTTGAAAGATAGAGATAGTGTCTTACTCTGGAGCAAAGTGCAGGTTATAAAGATAAGGTCTCCCTGCAGGGCGAAGGTCAAGTAGGCTTGCTCTTCACTGTAAATGATTCTGGTTCCCTAAACTCAGGGTTCCTCTTCTGTAATGCAGCCCACTGCATGTGCTGTGTCATCTGGGCCTCTTCGCATCGCCCCATGAGAATTGGGACCTGAGGAACCAATGCAAATGCTGAGACTCTGGCCATTATTATTGCTATGAGTAATAAAGTCCTTCGTCGGGGACCTAGGACTCTTGTGTCTTCCGCCAGCATCCATGGAAGAGTATCAAGATAACTTGTTAACTTGTAAGTAGGGTAAAGCCTCACCTCCTTCGCAGTTCTTGACACGCCTATTTTGTACTAAGGACTGTGCTGGGATCTCAATGTAAGAGGTGGACCACACACCAGGAAAGACATAATCTGGTCTTCTGCAGTCTGTAGTCTACTGAGAGAGACAAAGATTTAAAAAGACAAACAAACATATAATTTTTAAATGGCAAGAAGTATTTAGAAGGAAATTACAAGAAAATGACAAGGAAGACGATTTTAGGTTACGTGGTTAGGGGAGGCCTCTCTGAACAGGAGACATTGAAATGGAGCCTGAGGATAAGAAAGAAAAAAAAATTAGAATGAGTAAGGGGGAGCTCTTTCCAGACAAAATAAACAGCATCTACGAAGGTCCTCAGGCAGAAAGGAGCTTGCACACTTGAAGAATTGAGAGAAGGCAACACAATGAAAGCACAGTGAGCCACAGTCATGGTGGTGCTCGGTGAGGATGGAAAAACAGGCAAGGTCTCAATCAGGAGTCCTCAACTCTGGCGATACTTTCACATCTACTCCAGGAACTTATTAAAAAATCAGTGCCCCAGGTCTCATCCCAGACCCGTTAAATCAGAATGCTTAAGAGTGGAGCTCATGCCCTAACCGGCTTGGCTCAGTGGATAGAGCATCAGCCTGCGGATTCAAGGGTCCCAGGTTCGATGCCGGTCAAGGCCATGTACCTTGGTTGCGGGCACGTCCCCAGTAGGGGGTGTGCAGGAGGCAGCTAATCGATGTTTGTCTCTCATCAATGTTTCTAACTCTATCCCTTTCCCTTCCTCTCTGTAAAAAATCAATAAAATATATATTTTTTAAAAAAGAGTGGAGCTCAGTCCTTGCTGGTGTGGCTCAGCTAGTTGGGTGTCATCCTGTGCACTGAAAGGTCTCCAGTTCAATTCCCCAGTCAGAGCACATGCCCAGATTGCGGGTTCGGTCCCTGGTTGGGGTGCATGCAGGAGGCAGCTGATCAATGTTTTACTCTCGTGTCAGTGTTCCTCTCTCTCCCTCTCCCTTCCTCTCTTTCTCTCTAAAAATCAATTTCTAAAAAAAAAAATTTTTTAAGAGTAAAGTTCAGCCACTTGATCATTTAAAAAATATTCCAGGTGATTCCAGTGTGAGACGGGTTGAGGACCACTGATCTTGACCCTGCAGAAGTTTGGGTTTTATGGAGGAGTTTGGTTTTGAATCAAAGCAGAATAAAAAGCCATTGGAGGGATTTAAGCATTTTTAAAAAGGGCATTTGTTTTTATTTTTATTTATTTTAAGAATCTCTGGCTGCTGTGAGAAGAATAGATTAAAGAAGGTCTATAGTGGGAACAAGGAGAAAATGTGGGAAGCTATTGAAATTGTCCAGGCAAGAGATGATGAAGGCTTGGTCGTAAAAAGAATATTGGGAGTCCTGGGAATGGAGGATGGATGAGTAGAATGAGACCAGATCCCGACTGCTCTGCCGCAGTCCCTTTGTACATGCTGCCCCTTCGGTCTGGAAAGCTCTTTTCCTTGCTCATCCTATGCTTTTTCTCATCCTTCAGGCTCAGTTTTTAAAATACCACGTTAAGGAAATTAGACTTTATCCTGTGGGTATTGGAGGAAGGAGGATATTTAAAAATCCTAAGTTTGGATGAGATCCAGATGAATATAACAGAAAACATGACTTGAGACTTAAACAAACAAAGGTTTATTTTCTCATGTAAACAAGGGAGCGAGAAGCAGTAAGTAGCATTTGCTCAACTGCTCGGTGAGGTCAGGAGCCAACAGCCTGGTCTTCCCCTCAGGGTTGCAACATGGCTGCTGCAGGTCCTTTGCAACCACATGGAGGCAGTAAGGAAGGAGAATGAGGTGCACTAGCCACAGGGGTCTCGTTTCGCAGGCAAGGACAAAGTTTCCTTCCCAGAGACCACTTCCACTTAATCCTCACTCGCTATCACTGTAATTCCTTTCCCTAAAGGGAAAGTGGGAAAGAAAGGATGTTAGCTTTTTTTTCAGACATTATCATGCAAGGCAGCCAGAACTGCTGGAGTTCTTGAGCTAGGGACTATCATCATGGAGGTGTCTGAGATAAGTGCAGCCTGGGGCAATGAAAAGTGGAAAGGCAAGAACTAGAAACAGAGGTGCGTTAAGAGGCTATTGCTGTGGGTCAGTGTGCTGAGGACCTGGATTAGAACGAAGACAGCAGAAATAATAAAGGGCTTAATTTAAGGGTATGTCTAATCAAATATAAGCATAGATATGTGTGTTCCGGTGCGTGCATATGAATGTGCATCATGTTTTCAGAGACAGAGAAATTTGTGTAAGTAGACATCCATTTTCTACACATTATATCTGTTTTCCTCTGTGTCCATGACTGTGTCATTTATCCATTCATTCAGCAAACACTAAGCCCCAACTTTGTTCAAGGCAATGTGCCAGGCTCTAAGGGGGAACACAAACATGAATCAAGCCAAAACCTACTCCTGAGGAGCTTACAGACTTGTCCCCAAATAGCTAAAATGCAGTAAGTAAAATGGTAAATGTCATCAAGTTATAAAAGTTCAGAAGAGGATTTCATTACCTTCGCTGGAGAGATCAGGGAGAAGGTGGCATTTGAACTTGGTCTTAAAGAATTAATAGCATGGGGGAAGGAACATAGGCAGAGACAAGTGACCATGGAGAATTCTTAGCTAACTGGCTAAAAAGGGTGGTGAAAAATACACCTACAAGAGAGCTGATCTATGCAGAATGTGCATTTTATTTTGTAGACTACCAACTATTCATTGCACTCTTACCAAGAGTGAGGTACTATGCTAGATCCTGAATGTCTACACATGATTATAATTGTGTTTCCATATGTGTATGCCTGTTTATAAACGTGTATATTTCATTGTGTTTGCATAGCTGTGTCTCCATTTTAATAGTCAATTTCTCTGTGTGTACATTGATATGATATCTATGTGTCTACATGTGGCCAGCAGATGGTGCCACCAAATCATAACTAGCAAGGACGATTCTGCCTCTTCCAGCCACGTTTCATCTCAGACACTATCAGGCCTTGGAGAGATCGCCTTGTAAGGGCTGGGGATTCGTTTGTTTATTTATTTCCATCATCAGCATTGCTCGCCATTGTATTCCCAGGCCTAGCAAAGAACCTGGCGAATGGAAATACTCAGTATATATGTATAGTGAATTGATGAAATGCTAACCTGCCCCATGGGAGAAGTAGGATGTGGGGGGAGCCAGGGAAAGGAGAAGGCGGCCCACCAGTAAAGACTCCACAGGAAATGGGATTCCAGTCACACCCATAAAAGTCAGAGGGGTTGGCAGGGGGATGTGTAATAAAACAGTGTTCTCAGCCATTGCTATCACCTCTAAGACGTCCCCTTCTCACAATGTGGCATCTGACCCTGATCCTTTTCTTCCGCCTCGTGACTATTAGGACCTGTGGGAAATACCACCTCTGTCTCTAGAAGCTTACCATCTAGAAAGATAAATAAAGTTTCCTTTTTTAAAAATAGCAACCAATACAATTCTCCCTCTGCCTATTGCTGAGAAAGTTTCTTCCTGACCCATGTGAGAAGTACACACAGAGCCAGAGGAAGGTCCAGCGTGATCTATTCAGGGACCTTGTGAATCAGAGACCTCTGCCTAGTACCCCTCTGGCCCCTGGTACCTCTCCCCCAACCCCTCCCCACGCCAGCTGCCTCAGGAGGCTCTCTCTCTGTCCCCCATCTGGGCTAGGGCAAGGTCTCACCCTTTTCAGAGCCCAAACCTGTGATCTCTCCCACGCACCGTCCCTCTGCAATCACAGGCGCCCCTCGTTAGCCTGTCCAGAAAGAGGAAGGCTTCTGCCCACAGTGACTGCGACTCTGCTCATTTAACACAAGAACACAGATACCACCTTCACTTTGCTCCCACAGGAGAACCGAGGCCCAGGGTTTTGCAGCAAAAACCCTTGACCAGCAAAGCACTACTCAATGGGACCAATTTCAAGTCAGCTGCACATAGGAGGGGCGGGGAACGTAAAACACTTTAATGGTCTGGCTGCTTCCCCCTTTCTCCCCAGTCCTCCCCATGCCTCACTCCATTCTCTGAGCGGCAGGCAGCACATGGTGCTGGGTTTGTCATGCCATTGCCGGTCAAGGCCTCCTCGTGGCCCTCTGAGCAATCCCACATACCTTGGTCGGGCACACATGCCCTCTACAAACTGGGCCCCACCTCCAGCCCCAGCCATTTCTCCCATTACTCCTTTGTACCCACGTGCACTCCACAGTCTCAGTGCCCTAGATGTGTGTGCACGTTCCCTCCCCTGCACCTTTGCCCTGGGAGGTCCTCCTTCCCCATCTCCACCTGGCAAATGCCCGATCTGCCTTTCAAGGTCCACTTCAAATGGCACCTTCTTCATAAGGTCTTTCGTACTCCACTCCAACCTGATGGAACCTCTCCCTACTCCCTGTCAGCTTCGCTACATTAATGCTCTCTTTTTTGAAAGCCCATTCCTTCTATTCTCTTTGCATGGGAAAAATCTGTGTCTTATTCAACCAGCACCTAGCAAGTTGTTTGACATGTAGTAGGTGCTCAGTATATGCAGAGGAGATGATACAGCTAAGGCTGTTTGCTATAAGACACAGATCCAAGGAACCATCAGCTCTAAGAAACAGGCAATATAGATATTCCTCCCAGGAGGAGATGAAAATAACTCTGAGCACCTATTTAGACGCCTTCTAACTCTGACCCCATCCCCATCAGGCTCCTGGCCTCCTCAATCCTCAAGGACACACCACTTCAAAAATAACTCCCCACTCACTGCTCTGTTCTGCCTTTCTCCCTTTCCCTTCCCTTCTCTCCCCTCCTATTCCATAAAACCCTGGGGCTGCTGCCCACAGAACAGGGGGGAGAAAAATAGAAGGGCTGAGGGAACCCACCCCCTTCTGAACACGCAGATGAGGAAGTGATTATCAGAGGTCACCGTCTTGGTCAGTTCCTGTTTCTGGAGCAAAGATGCCAAAATCTGTTCCCTTTTCTTGTGAAAAAATGTAGGGGTTTTGACTTCCAAATTTCCCAGAAACAATACTGTCACTCTGAGCTGTCTGTGTTTCTGTCTGTGTCTGTGTGAATGGTCTGCCAAGGCCTTCTGGGACACCTCCTCATGGGTGAGCACCCAGGGGAAGCCTTGGAAACTATATACCTGTCTGAGGAGCAAATGCATTCGGACAGGCTGCCTCTGGGCTCCTATCTCCTCCCAGGGCCTTGCAGGAGGTCCCTCCTCGGGCCTACATCTGGCTACTCAGAGGGCCCTAGAGAGGGCGGATATTGAAACTGGTAACCTGGCCTCACTCAGAGGTGATGTGGATCCGTTTGGGAAACCATGTCCCTGTCCTGCTCCTGTGTTTGAAGTCATCCCCACCTGGGAGCAAGCAGCCACCACCATCCTTGCCCCCGGCGTTGGGCCAGGGCAGTGGTCGGCAAACTGCGGCCCCTTGAATGTGGCTCCTCCACAAAATACCACATGTGGGTGCGCACATACAGTGCGATTGAAACTTGGTGGCCACCCTCAAGGGGCCAAAGAGCCGTATGTGGCTCGCGAGCCGCAGTTTGCCGACCACTGGGCCAGGGCATCATCTTCTGTGCCCCAATCTTGTGTGGAATGGGTGGATAGCACCCCTTCATGTGGAATCAGACCCTCCTGAGCCCTGGGTGGAGAAAGGAGGAGGGCTGGCGGAGGAAGTATGGGAGGCGGAGGTGGGAGAGGGTGGTTAGGGAACAGGTACTATAAACTAAACCAAGCTCAGAGACTAACTAAAGCCAGGGTCAGAGTGAGGATGGGCCTTGGAGTCAGGTTAGGAACAAGATGTGAAGGTCAGAGTGCTCTTGGGAAAGCAATGGTGCCCAGCCCTCTGCACTGGGTGAGAGAGGCCTGGACAGGGCCTAGTAGAGCCTCTGTATATGTAAGAAGCAAAAGTTAGAGCTTTCTAACAGCATCCACATTCGGCCTGCTTTTCTTTTGGTCTCTGTTTCCATTTGGACTGTGCCTACCCAAGTCCTTCCTCTTTCTCTCGTTCCTTCATTCAACATTTAAATAGAGTCTTGACTATAAAGCAGGCTACTGTGTAATCAGTGGTCCACAAAGATACATAAGATTCAGTGTATCCTCCACCGTGTGAAGCTATTATTGAACTGGAGAGACCAATGTATAAGCAACTATGTGTGACTGAGCCGGTGTGAAAGGTGAAAGAATGGATGCCGTGGAAGCAGATGGAGGGTGTAGAAGACGGGGGTCAAGGAAGAATTCACAAAGAACAGAAGAGATTTGAGTTGAAAGTGGGACTTACCGGCCAGAGAAGGAAAGGAGGTCCTCCCAGGATGATGAAAAACAAGGGCTGGAGAGCATGAATACAAAAGGCCTCAGTGGCGACGGGTTTCCGTTTTGGAGAATGGGACAGAAGGTCAAGGCCCCTCCAATGCTTTTCTAGATTGGACCAGGCACCCCAGTGAAGTGGAGACTGGAGGAGAAGAGAGATCTGAGTCAACCAGCTCCTGTTCTAGCCCCAGGGCCACCCTCCTAGCAGAGGTGACATGGGCCCCAACCTAGAGTCCTCCATCCACCTTCCCCACCCTCACCCGATGACTGTTGGTCCTGTCCAGGTTTCCTGAGGGGTGGTTTTCCTCCGCTGTGCTGACCCCAAGGAGGTTTCCTATCCCCTCCTCTGGCCCCCACACTCTGGAACAGTGGGAGATGGCCATTACTCGGGCCCAGGTCACCGCTCAGGCTTTGATCTAAGTGGCTTTGTCTCACTACCCTGCACCCCCTCCTGGGTCCTCCTACTCTACCACCCAGCTGCAGAGGTGTCAGCCAGATGGAGCAGCAGGAGGGGCAGCCTCTCCCTCCAAGCAAACTCGCTGCCTTGCTCTCAACGCCTGTAGTAAAGCAAGGCCTGCTCACCAGCCACGAAGGCCAGGCCTAAAACGACAGAAGACCTCAGTGGCCAGGGCTTTCCAAAAGCATAGGCTGGGACTAGCCGAGGCCTCACGACCCTGAGCCTCGGCGTCCT
>NW_006383011.1:19075094-19093461 GCF_000327345.1 Myotis davidii | reverse complement strand
TGGTGGACCCAAAGGACCTGAGCCAGAGCCAAGGTTCGGGGGGCCAGGAGGCTGGGCAGGACCGAGGAGTCTGCGGGGGATCCCAGATGCTGGCAGTGGTTGGGGGTGCGCTGCCAGGAAGGAGGGGCCCCGCCGGCGCGCGTGGCAGAGAGCCCGGGCAGCCCTCCACAGCGCCCCGCAGCGCCTGCGCGGGTCCCTGGTCCCTCGGGCGCCCTCCCCGCCCCGCCCCGCCCGCCCCGAAGCCGGAGCCGCGGGAGGAATTCCAGCCATTTCCTCCGCGCCGCGCGGTATGCAGCCTGCTCGCTGCCCGACCGCAGCGCGGCCCCAGGTGGGGGCCCGGCGGCGCAGGCCAGTCCCCGCCGCATCTGGCAGCTGTCCCGGCCACGCCGTCCTCCTCGGGACTCCCGATTCGCCGTCCTCCCCCCTACCCCTCGTCCCGGGTGACCAAACCGGCCTTTCCAGCGGCCCCGGCCCGCCTGGCGCCCCCGGGCTCCCGCTCCACCCCGCTCCGCGCGCCCACCTTCCGGCTTCCTTGGTCCCCGCCGCGGCCCCTCCTGGCCACCGCGGACCCCTGGAAGTCCCCAGAGTCCGAGTGTGAAACGGAAGTTGGCACTTGCTACGTCATATTGGAGCCAGTCCCATAGCCTTTGAAAGCCTCAGTTTCTCCTTTTGCGCAACTGCAACTCCAGCAGCAGCGCAACCCCACGTGCGCTTCCCTGGGTAAAAGGAGAAAGGGACCGCGCTGGACCCAGGTCCCGCGGCTTTCTGTCCTCCAGGCATCGCTGTCCTTGGCTTTCCTAGGTCCTCCCGCCCACCCCGCCGTGGCTGGCTCTCCATCCCCTCCGCGGGTGGGGCGGCCCTGGCCGGCTCTGCAGGTAGGCACGGTCAGTGGCTGCCTCCGCGGGGCCTGCTCCAGCCTGCTCTCTCCCTGCCTTAAAAAATGCCTTCTTCAGGATCCAGCGTTGCCCTCGAGGTTCTTGAAAAGCCTCAAGGGCAGTCATTCACATGTTGACATGATGTCATCGCAGTCTGAGAACCACCGGACACGTGGTGATCAGGGAAAGTTGGGTTTCGGACCGGGATTACGGGGCGCGCAAACGTGGACAAAGGTCTGAACAGAGGATGGGCCGCCACGTGCTCCCTGGCTCCTCTTTCAAAACGCAGGCCCCCAGGAGAGGGAACATTCTTTCCGTCTTTAACCCTTTGGACGAGCATCGAGGAAAACGAGAGCCAAAGCCCGGGGCGACTGGGAGGGTGGGCCCCCGCTTCCCCCGCCGCCCACACCTGCCTCGCCCACGCCCACGCCCACGGCGGCCGTAAATGTCACACTAGGTGGGGTTGGAAAGCCCCGAGCGGCACCAGGCCTGGCCTCCGCCTGCTTTGCAGACGCAGCACGGAAGAGCCGCCCCGCTTCGGTGTTCCCTGCAGAAGGCCCCCGGTTTTGCTTTTGTAACTTCCACTCCAGCCAGCGTCCCAAGGCCAAGAATCAGCCCTCGCGGCAGGACGGACCCCCCTCGTTCCCCACGCCGCTGCAGCCCCAGACTGCAGAGATCCAGGTGGAGGGCCCCCCCCACCCCCCTCGGGGCCCAACCTGAGGCTTTTCCCTCTCTCAGGATACACCTCCCTGACTCCCCTTGCAGGCCGCTCCCTCCCTTTCCTGGTACCTATTTTTAGAAGGCTTCTCCCAGGGACCCCAGTCTACCAGAAAGGCAGGCTCCTCTCGAGGTGGAGGGGGGAGGCTGCCTTTGGTTGGAAGGCAACACCGAAATCAGATTTACAATTTGCCATTTGGTTCTAACATTTTTTTGTAGCACTCTTTGTTTGGGGCGGGGAGCGGCTGGAGGCAGAGTGGATCTAAAAGAGGGGAAAGAAAGAAGCTGGGAGTTCATGCAAAGAAGGAACAGAGCACACTAAAAAGAGGCTTTCCCGGCAGGCTGCTGCCCAGGGGCTCAGGGGGACTTTCTGAGCCTGCGGGCAGCAAGAGACTCCACTGGGGAAAAGGGTTCATGAAGTTCCACTCCCTGGGGCTCAGGGTACAAAAGCTGTCCCCAGGAAACTGGGAGATCTGATGGCTTGGAGCGAGGGGAGAAAGAACAGGCTTGAAGGTGATGAGTGAAACAGATCTGAATCACCGGTCTTCAGTATGTCTGTAAACATAAGCTTTAACGAAATAAATGAATCCCTGTTTTGAAACATAGTGGGTAACCCTAAAAATGAAGTCTGAACTCTCTTCCCATTTGGGAGCTTTCTCTGCAGTCACTGTGCTAGGTAGGGAAGCACTTTGCAACCTCTAGCTGGCCGAGTCCTACTTGGAATGTACTACTAATTCCCCATCTTACTCAAGAGGAAACTGAGGGCAGAGAGGCTAATTAACGAGCTCAAGGACTCCCAGCTGGCAGAGGAGCGGTTTGAACTCAGGGATCTGACTTCAGTGGTCGGCTGTTGAGCCTCTGCTGTGGGATAATCAACTCCGTTGGTCTCTGACCAGAGATGGCAATGACTCCACTATAGTCTCAGCTGCCTTTCACAGTGAGGATGACCTTCCTGTAGCAGACCTGAGTGATTGCAGCCCCATTGAACTTGATGGCTTTCCGGAAGAGCCCTTGCAACCTACCCAAAGGCCCTATAGGAGCAGGATTCCAAATGGACTGGATGCAAGTCACCAAGATCAGAGTCAGCCCTGGACCAGCCCTTCCTGTGTGATTTCAGGACCACAGGGAGCCCCAAGTGGTCTTTTTACTGAAAATCCACCATAAAAGAGCCATTGTGCTTAACACGGAACCAGATGTGTGCTTAACTTTACCCAGGTCACTGGATCTCACCTTGGGCCATGGGCCAAGGTGACCCAAAGGTATGTTTTGTCTCGCTTTCCTAATATATATATTTAAAATTTTTATTTATTGATTTGAGAGAGAAACATCGATTTGTTGTTCCACTCGTTTATACATTCATTGATTGATTCTTGTATGTGCCCTGACTGGGGATCGATCCCACAACTTTAACTGAGCTACCCAGACAGGGTAGCATACTGACGCTTGGGCTACTGCCAAAAATAAAAGGTCTAAGTTCAAATATTCACTGAGCTACCCAGCCAGGGCCCTAACATATTTTTTTAAGTTGCATCAATTACCAAATATCTAACATTGGAAGATTACAAAGAAATATCTAAATTTTTTTAGCTTCTCCCCCAAGATCTGAAAATCTGGCCACACTGACATGTACTCTGCAGTCCACCCCCATCCCAGCCATCTCAACCTATCTTTTACTCCCACCCTACTGCTTGGCCCACAGGCGTTTGAATTTGCTGACCTTCCTCACTAAAATGCAGATATGCACCGAAGAGGTAACTATTGAGTCTATAACTAGTCACATTCCAGTATGGATATCTTTTTCGGAAAGCTGGTTAAGGGAGAATAATTGAGGTACGTTAAGGTGAGGATAGGAGAGAAAGTGGAGCGCTCCCCCAGGTAAGGTGTCAGGCCAAACCAGAGCAGGGCAGAGAATATTTCTAGGGTCCTAGAAGACCACAAGATGAGACATTGGTGTTCAAATAGCTGTCATGTATATGCAGCACAAAGAAACATCACCTGTTTCCCAGGAGCTCATCCTTTTATTTAACGTAGCAAACACCAAGCTTTTCTTAGCATCCTGGGCTCCCTTCCCCAAACCTGCTGGAGGAGCCTTGGGCAGTGTCCAGAAACAAACCCTGGAGGTGATTAGAGGGCTGCCGGCTCAGGCTGTGAGCGAGCCCAAAGGAATGGGCCTGGCTTTGGACCAGGACAGAGCGAAGCCCAGAAGAGGAGCTGAATGAAGATGAGGACCAAGTGATTAACTGGGGTCTGGGCAGCCAGGAACTGAAGCACGAACTCATTCACCAAGATGGTGAGCAGCTGTGTTTTCTGAACTGTGGATTACGTGAGGGAAAACCATCTTCCCCGAATTTGGCAGCTTTTCCTGCCAGAGCAGTTTATTGTGTAGGCAGAGAGGGGGAGAAGTATTGTATAGAGATATGTACTGGATGAAATGGCCTTAGGCAGACTCTCTGATAGACCTCAGTGCTGCCTCAACTTACCCAAATGCGTACATGGGAGGGTTTCAGCTCTGTGAATATTTGAACTCCGCCCTTTTATTTTTGGCAATAGCTCGTGTCCACAGAGCCCCAAATGTGTACTCTGGGGTCGGGAGGAGGGTAAGATGAAGTACCTTTAGGGCTTTGGGAGAAATGGCCAGTTCTGTAAACAGAGACAGGAAAATCTATCTGACCTCTTTTAAAGCTGGTGAATAATATGGCACAGTCAGAATTGTCACAATTGCTGGGTACAGCCTTTGGAAAAGGGGAAAACTTAGCAGGAGATGGGGAGTTGCCAGGCTGGGTCAGGGCACACTCACTTCAGAGAGCCTCCCCTCACTTCTCCCATCACCAGGTGAGAAAGAGCCCCTGAAACCCTTTCTGAACCCCAACACTCAATCTTTTGGAGAAATGGCCAGCTCTGTAACCAGAGACAGGAAAATCTATCTGACCTCTTTTAAAGCTGGTGGATAATGTGGCAGAGTCAGAATTGTCACAATTGCCCACCCCTTTGAGGTGCTTACTCTCCTTCTGACCCAGGGTAAAGTTCATGACCAATCATTATAACCATCCTTTCACATACCCTCAACTCTTTGCTTCTTGTCTTTGTTATTCTCACCTGGCATGACAATAGACGTAGTCAATTTCAAGCCTCTGACTACTCCCCACCTGGCTACAGAAAAACCCACAGCCACACTATTGGATCCCACTTTAAATTCATGATGATAAAATTCAAGTGGGCTCTTCATGCTGCCCCATAGTCATAGTTCCCTGTTCCGTTCACTCACCTATGCTCTTAGATGACAGTTTTAAACCTTCCTTTCTCTTCTCAAACTCAACATTTCCTTCCCATCCTCGCTCTCAGCTGCTCATTGGACTCTTGTTTCACTGGGAAAATAGAAGCAACTGGAAGAGAACTGCAGCTCCCCACCATCACAATTATCCCCTGCCCGGCAGTTTGCATTTTCATACTTTGTCTTTCTGCCTATTATCAGAGATGACCCATCCATCAAAAGCAAATCCCTCCAGTGTGCACTCAATTCCATCCCTCTCACCTACTCAAGGAAGGACCTTACTTCAGCAATTCTCCCTTACACCAAACTGTCACGCTCTACTGGAGCATTTCCATCCGCACACAAACGTACTAGTACTTCTCACATATGAAAAAACAACAAAGCCTTGTAATGGCTGCACTTCCCCCGGCAGACTTTGCCCCATTTGTTTGTTCCCCTTTAGAGCAAACTTCTCAAAGGAATCACCTGTGCTTGCTCTGTTCAGTTCTTCTCCTCCGGTTCTCTCTTAAACCAGCCCCAAATCAGGCTTATATGCCCATCACGCCACAAAAATTGTCCTTGTCAAAGTTACCGTGACTTACCTGTTGCTAGATCTAATGATCAATTCTCAGTACTCATCTTATTGATTAATAGCATCTGATGTAATTGACCACATCCTCTTCCTTGAAACACTTTCTTCACTGGGCTTCTAGACATCTCACCCTCTGGGGCTTCCTCCTATCTCACTACTCCGATTGTCGTGGTATCTTTTTCAGATTCCTCCTCTTTTCTCTGACCTCTAAATACTGAAGTGCCCAGGGCTAAGATCCCAGCCCTCTACTCTTTCTTATCCATCTCTTTTGATGATCTCATACAAATACCTGATTTGAAATACCATCCATACCACTCATGACCCACATTTCTATCTCCAGCCCAGCCCTTTTCCCTGAATTCTAGACTCATGTATCTAATTCCAAACTCAAGATGTTCAAAACTGAACTTTTTTAAAAAATATATTTTATTGATTTTTTTACAGAGAGGAAGGGAGAGGGATAGAGAGTCAGAAACATCAATGAGAGAGAAACATTGATCAGCTGCCTCCTGCACGACCCCCACTGGGGATGTGCGCACAACCAAGGTACATGCCCTTGACCGGAATCAAACCCGGGAACCTTGAGTCCACAGGCTGACGATCTACCCACTGAGCCAAACTGGTTCTGGCCAAAACTGAACTTTTGATAAACTCCCTCAAACTTGATCTACAAATAGCCTTTCCCATCACAATTGATGGCAACTCTGTTCTTCCAATTGCTCAGCCAAAAATCTAAGCCATCCTTGACTCCTGTTTTCCTCTCACATGCAGACCAGATCAGGCAGGAATTAACTCTAGCTTCAAAATAAACCCAAAATTCAACCACTTCTCACCTCCTTTGTTGCTGCCTTCCTAGTCACAGTCAGCATTACTTTCACCTGGATTATTGCTGTAGCCTCCTGCCACGTCTTCCTGCTTCTACTCTGGCCTTCAATATAGCAGCCAGAGTGATCCTTTACAAATAAATATAACTTAGATCAGTGGTTCTCAACCTTCTGGCCCTTTGAATACAGTTCCTCATGTTGTGACCCCCAACCATAAAATTATTTTTGTTGCTACTTCATAACTGTAATGTTGCTACTGTTATGAATTGTAATGTAAATATCTGATATGCGGGATGGTCTTAGGCGACCCCTGTGAAAGGGTCATTCAACCGCCAAAGGGGTCGCGACCCACAGGTTGAGAACCACTGCCTTAGATCATATCAAAACCCTCAGTAGCCTCCCTCCCCATTTCTTTTAGAGTAACTCTTTAATAACTCCTCATTTCTCTCAGTATGAAAACCAAAGTCTTTACAATGCCAAAAGGTCCTGCATTACCTACCCACCCTGCCTCTCACCTCTCTGTCTTTCTTTTCCGGTACACTCTTCCTCACTCATTTTGGGAGTCCAGCCTCCTTACTGTCCCTCAAACACACCAAGCATGTTTTCACACTGAGGCCTCTGCTCTACCCGAACACTTGACCTAAACACTCGTGCCCCAGAAATGTACTTAACAAACTTTTTCATTCCTTTAATCTTTAGATCTCATCTTTTCAATGAGTGAAGGGGGCGGGGTAGATGGTAGGAAATCTGTGGACAGAGTCCAAGCTGGAAGGCTGTATGTCTCTCCTCGCCCTTCGCTCCTGATCACAATTAACCTGCACAATCTTGCTCTTTTTTTGACCCCCATGGCACTTATTACCTTCTAATATACTATGTAATTTATATATTTGTTATGTTTATTGCTTATTATCTATCCCCTCTCTGCCCCCTTTAGGGATCTTTGTCTGTTTTCTTCACAAATATATTCTAATTGTTCAGAAGAGTACTGGTACATAGTAGAGTATATATATATATAGAGAGAGAGAGAGAGAGAGGGAGAGAGAGAGAGAGAGAACAGCGTTTGGACAGGTTTCAGTCTGGGACTAATGAGAGGGCACGATCCTCTCATGGCAAAGTCACGTACAAGTCCCAGCCAAAGGCTATAGTTGTAAACTTGACCTTATGGTCCGAACCTGTGGTCCCACGTGGCTGAGTGATATAGGCTGCAGGAGGTGCAGCAAGGAAACAAAGCTTGATCAGGTGCATGTAATTGAGTAGATTCAAAACCCACAAGAACGTTGTAAACATCTTGACCACGCCCATACTGTGCCTCATGGAATCTGGCTATAAAGTAAAGACTCTCCATCAGAGAGGGCAGTGTCCCACCCAACCCTAGCTTTCTTCTCTTGTCTGCCTTTTCTAAATCCTTTACCACCCCCTCTCAGGTTCACCATGGCCCTGCCAGCTCAGCGTGTGTGTGTGTGTGTGTGTGTGTGTGTATATATATGTGTGTGTGTATATATATTCATTCCATACAGAGGGATTTATTTCTTTGGCCATCAGAAATGGCCAGGCCAAGAGTAAAGAGGAGAACAAAACTAGAAAGAGCAACTGGAGCCAACTGTAAACACATGACTCATGAGCAAAGTCAGGTCAAGTTGAATGAACAACCAAATGGTATACTTACAATTACCAGATGGATGGATGAATAGAGAGATAGATAGATAGATAGATAGATAGATAGATAGATAGATAGATAGATAGATAGTATCTCCTATATGGTAGGTAACAAAGTGACTTTATTTACTACTTATAGAGTAAATAAAGGCCTGGGCCATGACCCTGACATAATTCCCTTCATATCCAGTTGCTTTTCAGCTCTCCCAGCTGTGAGTGAGCCAATCACACAGTTTGACAGAGAGGCACATGAGAGAGTAAAGGCAGGGCAGGACCCTTTGGAGAAAAACAACCTCTCTTCTCCTGTTCCCCTAAGTGCCTTCTCAATAGAGGATATTGCCGTACCAGATATTTGGGGCAGTCCTGGCTCATTTCATCAGAATTCTGCAATCATTGGATGCAGATGGGTTAACAGTTCTGCTTGCCTGGCCCCCACCATGTTCACTGGTAACAGGCCTTCTGGAGGCCATGCCTTCCTTTCCCACAGGGATTGCAGCCTCAAGGCAGACTGCCAAAATATTCTTTCTCCAAAGAAGCCAGTGTTATGCAAGGAGCCTCTGCACCCAGGATAAATCAGTTAAATGAGGCTCCTAAAGCCTTCCAAACATTTAGATTAGAGACCTGGGAGTATCAGCCAGGTGGCCGCCCAAGGGGCTTTAGGCCAGTGTGGACTGTAGGGCAGGAGGCTTCACCTGCCCTGGGGAGAAATAGAATCCCAAAAGCCTTCACAGTGGAGGCTCCGTCTCACAATATGTCCAAATAAACCCAGGCATCTTTTCATTTTCAAAAGGCTCTGGGCAGAAGCTCTGGAAGATCCCTCTTGACCAGACATGATGACAAGACCCCAGTTCACAGGAGACCCTTAAACCATCTTGCAGTGCCCTTTGCAGAATGGGACATGATCAGTTGTACCTTGCATCATAAGGCATATATGTTGAAAGAACATATTGATGGAAGTTATCTAGAGCTAAGAGTGAGGCCAATAGGCATTGAAATAGGGTAAACCGGTGTCCTCTTCTCCGTAGAATAGATACATTTATTCACAAGGAAGATATTCATGTTTGACATGAATGGAGACACCCTATGGTGCACATGGGCAGAGGGCCAAAAAGATGTTTGATAATTCTTTTAGATATAAATATCAAATTCTGTAGCTATTTACCCTTGTACTGGAGGTGTTACATCAAGAAAGGAAACATCAAATCAAACAAATTCAAGCGAGGAGTTTTTGTGTTGTTATTTTTGGGTGGTAGCGGGCATGATTTATAAGCAGAACTTCTCAAGCCTTTATTATTGCTCCTATGTGTGGCAAAGTGGTGAAGGGGAACGAGGATTTCACAGAGTCCTTGACCGGAGAACTCCTTTTATCATGGAATATCTCCTCTGGGTGTTTCACAAGACACAGGAGCTAGTGAGCCACTGAAGATTTTTAAGCTGGAAAATAGCACATGGGGGAAAACAAACTTTTGGAAGATTGGTTTTATGGTAGAATGTAAGGTGAACAGGAAAGAAAAGAGCCTGGGTTCAGGCAATACAACTCAGTGATTGGATAAAGACTCAAGATAAAGTGGAGAGGGTTAGAGCACACCAGAGCAGAGAATGGAGAGCAAAAACAGTCTTTGTTGGACTCTGGAGAGATACAGAACTGTCCAAGTTCCTGGGCCTTGTAGGAGTTTGAATGGGCATTAATCAGGATTTTGATCACAAGGGACCCAAATCAACTTGGGCCAGCTTAAGCGAAAAAGAGGGCGTTTTCAGGGATGCTTCATGAAGAACTGGATCCATAAACTGGAAAGCTGGCAAAAAGGCCACTGTCTCTCTGGTCTCAGCTTCTCTGTTGTCCAATTCACATTCTTTCTATTTTTATCTCTCTCCTCTCCTCACCTTTCCTCTTTTCTCCCCCACTGCCCTCTCCCTGCTCTCATTTGTGGAAGAAAATGGCTTCCCTACAGTTCATGAGTTTGCCTGTTACACTAAGTTTGCACATCACAGTTCCCGCCTTATGAGAAACCAGTTCTCCATCTCTCCTTCCCACTTGTAGAATTCCAGGAGAAAGAATCTTGTTGACCCAGCTTGGTACTCATTCTGCTCTGACCAGAGGGTCAGGTTTTAAAACACAAACATGGCTGCAGAAGACCTAGCCCTGAATTAGTGTAGAGGCCACTTACCAGGGAAAGGTATCTGCTCTAGAGTGACTAGAGGCTCAATGCACGAAATTCGTGCAAGAGTAGGCCTTCCTTCCCCTGGCTGCCGGCACCAGCTTCCCTCTGGCACCCGGGACCTGGGCTTCCCTCGCAACCCTGGCTTCATCCAGAAGGACGTCTGGAAGGATGTCCAGTCTAATTAGCATATTATGCTTTTATTATTATAGATACTATAACCTGTAATTGAAAGTGTACTTCTGGCCTAGTTGAGCAGAAGCAGACTGCTGTTGAATAAATAGGTGACTGTGAAATTTTAAAGCAACTTCAGTAGAGAGTCCTTATCCTTGTCCCCCACCCAAACTCCTTTAGTTCCCAAATCCTGGAAGAATCTACAGATGAGGGAGGCAGGGTAAATAGCGATAAAGAGTATGTTTTTGAGGTTAAATTGTTTGTGTTTTGGATCCTGGCCTTGAGGACTTAAGCAAGTTATACAACCTGCCTGAGTCTCAGGTTTCTCACCTGTAAAATGGGTTTCATGAGAATTAAATAATTTCTATAAAATACTTAGCACAACACACTCAATAACGTTAGCAACATAATTTTTAATGAAAATTAACCCATGGGCTGAAATTTATATCAGGAGATCCAAATATCTTTGATAAACTGGGCAAAAGAGAGATGAACTGGCAGACAGGCAAGTAGTCAGCTTGGTTCTCCAGATATCCCCATGAGTGTGGCCTCTGGAATAGGAGATTTGGGAAGAAGAATAAGCCACAAAGATCTTATGGCACCAACAGGGACTTTAGCAATCCCAGCTCTCTTGTACCAGTCACACTCCCCCTTGTTCTTAGAGATTTAATATCTGCCTATTAAATGGTCATGATTTGGAGGAGAGATGACAAGAAGAGGAATTGCTTTCAGCTGGCCCTAGTCTTTAAATAACCCAGGTACAACATTTTTTAAACACAAAGGAGTCCATGTGTAAAACATTAGTAAAATTCATATATAAATCTAGTTTTTGACGAGTCCAGAGCTAATAATCAATATGCTTTTTTACTGTCTTTGAACTTTGATTTTTCTGGCAACAACAAAAATCCCAAACCTCATCCAAAACCATCATCCAGACAGCCCAACTTCTACACCCCCCTCCCTCGTGTCACATATTGTTGACAGAACTACTCTCGTTACCACATTCATTCCAGTGGTGATTCAAATTCTTCTGCAGAAATGGACTTGAAAGACAGAAAATTGCTCTTGTAATCACTTAATAAGCAATCCTGGACATGGAATACAGAGCTATGAATATGGATTTACTCTTAGCTTTTATGGATGTATTTTTTCTCAGTTATTTTCATTGAAAATCATGACGAACTAATTTAAATAGCACAGTAAACTGAGATGGAAAATTACCCATAATAACAATTTTGATGAAAATATACACTAGTCTGGTTTTAGGCATGTCACAGACACTTTGTTTAAATTGCAAGTTTGCATGTATTTGAAATGTGTTTGTTAAATGTGTCAGTTTTATTCCTTTCCAAAAAGTCACGAATTTGCTTTGGGAAAAAATCATGCAGTTTGAGGTACAAAGCAGAGGGGGATGAAAATAAGTAACGGGCGAGAAAGACCCACCCAAGGGCTACAGGCAGCTTTCCTAGGAAGATTCGCCACCATGCCTCAATATTATCCAGTAAGTCTTTCCAACGGACTTTATTATACCTCTAAATCTTTAGAAACAACTGCTTCTGTTTTCAGGACTATCTTTACCTCAAGAAGAGGAAAATTCAGGACATGCAAGATAATCCTCTCTCTAAGAGAGAAATGAGCCTTTTTGTCATAGGAACCGAAAAGTCAGCTATGTAGTACCCTAAACACTAGTTTCATACCTCAATCTTATATATCTTTTGTAACAAAAAAAAGTGTACACATAAGAGAGGTGGTTGGATGTAACAGTGATAAAGTGGCTTAAGTTGGGTTAACTATAACCTACAAAACCTATTCTATCTATTGCAAATCATTAGGACAAATGAATTCTTACCCTTACCAGATGTATAAACATTTCTGTAATGCAGGGGTTTGCTTCATAACTTGGAGACTGTCATCAAAGGCAGCCCTAACAGTGTTCCTCCCTTTGACTTGAATGACTTCTTCCCTACTAGGATCATTATTGCTTCATAGTGTCCCAGGGATGAAAGGACTTTGAAAGGTCATTTGCCCTGCAACCCAACTAACAGCATCTGCATTACCAGGACGAACCTGGTCAGAAATACAGAATCTGGGTCCACCCTGCTCTTACTGACTCTGACTCTGCATTTTGGCAGGATCCCCAGGTGATTCATATGCACATTGAAGGTTAAAATATGCCCACTCTAGGTCATTCCTTGCCTCTGAGCCAAACTGGGCACAGTGAAGAGGCAGGTCTCATTTGGCCAATTTCAGGTCCTTTATAGTTTGTTCTATTTGAGTCATTGAGAGGAAAGGGGAAATATACTAATTTAAGGAAGTCTTGCATAGCATAACAAAGTTAGCAACTTCTTAAGTATGTGCAAGGACTGAAGCCCTGCAGATTAGGTCAAAGGAAAGAGAAGCCGAAAATGGAATGAGTTCAAATAACAAACTCGGATAAAGTAAGGGTAGTACAGAAGTTGAGTACAGAAGGAGCAATTTCACCAAATTACCAGTTCCAAACATCATCTCTGGACTGTGAGTGATTTACAGTCCTGGACTTAGAGGATTGAGTCTCTTGCTGTATTTCATTTCAGATTAGTAATGTTTTATTTAGTACTTCCCTACAGCTTAGCATGAAGGCCCTGGAACCACTACACTGAATTTATCTGGTGATTTGCATTTCATTCTCTGGTTATCCTAAACTCCCAATCTGTGAAAAGCAAATACCAGAGCATCACTGGCAGACGCCCCCACGGGGATCCTGACTCTTGGCTGCCCAGTCCCTGACGGGACACATGCTACCCTACCCCATTGAGTTTCCTGTTTGAACTTGGCTCTGAATCTCTGCTCTCTGGTTATCCTATAGGTTTGAGATTTGTCACATACTGCAATCTGAATAGAAAATTCTCTGTGGGTTAATAGCAGCCCAACCTCTACACCAGAGACTGAAGGACTTAGGATAGTTATATATGTGCTCCAATGGTCCTCAAACTTAGCTGCACATTAGAGTCACACGAGTAACATTTTAAAAACAGCATTCTTGAGGTATAATCGACATACAATAAGCTGCACATATTTAAAGTGCGTAATTGATGAGTTTTGATATATGTTATATACCTGTGAAACCATCACCACAGTCAAGCTAATCACACACAAAATTTCCTCCTGCTCCTTTGTAATCCCTCCCTTCATCCTGCAACAACATATCTCCTTTCTGCCCCTATACATTAGTTTGCACTTTCTAGAATTTTAGATAAATGGAACCATACTCTTGGCCATGCCAGCGTGGCTCAGTGGTTGAGCGTTGACCTGTGAACCATATGCCTGGGTTGCAGGTTCCAGGATGCAGCCAATCAATGATTCTCTCTCATCATTGATGTTTTCATCTCTCACTCCCTCTCCCTTTTGCTCTCTCTCTAAAATCAATAAAAACATTTTTTTAAAAAGGAAGTTCCATACTTTGCTGAGAGTTGCTTTTTAAAAAATCAGAGATGGATCTTGGATTCTGTCAAATCCTTTTTCTGATTCTATTAAGATATTCATATGGTTTTTCTTTTAAGTCTGTTGATATGGTGAATAACATTGGTTAATTTTCAAATATCAAACCAGGCTTACACTCCTGGGGTAAACCTCAGTTGGTTATTATTTTTTAAAATATATTGTTAGGTTCTATTTGCTAAAATTTGCTTAAGAATTTTTGCATCTATACTCATGAGGGCTACTGGTCTCTAGTTTCTTATAATGTCATTGTCTGCTTTTGGTATCAGAGTAATGCTGGTATAGTCCCTCCTCTTCAATTTACATGAAGTGTTTGTGTAGAATTGCTATTATTTAAATATTTGATAGGATTCACCATCTGGAACTAAAGTTTTCTTGTGGGAAGATTTTTAACCACTAGATTCCATTTGTTTAATAGATGTAGAGTAGAGCTATCCAGGTTAGCTATTTCTTCTTGAATAAGCTTTGGTGATTTGTATCTACCAAGAATTTTTCCATTTCCTCTAAGTTGATCAATTGTATTGGCATAAAGTTGATCTTAATATTACCTTATAATACTTGTAATATCTATAAAATCTATAGTGATATCACCTCTCTCATTCCTAATATTACTGATTTTTGTCTTCTCTCTCTTCTTTTCCCGATCAGTCTGGCTGGAGGTCTACCGACTTTATTGGTCTTCTCAAAAACATGCTTTTGGCCTTAGCAAGTTTTGGTTCAGTGGATAGAGCCTCAGCCTTTGGACTGAAGGGTCCTGGGTTTCATTACGGTTGGGACACATGCCCGGGTTGCAGGCTCAATCCCAGTAGGGGTTTTGTGGGAGGCAGCCGATCAATGATTCTCTCTCATCATTGATGTTTCTGTCTCTCTCTCCCTTCCTCTCTGAAATCAATAAAAATTATTTTTTAAAAAACACACCTGCTTTTGGTTTCCTTGATTTTTCTCTATTGTTTTCCTGTTTTCTATTCCATTGGTTTCTTCTCTAATCTTTATTATTTACATTCTTCTACTAAGTTTAGGTTTAATTTGCTCTTTCTCTACTTGTTTAAGGTGGAATCTAAGGTCATTGATTGGAGACCTTTCTTCTAAGTGTTTAGTACTATAAATTTCCCTGTAAATATGTATGTAGTTCCAAATATTTCCTAATTTTCCTTTTGATTTATTCTTTGACTTATGGGTTATTTAGAAGTACCTAAGTTTTTTTCCCCCAAATAATTGGATATTTCTCAGATATCTTTCCATTACTAATATCTAGCTTAATTCCACTGTGGTCAAAGAACATATTTCATCTGCTTTGAATATTTTTAAATATCTTCAGCCTTATTTTATAGCCTAGAATATAATCTATATTACAAATTTTTCTATGCACACTTGGAAAGAATGTGTACTCTTAACATTAATTAGGATGTTATTAAAATGTCAATTAAGCCCTCACCGGTTTGGCTCTGTGGATAGAGCATCAGCTTGCAGACTGAAGGGTCCTAGGTTTGATTCCAGTCAAGGGCATGTACCTTGGTTTCAGGCACATCCCCAGTAGGGGGTGTGCAGGAGGCAGCTGATGGATGTTTCTCATTCTCTCTCATTGATATTTCTAACTTTCTATCCCTCTCTTTTCTTCTCTGTAAAAATAATAAAATGTATATATTTTTTAAGTGTCAATTAAGTCAAATTGGTTGATAGTGTTGCTTAAGTCTTCTATAGCCTAATTTTTTATCTACTTATTCTATCAATTATTGAGAGAAGAGTATTGAAATCTCCAACTGTAATTGTGGGTGGTTTTTTCTTTTTCTGTTTTATACTTCTAAACATCTACCACCAAGGCCACACATGATACCAATTAATTTAGAATCTCTGGGGGGAAGGGGTGACTCAGGCATCAGTGTTTTCGTTAACTCCCTGAGTTTTCCCAAAGTGCAGTCAAGTTTGAGAGCCACTACCTTATACAGTCCATGATGGATTCAACAGATTCTCAATTGCATTCGCTTTTTTAATCTTCGTACCTGCTTCGAGGTAGGCATTATTCATTCCCATTTTACAGAAATTGAATCTTGGACACTTATCCAAGATCCCACAGTTGATCAGAGAACCTAGCTGGAATTTAAACCCAGGTTTCCTAACTCAAAGTTTAATGCTTTTAAAATATTTTGTTCTATGAGGTATGTTTATTGACTTGAAGTTTTCTTCTATCTTATTCCCCTAATATACTGTTTGGGGTTGTGGGCAGGAGCCATGTCTAACCACAACCTTATCATTTTCACTGGACCTACCACAGTGTCTGCCCCCTGGAGATGATTCTAAAGTTTTTCTTTTTCCTCTTGAAAGATCTAAGTATATGGGATCATCTGACCACATAGTCGTCACTAATCTGCCTTTTTCATGGTCCATCCACAACCTAAGGTTCACATCAGGCTGTGATTAACCCTGGGCTCTTCTCCAAAAACCTTCTGAGGCTGCAGATTGTCAGTCCGTTAATATATGACGTTGGCAGCCAGGGATCAGGTTTTGCCCTGAGCTACCCACACAAGTTTGGAGCAAGATTATGAGGGAAGAGCATCTTGGGGAGGATGCATGTCCTATGTGTAAAGGCTGTTTCGTTTGAGTGCTTGCAAGTTCTGCTACATTATCAGAAATGATTTAACTTATTCCTCCAGGTAAATGCCTCCAGAGAAATGACCAGTCAAAAAATGGACCGTTAATGTTTTTAAGATAATGTACATTCCAAAGAAATAAAGACTAAGGAAGTGCCTCTTTTTTCTGTCTGTCTGTCTCTGTCTCTTATCTATATTTTATTATATTTTTTCCTCAAGTATCATCACCCTCAATAAGACTAATGAATTAGTGTGTGCTTGTTCCTTTTCAGAAATATTCAACTATGCAAATCCTTTCCCCAAAACTGCCTTCTTAGACCTATTTCCTCTGTTATCTTCAGATCCCCTCCCCTGACTCCTCTCATCAATAAGTTGCATTCTGAACTCAATACTTGGTAGTTGCTGATGTGACTTCCTCTGTTTTGAATGTTTTCTCACTTACGGTCCCAAGTTATAAACAATCACAAGTTAGGGAGCTTGGGCATTCTTTTTTAAAAAAGGAATTATTTATTACTAAGACAAGTCTACAACCATCACTCTTTTTTTCACCACTTAACCACTTTCTGTTCTCCTAAATTTCCTCCCAGTCTGCAATCAGATATAGAAATATTTTACATCATTATAAAGCTTATGTAATTTTTGTGCTCTTGTTTAACATGACTTACTAACACTTTCACTGATCTTGCAGTCTTCCTAATTATCATCTTTTGTGGCTGTATAGTTTCCCCTAGATATATCGTAATTTCCGTGCTGCTGTGCAACAAGTTGTTTCAAGTTTTCACTGTTATTAGTGATTCTCCCATAAACATCTAGGTATATATAAAGATTTGGCCACTTTTTCATTTGAATCATTTCCTTTGTAGAAATTTTCAAGAATACTTTTACCATGTTGAAGGGTTTGAATGACTTTAAGAGATGATGAGTCCTTAAAAGGCAGTACCAAAAAGTCCATAGCCCATGTCATATCTTGAATTTTAAAATTAATTACGACACAGAAAGGCCAAGATATTTCCTAAAGCAGCACTCTCTGTCCATTCTCATTTCACAGAGTGGTCCAAGCAATGCATGATGAATGTGTCTCCATCACCTTATTCTTTAGTCCACTGAAGCCCCCTAAAAAAGTGAACCAATTCCTCCCACATTTTAAGTGATGAACTTTTGGAATAAGCCTTAAAAAAAACTCCAGAACAAAACCATGGGGCAAATCAAAGATACACGTCCTGGGATAAGTGCTGTCTTAGAAATGAAATGAAGGCATAAAGTGTGTGTGGCAGGAGGGTGGTGGGGAGGGGGCGCAGATCAGATATGATTGGAACGCCAGTGTCACAGTTGTCCCCTGCACATTGGTCTCTGGGAGCTGGGTCAAGGCAGCCGAGTTGAAAGGCAAACACAGACAGCAGCTGTTGAGGATGTAAAGTCTTTGGCCGGAGTGGATAGGGAGCTGGGTGTGGTCACCCAGAGGCCAGTTTCCACCCCACCCTACAGACCCAGTGACAGGCCAAGAAGAGAGAACTTCCCGTGTTGCATTCCAGTCCTCCTCTCTCGGCTTAGTGGGAATGCCTGTAACAGTGCCGGAGGCGGGCTACAACTGCCTGCTTGCACTGCACGCATCTCCCTCAAGGGTATCCACTCCTGAAAGACTCCAAGGCTTCTGAGAATGTCATGTCCAGAGAGCCTGGAAGCAGGGTGGACCTGAGACTGCTGCATGGTCCCAGCGATAGCCTAAGTCTGAAGCACAAGTAAATCCCACTCACCGTGGTCGAGGGGCTGAGCCAAACTGCAGGAGCGTGTGGGTCCTTCCTGCATTGCACAAGTTAAGTGCCGGCTACATGGGCCACACCGGCCCAAGGATTTCCCAGAACATTTGACAAGAGCCCACCCACCCAGCTGCATCACTGAGCTAGGAATCCGCATTATTCATTTCAACATCACTTTTCTTGGAAACCCTGACTGCTCCACTCTCCAGAAATCATCCATCAAACTTTCTCTTTGTGGAAGTCATACTGTGAAAACTCCCATAATCAAATTTCCCACATTAGGATCCCTGCTGATAAT
>NW_006383011.1:19052122-19074949 GCF_000327345.1 Myotis davidii | reverse complement strand
ATCTTTTATTTCTGTCTTTTAACTGTTTATCATGACAATTTTCAAACACACACAAAATGAGAAAGGATGAAATAATGGACCCCCATGTCCCTACCACCCAGCCTGAACAATCTCCATGTGGGCCAATCTTGTTTCATCTATCACTTCCCACCCCACTTTCATCCCCCCCCCCCCCCCCCACGAATATGCACACATTTTTTTACTAGAATTTTTAAAATCAAGTCCTAGACACTGTCATTTCCCTCATAAATAACTTCAGCATGCATCTGTTACTAACAAGGACTTTCTTTTTGACATAACCTCTATTGGCACGAGTACTTATTAACTACTGGTATTTGTTTAGCATTTAACTTTTGGTACAAGGTAAGATTCTTTACACAGTTTATTTCATGAAACCTCAGCATGGCAAAGAATCACCTTAAACATTCACAAACCCCAGGAGACAGAAATGCTCTAGTTTTATAACATTGCTATTTGCTCATGAGGAAAACTGATCAACCCAGGCAAAGTGAGCTGTGGCAAGGCTGCGGTCTGGGAACTCGCAGAGCTTGGAACCAGAGGCATGTCGGAGCCTGACGGGCTCCAGCCCCCTGGGTATGCAGGGTATTAAAAGGGTACTGCTTCCTCATCTGAAAACTGACTTTTTTTTTTAACTACCTTACACCTACCACTTGAAGTCACATTGTCAAGATAGAGACACCCCGCTTCTTGAAAAGGTTGTGCCTTCTGTAAGACACCATTCAGCAAAAGAGTTTTGAAGATCTAATTTACATTTCTGCTCATCAGGTGTATATGCATAGGAAGCACAAGGGTAATGTGGCTTCAAGCAAAAGCAACCTCCAAAGAAGTATTTCTGTTTGCTGTGTACTGTTCCTTTGCAATCTCTGCTCCTCACCTAAATATCTACCCTCAGGAGATTGAGGCAGAGTAGCTACCTTGGGTTGACTTACCCCAGTAAAGGTGGGGACTGCAGAAGCAGAGCTTGGGATGAGTCTTTGCCTAAAGGACAGGCTGATAAACCAACCCGCTGTCAGTCACGAAGATCCTGGGCTTCTGCCTGCAGCCAGGCCTTCTAACACCTGTACTTAAGACCCCAGGTCAGCCCTGATAGACAGTCACAATGCACTGCTGACTTTCCCTTGTTATTCCCTCCTGCAGGTTCTCAGCACCATACAAGATTGCTACCACCGAGTCTGCCTTGGGTTCTGATTGGCCCAGATTGGATGAGATGCTCTCCGCAGGTCCCGTCAGCTGTGGCTGGACATCGGGACGTGCTATACGAAGAAGCTACCAGGAACTACAGTTGTGGGTAAGGGCTGTACATAAGGAGAAAGATGGGTTTTGTGAGCCTGGCCAGCACTGTACAGAGTGCTCACTAAAAAAACAAGCTGTTTTTATATGCTTTGATAGATGTTCCCTCCACCTGGACCACCCCTCAGATGTCTATGTGACTTGCCCTTTTGTCACCTTCCCTTCTTTCAGGTCTCTGCACAAGTGCCCCATTATCAGGGAGGCCTTCCCCAGCCACCGACATCCAGTAGCACACACCCACTGCCACTCTTGAGCCCTTAGTTCTGCCTCGTGTGTCTCTGTACCCTTGATCACAACCTGACACTTATTATTTGTTGTCTGTTTTGGTCACTACGGTATCCCCTGAATTTAGAACAGTGCCAGGCATGCGGCAAGGGTTCGACACATCTGCGCAGAATGAATGAGCTACTTAAGAACCAGATCTTCGCTACTGCCACACGTGACTGATCAGAGCGGGCACTGATGGCAAACAGGGGCTCCACAGGAAATCTATGGGGAGATGGACACATAGGCGCTTTCAAGAGCCAACCCTCCCCGCCACCTCCCCCATTCCTCGTGGTTGTAATAGGAATATCTGTCTCTTAAATCTGTAGGCTGTGTGACTAGAGATGGTGACCACCAGCTCGTACTTTGCTCTCGCCCATCAGGGTCCACGTGGAGCTTCCCGGTGGCCTGTCTGTCAACCTTCAAGCACGGACACTTTAAGAATAACGTGTCCCTCTCAGAGCTCCACCACTGAAAGGTGTGCCTTCAACAACAGAAAGATTTATGACTTTCTTCCCCCACAGAAAAACCACAGAAATATTTCCTTCTTGACTGCAGCAGGGAGTTCCAAGTCTCATTAAAGAACCGGCCAGATGCTTCCTCCTAGCTTGTGTGGGAAGAAGTTCAGATAAAGAGCATTTGAAACTCTACCTCGGCACACCTGCCTCGTACCTTATTCCCTTCTGGCGGGGCTTCCTGTTTTCCCAAGGTCAGGGCCGTAGGGCCGTGTGTGTCCTGCCTCCCCAGACAGCTGGGGCTCTAGGAGCTCCTGGCCCCTCTCCTTCTGGTATTAATAATAGACGGCTCTCATTGAATTGCACACCTGCCATACACCAGGCCCTGCACTATACAAATTGTCTCAAATTCTTCACCCCCAAACTGGAAAAGAGCTGTAACCTGAGAGTCTGCCGTCTGGATGGCCCCTGTATCTGTAATAGCAGAATCTGTCTGTCTGCCTCTGTCACCAAGAATCACTTTCCTCCAGTATTTTTACAGAGAGGAAGTTGGTCTCTTATCTCCAAAGCCGGTCCGGGCTGCAGGAGCCTGTTGCTCTACTTTTATCTGCTCCAGAACTCCACAGCCAAGGTCCCTGCTCGTGTGTGTGCGTTCTGCTCTGTGCTCCGGGGTGCCCCCTACCCTCAGAGTAATGGCCCCTGAGAATGTTCCCCTCCTGGAACCGTGGATGTGTTACCTTACAAAGGATTTTGCAGATGTGATTACGTGCAGGACCTTGCGATGGGGAGCTTCTCTTGGATTATCTGAGTGAGCACCATGTAATCTCTAGTGTCCTTATACGGGAAAAAGGGAGGCAGGAGAATCAGTCAGAGGAGGAGATGTGGTCATAGAAACAGGTCAGAAGGATGTGAGGAGGGGCTGAGGAATGCAGGTAGTGGTTAGACGCTGAAAAAGGCAAGGAAACCGATTCTCACCCAGAGTCTCCAGGAGGAATGCAGCCTTGCAGACACCTTGTTTTAGGTCTCCTGACCTCCAGGCCAGTGAGATAATAAATGTGTGGTATGTTGAAGCCACTCAGTTTGTGGTCATTTGTATACCAGCAGAAGGAAACTAATACCAGGGAGGATGCGGGGGAGCCACTTTGCCCTGTTGTCTTGCTCCTTAATGCCACACACGTACGTGTAAGCCACTTCATTAAAAGTTTGACAATAAGCCAAAACCGGTCTGGCTCAGTGGATAGAGCGTCGGCTTGCAGACTGAAAGGTCCCAGGTTCGATTCCGGTCAAGGGCATGTACCTGGGTTGCAGGCACATCCCCAGTGGGAGATGTGCAGGAGGCAGCTGATCGATGTTTCTCTCTCATCGATGTTTCTAACTCTCTATCTCTCTCCCTTCCGCTCTGTAAAAAATCAATAAAATATATTTAAAAAAAAAGTTTGACAATAAGTAGAAGGCAAAAAAAAAAAAAAAGCTGGGTATTAAATATGATTGTTCCCAGAACCCAAGAGAAGAAGGAAACCCATTAGTGGGGTCTGTTTGTGGGCATTCCCCATTTCCCAGGCTTGCCGACCAGCCCCATGGCGGACCCTCTTTTTCTTTTCCTCTGTGAGCCTGCTTTCTCTTCTCCATGGCAACATGTATTCATTTGACTTTTTTTTTTTTTACTGAGTATCTGCTGTGTCCCAGGCACTGTTCTAAGGTGCTGGAAATGGAGCAGTGAACATAAAAGAGAAATAATACAAGCTATCACAGTGCTTACATTTCATGATATTCCCACCCAACCCTTACCCTCCTCCCCAAATAGGCTAATCCGGAAAATACAGATAATCCACAGCAATACATTTCTCAACATATGAGCTACTTGATTACAAATCATGCCATGTAATTAGATGACTGCCAGAATAATCCGCTCAGGCTTCATTTCTCCCATTCTTGTTCTCTTCAGGGTCCCTCCGCTAACACAAAGTCAAGATACGCCTCCTCATTCTTCCTGTGGTCTTCTGATCTCCTGTGAGTAATTACTGGATCACACACCCCAAAGGCAAACTATCAGTGTCGGTCTAAATGCACATTAAAGAGGGGAGAGGGGGCCCGGCAGGTGTGGCTCCATAGTTGAGCTCGACCCAGGAACCAGTTTGATTCCTGGTCAGGGCACATGCCTGGGTTGCAGGCTCAATCCCCAGATGGATGATGTTTCTCTCTCATTGATGTTTCTATCTCTCTATCCCTTTCCCTTCCTATCTCTCTAAAAATAAAAAATAAAAAAACATTAAAAATAAAAAAGAGGGGAGGAGGATCTTCCTGAAGGCAACATACCCTGCCCAACTAAATAAGCACTGGCCTTCGCTTTTGCTCGGCAGGGCAGCTTCAGTTCCCCTTTTCTCAGACCCCACCCGTACACTGTGCTCAGGGCCCACCTGGGCGCCAGAAACGCTGCCCATCACCGTGTCTTTCCCAGCAGAAAGACCTCTGCTCATTGCCGTCATCCCCTGCTACCCAGAGAACTGGTGGAAGCTTGATAGATGTTGAGCCACATCAAATTCCTACCCAGGGCTTCCTCTACTAACGGACTCCACCAGGAAGTGGATCTGTGCTGTGTGCTCCAACCATAGCGAGCTCTCAAGAGTTGTGGCACTTTTCTTCTAGTTATAGAGAGGAACCCTCAAGAGTAAGTACCTCTTTTTAATCGTGATAAACAATCCTCTCCTCTTCTCTTATGGCCTTTCCTAACCAAGAGTGCACAGACGCCGTCAAGCAAATACTTTTGATTAAAGCAAATGTGAACTCTTTGGGCATTGGGAAATTTCAGAAGGAAGAATTGTGAGCTGTAGATTCTGATTAAGCTTACCACCATTAGCTATCCTATAATGCTGGTTGCAGAATAATTATTAAAATATAAATATTAATACATTAATTGTGTATTCACTGGGTGCCAGGGATTTTATTACACGTTTTTTCTTGTAGTCGCTCATTTAGTCCTCACCAATCAAGTTAGGACTGCTCTTACCCATATTTCACAGATGAGCAAATTGAGGCTGTAGGGGTTAAGAAAACTGCCCTAAGGTCACACCGCCAGTTGGTGGCAGAGGCAGGCCTCAAACATATTTGCCTGCTCGTCAGACCCTAACCTTTCTGCTATCCTGTTGAGCTGTGTTTAGCAACTAGAAGGCTCCCCAGGGTGGAACCTTCATCTTCATTTCCATTTTTAAGTGACTGTAATAAAAGAGGAAAAGACAGGTTTCATGAGATTTGACCACCCTGAAAATTAAAGATAGAAGAAACCTGAAGCCAGGAATAATAAACACTTTTAAATTATAGCTAATTGAGCAACGGGTAAGTTTGGAAATGTGTGGTTTAGAGTCAAGAGCAGTGTAGGGACCGGTGGCAACATTTGTTTTGAAAGTGTCAAGGGCTGCCACCTCCATTTAGATGCCTTTAACGAATGAGTCTAAAACACTCCAAAGAGAATCCCAGCAGAGATGACAAGCCAGGAATGCTTGGCTCACAAAAGAATGGGGGCTGCCTCTTCCCAAGTTACCATGCACAGAAGCAAAACTTGGCAGAATCTGAAACAAAGGCTTTTGATCTTGTTCCTACCATTGCTTCCGCAGAAGGGAGCAGACAAGCCCACCGGGTTACATCTGCCACGACTCCTGAGCACCAAGGCCTGCTGGGCGCCGCTTGGGAGAGAATCCTACCCTGCCCTGTGCCCGGAACCAGCCCCTCTGGAATCAGCCCCCAAAATGCAAGGCCGGAGTTACCCCTACTTCATTCCGGCAGAGGTTTGTTTCTTGAGGAAATGTCCCACATGTATTCGAACCACTGCTCTGACACCATTTTCATTGAGTAATTCCTGGTGATGTCACACCAGCCAGGCACTAGGGGAAGCCCTGCTTTTATGGGTTGGCTCTTAATTTAGAAATTTTTATATTCTGACTCCCCTCCCTTTTCTTTTCTGGACTCCACTGCTTTTGAGCAAGATGCCTGAGTGGTGAAGTGTTGCCTGCTTTTGCGAAAAGGAATTCCTGCTCGTTGAGAGGCAAATGGTTGAGCGAAGGCAAGATGTGTGTCCCGTAATAGTATGTCTTAATTGGAGAGTTGGCAAGAGAGGAATGATGTGTGGGCCTGGTGTGGGCTCTGTGGCTCCCAATGGGGTTCTTGGAGCTCAGCTGAGATGGACTGGGGACGGCAGGACTCACAACCATTCCCTGGCGCCACAATCACGGGTACCTGAGGAGCACAGGGCCTCCTGCAAGGCACCTGGGCAGCCACATCGAACCCACATCCCCACACCTTCCTCCCACGCCTCTCGGCTGCTCTGTGCAGTGAGCCGGCAAAGGCCAGCTTGGCAAACCTCGCCTGCGAAGCCTAATCCAAGCAGCATGTCCGCTGAGCTCAGCGGGTGACTCATGTGCAGTGATGTGTGAGGCCAGCAAGCAGAGATTAGGATCTGGCCCGCCCGCCAGCCTGCCCTGCACTTCCTTTGATCAACTCTGATGGTTTTTAATTCTGCAGAAGCAGCTTCCTGCCAGCGGCAAGGCGCACCTCTCCGTGCTGACCTACTTGTCAGAGGGGAGGCTGGTGCGTCCTGAAGGCATAGGGACTGACACCCTGGGCTCAGAGCCCACACGGCCAGGGAGGGGAGCCTCTGTCGCAGAGGTGCCCATGGTGACATCAGAAGCTTGCTCCTCAGCCAACACCAGCAAGGCCACGCGTGTGAGCAGCCTGGGTGCTGGACCTGTTGCTGGCATTGGTCAGGATCATTGCGTAGTAAAGCAAAATGGGACTCTCTCCAGGGGCCCTTCTGTGGTCTGCCGGGGCCTAAAGGACAGTGTCTGGCACACAACGAAGCACTCTCTGGGTTCTTCGGGAGTTCTTTTTCACATCTGTTTTGCTCGAAATGGAACACATTCAGAGTATATTGCTTTCTTGAACTTTTTTTCCCCTGCTTGAGTGGAATGTGTTTGGCTCTGGGTTCTCCCACATTCCCTCAATGACGGATGCCAAGCAGAGCACCTGAAACCAGGTCTCCTCTCTCCCTCCCCTCTCCGATCTTGCTCTTTCACTTTTCTCAGGAAGTAGAGGAGTGATTCTCAATCTCAGCTACACGTTAGAACGACCCTGGGGAGCTGAGGGAAGGAAAACAACACAATGATTCCCAGAATAATTCACTCAGAGCCTCTGAGGGTAGGACCAGACATCAAAGCTCGCCATTGTGCAGGCAAGGCTGGAATTCATTAAAATGTTAGGGTCCCATGGCCTCAGCTGCTAGCCCTCAGAATGGTTCCTATTTCCCTGGCTGTCCTCCCGACCACCATTCAATGTAAGGGCCTTTTGAGACTGGTGTGTACTTTAACCAGGGTAAGGTAATAAGACGTTATCTGGGTGGGATAGCTAGCCTACTTATTAAGAAGAATTTGTTCAACTGATTCAAAGTATGTATTATACCACAGAGACTTAACACAGAGAATGAACTTGAGGAACTGAAATGCAGACTAGATGGGTCTCACAGGGAAGAGGTAGAGCTAGTACAGCACACAGAACCATGACCAATCCCCTGGGAACTTCAGGGAAGCAGGTTTGTGTGGGGATGGTGATGGGTTGTGATTAGAGCTTCCAGTTAAAATAAGAACCACTGGTTAAATATGAATTTCTGATAAGCAACAAATAATGCAATATCTGGGACATACTTATTATACTAAAACTTATTCATTGTTTATTTGAAATTCCAATTTAACTGGGTGTTCTATGTTTTATTTGCTCCCCCTGGGACTCCCCGTTGAAGATGACAGTCTAAAGCAGTGGTTCTCAACCTTCTGGCCCTTAAATACAGTTCCTCCTGTGGTGACCCACCCATAAAATTATTTTCGTTGCTACTTCATAACTGTAATGTTGCTACTGTTATGAATCGTAATGTAAATATCTAATATGCAGGAGGGTCTTAGGCGACCCCTGTGAAAGGGTCGTTTGACCGCCAAAGGGGTCGCGACCCACAGGTTGAGAACCTCTGGTCTGAAGCATAGCATCTCAGGTGTTGAGGGAGTGGTAGCTCTCGCCTGGGTGGTTACTGCCCTCCAGGGGGCGTTGTGGAAAATGTGTAGGCATTTGGGGATGTCCCAATGACTGATGATTGCTACTGGCATTGAGTGGGTGTGAACCAGGATGCAAAACTAATCAGTAGGTGGAAGAGTTCCAATGAAGAATTATCTCATCTTAAATGCCAAGAGCACCCAGACCAGTCCCACCTACTTCACCATTTTACTGAGAACGGACCCTATCACCTTCACGTAGTTGCTCCCTAGAAAGCAATGTACTGGCCATTCAGAGAAGTTCAGAATTTGCCCCCAGGAAAGAGCCAACCAGACAGTCCCGGGTACTTTCCCCAGTGCCTCCGAGAGCCCAACAAAACCACACAACTGGTCCAATTGAAAGAACCCCTGAAACTAACTCCAAGCCTTCAAAACTTGCCAAAAGTACCACTTCTTTCAGGAAGTTTTCCTTAACTACTCCAGTCTTTACTGAAATGCCTCCACAATCCCTTGAACGTATTCTTCTAATAGCTGCATGTGTGCCGGCTCGTGAGTTAGTCTCTCCACCTCGCCTGGAAACATCAGGGAAGGGAGATCAAGTTCTGGGTGACCTTGTTACTGATTTGTTGGTGGGTTTTGCTGTTTGTTGCACTTTATCTGCTTTTTAAAAAACTCTGGTGGAGCCCTGGCCAGGTGGCTCAATTGGTTAGAGCATAGTCCCATACACCATAAGGTTGTGGGCTTGATTCCCAGTCCGGGCACATCCCCATTCGGAGGTGGGGGTGGGGAATGGGTATAGAAGGCAACCTATCCATGTTTCTCTTTCTCTCTCTCTCTCTCTCAAAAAAAAAAATCAATAAAAACATATTCACAGGTGAGGATTAAAAAAACAAAAACAACCTCTGGTGTAGCCAAAATTAAACATACAGATAAGTGAGGCAGTTAAAGTACAGATGAAAGAGGAGATGAGCAACCACATAGAGGAAGGGGAAGACCAGGAACCAGAGATAAGATAATTCTGTAAATGGATATTAAATTTAAGTCTGGGCTCCCTGACAGTCAAAGCAAAAGGGGAAACAGAAGATTACATCACTCTTATTGTCTGGGGAGAAAAAAAGGAAGTAATATCAGTTTATGATGAAATAATCTCTTTCCTCATGTTCAATTCTAATTGAAATGTATCACATAGATCCTCAAAGACAAGATTCTGAGAAACATAATGGGTAATGTCTTCAATTGAGTTTTCAGAATATATACAAAATGTGGTGGTTTGTTTTTGGTTTGTTGTTTTGGTGTTTTTTTTTTCTATTTCTTGTGTTTGCCTAGTAAGAAATTTGGAACTATAGTATTGAATCTTGGCTCCCTGAAGACATTTTTCTAAGGAGCGAAGCTAATCTATTCTAAATGTATCCGTGTTCAGTGATCTGATTAATAAAGGGGAACTCAGAAGTTTTAACTGTCCAGAGCTTTTGTGAAGGTTTCATGTGTGGCTCCCCAAGGAGCTGCTGACCGCCTTAAGGAAAAGGTGGGATTGCTGTATACAGTAGGTTTGTGGTGTGGGGTAGAGGAAAGACAGCTGGGAATAGCCACATTTCACTTCCCATCCTACTTTTCTCCCCACAGGCTAGAAACAGACAGTTGGAATCACCCACCCTGTCCAAGG
Organism: Myotis davidii; assembly: GCF_000327345.1. Classification (NCBI taxonomy): domain Eukaryota; kingdom Metazoa; phylum Chordata; class Mammalia; order Chiroptera; family Vespertilionidae; genus Myotis; species Myotis davidii. The sequence continues at coordinate 19,065,227 of NW_006383011.1, read as the reverse complement.
CACTTCCCAGCCACATCCCCAGGAAAAGGATAAAGGAAAACAGTGTGTCACCAAGGGCCCTCCCCCGAGGCAGGATTCTGAGAATGACGGGAGGGACAGCCTGACCCTGAGCACCATCCTTTCATGAGTGCTACACTTTGGGGTTTGCTTGCCTGTCTTCTAAAGGCCGGGGGACGAATAATTAGATGACTCAAGAAGAGTTTCCTTTCTTTGGTTCTATTCGGGGCCTTTAAGAAAACAACAACAACAAAAACTCCCTAAATGGGTGGGAGACTAAAACAAACAAGAACTAAACCTCAGTCTCCACCCCCCACCTCCTGGGCTGGACAACATCTGGGAGAGGAAACTGCGGCCTGGGGCTTAGAGGGGTTGCTGATTAATGCACATTTCCTCTCCCTACCCCCATCTCAAATGCCAGCTCTTGCGCTTGGTGGCTAGCAGCGACAAAACCAAAATGAATCACCGTATATCAGGATCCATAGTTAGCAAAAGTCTAAGCAACCCTGGCCAATTTTTCTTAGTGGTTAGAGCATTGGGTTCTATTCCCGGTCAAGGGCAAATACCTCTGTTGCAGACTCGATCCACCTCACCCTAGTTGGAATACCTCTGTTGCAGAGGGCATGTGGGAGGCAACCAATGTCTGTCTCTCTCTCTCTCTCTCTCTCTCTCTCTCTCTCTCTCCCTTCTCCCCCTTTCATTCTGTCTGAAAATCAATGGAAAAAATATCCTCAGGTGAGGATTAAAAAAAAAAAGTCTAAGCAGCAAGCAGGTCTGGGGTGAGAGGCCCAGGCCAAAGGTAAACATCTCTGACTCAGGTTTTGGTCTTTTGCTTTTAGATGGTGGCAGCTTCGATCTCCTTTCGGCCGGTGCAAAAGGCTGGCTGGAGTAGGCAGAGCTATTCCAGTGCTGGCGGAGCGGCTGCTTCAGCGGAGTGACTGCTCTTCTCACCTCCAGGGAGCTTTTCCCAGCTCCCCCGCCTCTCCTCACTGAGCTTGGAGGGAGGGGCATGGCCAGGCGGGGAGAAGTCTCCCTCCTTCTGTGAGTTGGCCTTGCTTACCTAGACGGCTTCCTTCTCAGTTCAGTGGATATTGGCCTTAGTGCTGGAACGTGTATACTGGACTCTGTCAGGCCCACAGTGTTGACCCAGGCCCTCCTCTTCATATGGGATTAGAGGAAAGGGATTTTATCAGGGTCATTTTGGCTACCCAGCTTCCGCACTCCCTTCCCACATTGAGAAGGGTTACCACTTTGTAATCCTGGTGCTCTAAGAGAGAGCCCGGGTGGCCAGATGCTCTCTTCTCCTTTGAAGCTGGGACATGGACACACAGTCAAGACATGGCCAATCAGGTGCACCTGCTGCACATGGAACCCACAGCCACTGGCACAAAGTAACAGGGACCGTGGAAAATCCTTCCTAGGGGGAGGCTGCGGGACCACAGACATATCCAGGCTCCCAGGGCAGCGGTGCTCGCGGTGGTATCCAGTGTCCAGGGCTGAAGGTGGCCGTGCAAGTTGTGGTGCAGCACGGGGCAGCCGCTGCACTGGCATCCTCCCCTCACCCTTCCTTTGCTGTGATTGATTGTGCCTGTGGCCTTGGATGTGATCCTGAGTTCCTGGTTCGTGTTTTCTTTGCCTGTTTCTCCAGCCTTCTCAGTGATTCTCTGAGTTACTCGATAGCCTTTCAACAAATCAGTCAGAGTTGGTTTCTGTTGCTTGCAAATGAGGACCCTGACTTTGTTCAACTACAACTGGTTTCAGTCAATCGCTTGCAGATGCTTTTTTTTCTTCTTTTTTCTCCACTGCCTGCCTTCTTTATGCCTCTGCCTTCCTGGCAGTTCCACAAATAATCCAGAAAAGGAGGAATGAGCATGCAGAGAATTTGACCACAGCTGGGAAGTGAGCCAAGAGAACTCTGAAGAGCTTGAATATTAGATCCCTCACTTTGTTAGGTGGGGTGGGTGCAGGATTAATGAGACAGAAGGCTGTGGGCTGTCTATCGTATTTTATTTTTTAATCTCTAACTTGATTATACGATGATTACCCATGGCACTTAAAGATCCCTTGAGGGCGTGGACCAAGTCTGCCTTGTTTCCCCAGTACTGACGTCATACTGGATACTCAGAAAATACTAGGATAAGGAATGATGATGGAAGTTTGAGAAAGATAATTCATGGAAGAAAAGCTTAATATATTCTTAATGTCTCTTTAAAAAAAAGAATTGTCTCAACTATGTGGGAGCTGAAGATTAAGGCCTGTGAGCCGAGCCAGCACTGCAAATATTTGGTGGTGTTGACTGAAGAGCAAAAGCCTGGAGCTTTAGCCATCAGACTATCGGAGACAGAGACAACACACTCTCAGGCAGGCAGAGCCTGCCTTGGGGCCAGCCCAGACAGAATGCCGGTCCATTTCTTCTTGGAAGGGGGCCCCCCACCTCCCCGAGAGTGCCTGCAAGCTGAACTGAGATTGCTCTCCAAAAAGCATTTTGAATTGATTTCAAATGCATTGCCAGTATTTGATCAAAACCCCAGAACGGGGGTAGCAGCGGGGTGGGCAAAGTTAGTCTGAGTTGAGAAAACCAAGGGCAGATTTCCCCATCAGCCACCTCACCCATAAAGGAACTTGGGTGCATCTGTGTAGTGAGGCTGGTTTTGAGTAACACGCATATTTGGATTTGGGGTCACGAGGGTACATGTGCTACAAACTGACTCTGGTTCTCATTCTTGTTTGTGGGATGAACCAATGAACCCTTACCTTAGGCCAGTCGCTTAACTAACTTGTCCACGTTTTCATTTCCCAATTTTAAAATCCCTGGTTTTAAAACAGAGGATTTGGACTATCTCGCTCACCAATTCCCTATCCAATAATGCAATATTTCTGTGATTTCCCTTAAGGACAAGAGTCCTGTGTTCTTCTTCAATATATCCTTCCGTCCAAGCACAAAGCTGGACACAGCAGGCAGACAGCCGGCAGTGTGGCAGTATTCCGGAAGAGCCTGGGCCAGACTCCTCTGAGACACTCTCAAGCCAGGATGTAGTGCTAGCAGTGATAAAGTTAGAGGGAGAACACTGGCATCCTTTGACCTGTAACTATATTATGTAACCAGTTACAGAACCTTCTAAACTGCTTAATGGTGTTTAGGTTTGCTGCTGGAGCTAGAGTCCCAAGCCTCCTACTTCTAGCCCAGGCTTATCTTTAAATTCACATAGAACAGTAAAAGATAGCTGAAGCAAACACCTCCAGTATAATCTGGAATTGGAAGAAAGAATTGTGACATTTCATACACATGTACATATGGTGTATGTGGTGTGTGTGTGTGTGTTTTGTACCTATCTGTCTGCGCAACTTGGTTTTAAATTGTGGAATCTGTGGCAACTATTTTTGCTTAGTGAGGGTGCTTTGACTTTTTCGGCCCTGGTTTAGAATGATAAGCAGATTTGAAAGTCATTCGTGACAGCAGACAGGATGGTCCTCTTAATCCAGCGGTTCTCAACCTGTGGGTCGCGACCCTTTTGGGGGTCGAATGACCCTTTCACAGGGGTCGCCTAAGACCATCGGAAAACATATATGTAATTACATATTGTTTTTGTGATTAATCACTACGCTTTAATTATGTTCAATTTGTAACAATGAAACTGGGGGTCACCACAACATGAGGAACTGTATTAAGGTCGTGTGGCATGAGGAAGGTTGAGAACCACTGTCTTAATCCGTCTGTGTCCTCTCTTGGGGAGAGGTGGAGGACTCCACAGAAAAGAGGGATGGTTAGGAAAACAAGGAAATCCCAGCAGGGAGAAAAGAGAGTGGCAACAGACGTGGGAGCTCAGCTGCCAGCAGCGATCTGATGCCCTGCATTGCTCTGAGGAGAGGAGGCAAGTCTTCCCAAATCCAGGTGCCCCAACATGATTGCGAAAGCCACACCCATCGGCCCACAGACTGCCAACACTGCTGCAGAACCAGTGAGACACCTTGGGGAGCTGCCCAAGTTTCTGGAAGCATCACTGGTGGATGTTTGAACACACGCAGGGGGCGGCTCTGAGCTGCCACCCAGAGCTGAACAAATCTGTGTGTGAGGATTTTTTTGTTGTTGTTGTTTTTTTAAAAAAAAGGCAAAGTTAATTTCAGAAATGTGGTCCTAGGGCTAACAGCCAGTTCCTTCTCCCACCAGCCTGCAGGACTGACTGAGCAAGTGCACAGAGCTTTGATGTCAACAGAGGTAGGCAGGGCAAGCCCCGGTGGAAAACTGTGAAGTCAGCAGAGTTATCTCCGGCACTCCTCCCTTCCCCCTGGCTTCCCCTTTCTCCACCCATTTCCCCCGCTCCCAGCTTCCAGCTCCTCATTTCCCAGGGGACCCTGGAGCACATGAAAAACCCGCCATCAAAGTCTGCTTCCCTCCCCCGCCCCCCAGGTCTAAATCAAACAAAGGCGTGCGTTCCATACATTTCCTCAGAAAAGCGTGCCACACAGAAACCTGGTCTTTTGTGCTCTCTCGGTTTCACCCCAAGTTTGAAGCTGTCTTCCTGCCTCCTGGGGCTTTAAAAAGATTCAAAAGTGCCTCAGACCAATACAGCTGCTTGGTCTACGGCTCCAGTTTAAACCACAAATTATAAAATGATAAATCTCTGCTGGAATCTCTTCCAGGAAAGACTATGTTGTCAAGATTAAGTTACAACCTCATGGACCTATGAGTGGGTCTAGCTGCTGACTAACTCGCACACTCATTTTCCTGCTGGGGATGTTTTTCTTCTTCATGAACTTTCACTGTTTCTGAATAACTTTAAACAAAGAAAAACGACCGAAGGCAGGAAAAACATCGGGGACTTTTGAACCCTTGGAGCGCGGTCCATGCGTTCTTATGTAACGGCTGCTTTCTTTCGCTTTGTGAGAACCAAAGGAAGTTGAACAAATCTCTCTCCTCTTGAGCCCTGAACTGCCAGGGAGCGCTGAGAAATGGCGTCACGTGGGCAGCTGCACTCACTTCAAACTCCAGTTGGAACGTGTAGTGTGTGGTAAATCAAAGCTGTTCTCAGGAATGTGGTCTTAAAGTATTTGCTCAGTGATTTCGGGCAGGATTGCAACATGAATTACTGTATTTTGTCCCCATGAAAATCAATTCTTGGGAATTCTCTTACGGGGTCCGGTCTAGTGGCAGAGGAGTGTGACAAGTCATTAGGCCACATGCACACGTTCCTGCAAGGATGCTCCTCTGGGCCACAGCTCTGGCAGGCGGCAGGAGGAGAGATGAAATACTTGCTTGAGGCTCCTATCTCGCCTCTCTGCACCGGGTCTGCCGCGCTGATCACCTGGGCCTGCAAGAAGAAACTCAGTGGTCCCAGGACACTCTGGTCTTGAGGACCATCAGACTGTGAGTCATCATCGCGGTAGCATTGACTCCCAAATTCCCTCTTGTTTATTTCACACCTCAGACCTTCCCGTCGCTTTCTTGGGGCCCTCAGGTTTTTGTTTTCTGATGCCATTTCGTGTTATCGCCCACGCCAACCACTGCAGGCCCTGCCATGGCCACTCTTGTCTCTGTTTTTCTGAAGTCAGCCCTGTTGTCATTACAGCTGCTTTTTCTGGGATACTTCAAGTTGTGGGGTTCTTTTCCCATGATTATAGGTCTTTCTTCCAATTTTGACCAGTCTGGCGTCTCTATGATTATAGCTCATTAGGACTCCTGAGGCTAGAAGGCACTTTTTTACAATGCAGCCTTGTTTTTATTTATTTTTTTTAAGATAACATGTATTCTAACTTATTTTTGCACGGAATTATAAAGATGGAAACAATAATGGTTATTAATCCCACAGTTCAGATAACCCCTAAGAGTATTTCTTAAAGTGAAAATAACATATACACAGAAAGAAAATTAAAAAGGCTAGTAGCTAGCCTTAGATGGAATTCAAGTCCGTGTTTGTGTGATTCTAGAGCTTACACTTCTGACCACCTGACCCCATTCAATCCCACTCTCCTCCTTAGGGGTTAATGGTTAGTGTCTATGCTTCCAGGCCTTGTTTGATATATATATTTACCATTATATGTCTATAGTTTTATTTGTACACGACTGGGCTTATACCACTGGGGGAAAAGTTTAACATTGTGATTAATAAATGGACATTGGAACAAGACCATCTGAATTCAAGTCCCAGCTGGGTGACCTTAGACCAGGGGTGGGCAAACTTTTTGACTCGAGGGCCACAGTGGGTTCTTAAACTGGACCGGAGGGCTGGAACAAAAGCATGGATGGAGTGTTTGTGTGAACTAATATAAATTCAAAGTAAACATCATTACATAAAAGGGTACAGTCTTTTTTTTCAATAGTTTTATTCATTTCAAACAGGCCGGATCCGGCCCGTGGGCCATAGTTTGCCCACAGCTGCCTTAGACAAATTATCTAACCTCTCTGAGACTCAGTTTTTCACAATGGGGGAAAAACTAGTACGCTCTTTGTTATGGAAATTAGATTAATACATGTTAAACTCCTTTTTTTTGGTATGTTTTTTGTTAATCCTCACCCCAGGATGTTTTTTACATATATTTTTATTGATTTCAGAGAGGAAGGGAGAGGGAGAGAGAGATTGAAACATCCATGATGAGAGAGGCTCATCGATTGGCTGCCTCCTGCACATCCTCCGCTTGGGATGGAGCCCACAATCTGAGCATGTGTCCTGACCGGAATCAAACCTTAGACCCTTCCGTCCACAGGCGGATACTCTATCCACTGAGCCAATCCAGCTAGGTAGGGCCCGAGGATATTTTTCCATTGATTTTTAGGGAGAGTGGAAGAGAGAGGGAAAGACAGAGAGAAACAACGATGTGAGAGAAACACATTGATTGATTGTCTCCTGCACTCACCCTGACCAGGGCCCTGGTCGGGGAGGAACCTATAACCAAGGTATAAGCCCTTGACCAGAATTGAACCCGGGAGCCTTTGGTCCATAGGTCAACTCTCTATTCACTGAACCAAATCAGCTAGGGCTATGTTAAACTCTTAAAACGATGCCTGATGCATAGAAAATACTCAGTACCTGCTAGTTCTCATAATTATTTCTATAATACATTGTACTGGGACTTGCTCTCTCCCTTACCAATGTATGTTAGGGGGGTATTCCACAGCAGTATATATAGATATGCCTCATTTTAAAAGTGGCTAGTGTGGTATTTCATAAAACAATCACACTGTGGTTGATTTAGATGTACCTCAAAATGGGTTGTTCCTAGCATTCAACCCTTTCTCCTTTGAGAATACAGAGTACTAGAGTCTATCAACGCAAGGTTCACCAGATATCAGTATATTTATTCTACCTGTTTATTTAACAAACACATATCTTGTTTACTACCGGCCACACAATGTCCTAATTGCCTTTAAAACGTTAATTCATTTAATATTCATAGGACATCATTGAAGTAGGGACTATTTCATCCCCATATTACAGATGGGAAACTGAGGCACAGAGCGATTAAGTAATTTACCCAAGATCTCAGAGCCAGGAAAAGCAGGGCTAGAAGTCCAACGTGGGCAGTCTGACTCTCAAGTCCATACTCTTAACCACTCCGCACCTCTATTCTTTGTTCTAAAATCTGTGGCATCACTTCAATAAGACCTGGAACCTCATCTTGGAAATTCAGCCTCTTGGGAATATACAAGTAATCTAAAAGCAACATGATTTGCTAAATCAACCTGACTCCTTCAACTACCAAGGGCCAGTGTTTCTAAAGACTGTTCCTGACACTAGCCAGGGCGTTGAGAAAGCCCTTCAAGTGATAATCCCAGCACTTGCCTTCAGAGGCCCCTGGTTCTCAACTCTGCCTCTCTGCCAGGCTGGCCCCTGAGCAAACTCACAATGCAGGACCGCATGCCTGCAAAAATAAACAAGCATGTTTGTGTCCGGCCTGTGTATGGAGCGGCGAACTTCCAATTAGATGGTGCAAAACTCACGCAAGTAATCTTTTTCTGATTCTTGCCGTGTCTGAGCCTTTCACAGCGGACTTGGCCAACTCAAATTCCTAAAATGCTAGCATCAGAAAGTCTGGTCAAAAGTTTGCTAGTAAAATATAAAATCCTGGCTCCTCTGCGCTCCTTCACTGCCCCATCCCTACCCTCAAGCTACTTTAGCTTTTAGACATGTGTATACTAAATGCCTTTTTCTTTAGAGATATGGATGAGATATTTCTTTTGGAGTATGTCCAGACAATTTGGCAAATTCACACTTGACATTAACCACAGGGAAGCATATTTTTAAAAAAACAAAAACAGAGGAACAAGAAATAAAATCAGGGCAGATTGTGGGCCTACCCTCTTTGGAAATCAGAATATCTTTTCAAATGAAAGACTTCATAAGATGGAATGGTTTTGTTTGTTTTTCAATGTTTTGCTTCCTTTGTGAATAAGAGTTTAAGTTTTCATTTCAAAATTTATTGCTCATTCTAACATACTAAACCTGCATTTTTTCTTTTATAAATAAACTTCTATCTCTGGGTTCTGTCCTTATAGAAATACTTAAGGCCAGTTTTCTACCCATTTTGAAGCTTCCTTTTGGGCTCAAGGAGCCTCCTATCTTGTTCTAGCTGGGACATGCCGAAAGTAGAGCTGGCAATTGCGCATAACTTGCTATACTTTTTGAGCTTTTGCTGTGGCTCTAGCCCTTTAAGTTTTAGGAAACAGAGTAGGGAAGGTAGGGAGATCATGAAGACTGGGGAGAGGGGGCTATGATGGGAACAGGAAATAGAGTCTTCTCAGGAATTCCTTTCTGCTCATTTACTCTTCAAACCACATCTGTACCACATGTTTAGTCTAACTCCTCTCACAGGGAGGTAGTTGAGCAAGGAGTTGACTGGGTTGGGATGGAACCATGGGCTTGTCTTACCCTTAATTACAATACATAAAGCTGGAGATTGAATATAAGGAACTACGGGGGGAGGGGGGGGAGTAGGTTTACAGTTGTGAGTTGATGAAACACAGAGTTTATTCTTATATTATTATTATTTATTAATTACTGTATTGTTTTCCATATGAACAACTGTAAACCTACTTTTCCCCCACCCTGTATATACTGGCAGAATTGCTAAGACCAAAAACAGAAGTTGATTGAAAAAGAAGTGATCCATTTTTCATTAAAAATATCTATCACACACACAAAAAATATCTTTCACACACACCTGACCCCAAAATCAATCACCATACCCACCTGCCCCAGTAGCATCTGCTCTAAGCTCTGGTCCCTGATGAAGAAGTAGGTCCAGTAGCCATGCTTTGTGTCATATGATCCAGCTCCCTGATCTCTGATTTTCTCATAGCTGATTGGACCAAAGATGGGTACCTGATTTAAGAGCAGTCAATCCATAGATTTATTAGGTTCCCACGACCTATAGCCAGGTTTAAAAAGATATGTGGAGCCACTCTAGCTGGTTTGGCTTAGGGATAGAGCCTTGGCCTGCAGACCAAAGGGTCCCGAGTTAGATTCCCGTCAAGGGCACATACCTTGGTTGCAGGCTCCTCCCCAGCCAGGGCCCCCTGGCTGGGGTATGTGCAGGAGGCAACCAATCAATGTGATTCTCTCACATCAATGTTTCTCTCTGTCTTTCCCCCTCTTTAAAAGATCAATGGAGGATTAACAACAAAAAAGGATATGCTGAGCCAATCAGAGTCCCTCTCTTAGAGAGGTGGCATGAGAGCAAAGAGAGAAGTTACCTGTTAATATCAGAACAGAAGGGAGTCTGACTGAACTATATTTATTATATTGAAATACCATGCACACCATGAATTTCTTTGGTGAGGTCTGTATAGCCATCTGAAATTGAGGACTAGCTTTTAGTACTAGTTTCTCAGAAGTCAGCCCTTTATGGTTCCTGTTCATGGTTTCTGAAAGCTTCCATTATCTTATCATGTGTCTTTCTTAAAGTTCTTATATTTGAGCTAACTGCAATGAGTGCCTGATACTTGTAGCCAAAAAAAATGCCAATCTAAAGCATTATCAAATAGGCAGGCAAAAACAGAGCCAAAATAAAGGAGGCTGAGGAATAAGGAAAGTCTAAACCAGAAGCAACAGGAGTAGGTGACTTTGTTAACCTTCTTGAGGTTGCAAATAATATTATTGAAGCCTACTCCAGTTGATTAAGAAAGGAGAAAAAGAAATTCATGTAAATATGTGAAGGATGATAAAATAGCTCAAGGATAGCCAGGATTCTTAAAAACTAACATCAGTTCCTCAAAATGTTAATCATAGAGTTATTACCATATGTACCATATGACCCAGCAATTCCATTCCTATGAAAACATATGTGCACATGAATACCTTTACACCAAAGTTCATAGAAGCATTCTTCATAATAGCTAAAGAGTAGAAACAACTCAAATGTCTATCAACTGATAAATGGATAAACAAATCAGTATATCCATACAGTAGAATACTATGTGGTCATAAAAGAAATGAAGTTATGATACATACTACAAATGGATAAACCTTGAATAAGTGAAAGAATCTAGACAAAAAAGATTATGTATTGTCTGATTCAACTTATATGAAATGTCTGAAATAAACTAATCCATAGACACAGAAAGTAGATTAGTGGTTGATAGGGGCTGGGCAGAGTGAGGAATAGACAATGACAGCTAATGGGCCTGGAATTTCTTCTGGCAGAGATTAACACATTTTGGAATAAGATAGTGATGATGGTTGCACTACGCTGAATATACTAAAATAGTATTTACTTTAAAAGGTTGCATTTTATGACATGTGAATTATAACTCAATAAATCTTTTATTACAAAAATTATATATACAAAAAATAGCAAAACAAAACAAAAAAAAGTGGTGCCACAAAGTTGAAAACCAGGAAGAAACCACATAATTCTGTCTCTCATCTTTGTTTCTCTGTGGATATCTGCTTTATTCTTGTCTCTACAAATCAGCTTTTTTAGTTTTTACATGAGCATAGTAAACAGACTCTGAACCCCACAGTTCAAAACTTGTGTGTTGTAATAGAGACTAAATAGATGGTCATCTACACATTTTCTCTTCTTTCTGGACATACAACTAGATTACATTTCCCAGCATCCTTTGCAGTTCCATAGGGTCATGTGATGAGTTATAGTCAGTGGACTGTGGACAGAAGTGATGCATACTACTTCTAGGCCTGACCAATTTAAAAAAAACACCTACTCTGCACCCCTATATCTTCTCCCTCTTCCTTTTACTAAGGCTTTAGAGAATCGTTGAGCCACTAGATTGAAGGAGCCAAGGTATTTGATAAAATTTATGGAGCGTAGCATTTCCCCATCTCCAATGACCTACATTGTACTGTAATATGACTGAGAAATAAAGTTAAACTCCTGAAATTTAGGGATTGGGTAAACTACTCTGACTATATATGCCCTCTAACCCAGATTGATTGCCTGGCTCTTGGTTCCAATTGAAGTCTCCAGGTAAGAAAATTATATTGGTCCAAAGTGAGTCAGGTAGTCTCCTAGTCCAGTCAACTGAAGTCACAGAACTGAGACACAGTCCCTGGGGGCCTACTCATGCCAGTGAGTGGCATTGTTTAGAGAGAAGATGGCTACTATGGGGGTTAAGTAGGAAGGGTCAGTGTGAATTAGGGAGATGAATGCATGATGCTCTGAGCAGCTTTTTGTTTCTCTCCCCAACAGATTCATAGATATATAGTCATGTGCTGATTATAGTCATGCGCTGCTTAACAATGGGGATACAGTCTGAGAAATGGGTCATTAGGTGATCTCCTATTTGTGTGAACATCATGGAGAACACTTACATAAACCTAGATGGTCTAGCGGCTAGACTCGAGCCTATTACACATCTAGGCTATATGGTATAACCTGTTGCTCCATGGCTACAAGCCTATGTGGCATTTTACTATACAAAACAACATGAGATCAAATCAAGTAGAAGAAAACATGATAGACGTGGTAAACATGAGGTGTATGAGACTTCTGCCAGCATAACATCACACATGCTTTTACAGAAAGAGTACACTCTAAAATAACAAAAAAGTAAATACATAAACCAGTACCATAGTCATTTATGATCATTATAGAGTATTAGGTTCTGTATATAATTGTATGTGCTATACTTACATACAGTATATATAAATGGTTTGTTTACACCAGTATCACCACAAACTTGTGATAATGTGTTGCATGGTGAAGTTACAGTCATTGGGAAATAGGAAATTTTCAGATACATTATAATCTTATGGGGCCATCAGCATGTATGCTTTAACCAAAATGTTGTTATACAGCGTAACACTGCAGATACAGATGTGGATATGAATATAGATTATACAGATATAGATATTCTAGTTCCTAATTCTAAAGGTAAAGTTCCTTTTAGGCAATTTGAAAAATATCCCCAACCCGCCCCCCCAAATCAAGTCATTTTGCATACTTCCTTCTTTCCTTTACTGTCCATTTCTTTCCTTCCTCCCATCCTGAAAGGCAGAAAAATGTAGTAGCTAAGGGTGGTTAAGTTTTGATAATGAGACTAGCTGGCTATAGCCTCGCTTCACCACTTTCTGGCTCTCTGATGTTGGGCAAATTATTTAACTGCTCTCTGTCTAAATTTTCCTACCCATATGAAATATCCTATCTAATAATAGACAAACATGGTAATTAACCATACCTCCGACATGCTTCCCATTGGCTAATCAGGGCGATATGCAAATTAACTGCCAACCAAGTTGGCAGCCGGCAGCCAGGCAGCTGAAGCGAACAGGAGGCTTTCTTGCTCCAGTGATGGAGGAAGCCAAGGTTCCCCTCCTGCCGCTGCGGGCCTCTGAGCTGCACTCTAACAAACAATATTGCAATTACAGAAGCTAAACAAACCCCAGAAACCTGGCTTTCAGCCAGCTGGGCCTCAGAGCTGGAGTTGCAACAGTGTTTCAATTATAGAAGCCAAAGAAACCCAGATACCTGCTTTCAGCAGCCGAGGCCTCAAGCTGGAGCCGAGCCTCAGAGCTAAAACCAGCTCTCAGCTCCAGTGACAGCCATAGAAGGTAAATAAATCCCAGAATAAGAAAAAAAAAAGAAAAAAAGGAGAGGTTGGGAGGTTCAGTCACCCGCCAGCCTGAAAACAGCCCTCAGCCCCTCACCCAGACTA
>NW_006383011.1:19042599-19052025 GCF_000327345.1 Myotis davidii | reverse complement strand
ATCCAGGCTGAGGGCTGTCAGTACAGCAGTGGTGGTGGGAGCCTCTCCTGCCTCCTCAGCCGTGGTAAGGATGTCTGCAGCTTAGGGCTACTCCTCGCTGACAAGTGGACATGCCCTGAGGGGCGCCGGGCTGCCAGAGGGATGTCTGATTGCCATCTTAGGCCCAATCCCCTGGGGAGCAGGCCTAAGCCAGCAGGTGGTCATCCCCTGAGGGGTTCCAGACTGTGAGAGGGCACAGGCTGGGCTGAGGGACCCCCCCGCCCCCGAGTACACAAATTTTTGTGCATGGGGCCTCTAGTTAATGATAACACTTACCATAGAGGAGTTTCATGAAGGTTAATGAGGTACTACGTATGTTCAGTGTTTAGTATAGTGTCTGGTACACAGTGCAAACTTATTTACTACTTGTTGTTATCGGGTGTCTAAAACTGCATCCCCAAATTTTTAATTTTTTTCTTGAATGTTCTAAGGATGGAAGGTGGACGTTGTTTTTAGTGACAACTTTTTATGTTCTTGAGGATCCAAAAGATGTGTCAACCAGTTGTTCTTGGGGACATCCTGAACGGGTGGAAGAATCCAAGTACAGATGTTTTAGATGGAGATGCTGAGGTTTCTGTTTAATAACGCAAGCAGCCATTTTCATTGGGGGCAGGTATACCTCTGCCCAGGTTATTTCAACACCTTGCTTCTTCTATTGAAGGTCAGAAATAAGAACTTGGGGCCCCAGGACTTGGATCAAGAGTATGAGAGGAGACTCCCACCCAGGAGGGTGGGGCAGGCTCCAGCACCACCGTGATAGGCAGAGAGCTAAGGAGAGGGCCTGCCAGATGGGAGCTCCTGGGAAGAGCTGTGAGGGGGAGCTTTAGGGGCAGTGATGTCAATACCCACTTTTAAGTTTTCTTTTTCTGCACTGTGATTTTCTGATGTAATCCTTAAGGCTTCATAAAGTTTGTTAAAATTGCATCCTTATGTTAGCTGCTTCTTGGGAAATAGGTTTTCACATTTCATGTAAGTTGAGTGACAGTCAGCTGGAAAAGCCATTAGGAGCTGGGAGGGTCCTGGAGCAGGCCTGCAGAGTGTAAGGTGACCACCACAAACCAGTGTGGAGTAGTGAATCTGTAAACACTGCTGGAGGTGTTCAGAAATACCTGGAGAGGTGAATGAACTTCTTGTGGTCATACAAGATGGAGAATAGAGTTATAGTATATGGAAGGAAGGTAATCCAGTAAGGCTTGAAAATCTGTTCTATCTATCTATCTATCTATCTATCTATCTATCTATCTATCTATCTATGATATATGTGTGTTATATATGTGTATGTGTGATACATATGAGAGAGGATATATATATACACACACGTGTGTGTGTGTTTATGTGTATATACAGATTTCCCCTACTATCTGAAAGTAGAGAGTTCTTATGAAAACTTTTGTAAGCCAAAATGGCATAAAGTGAAGAAACAACTACATTAATTTATATGGAAAAAATTTTGAGCATTCCCAGATCCAAAAAAATAACATATCAAATCATACCAAATATGCTTAATAACGTCCAGTTTTAAGCTAAGTGTAAACACTTTTATGAGCTTTCTTAGGCTTTTCTGGTGCTTGGGACACATCTTGCTAACAGATGCACAAAATAAATCGAGATAAAGCACAGATGCTCACAGACACAGTTCAAAGCTACGGCACTTGATGCTGAGTGTAGTTCCCAGGGAAGGAGCTGGCAGGGCCATTCTCTCTGCCCCGGGTGGGTGCTGCCTCGATAGTAGCTGTTGGCAAACAAAAGCTGAAAGCTATTTGTGCTTTTCACCTTTTTTTGTAAAAGTGAAAATCCTCTTTGGATATCTTCGGCTTATTGAAAACAGGTACTATAGTAGGTCTTTCATTAAAGCCAAGTGTCATGATGCAAACTTTCAAAAAATGGGGGATACACATATATACACAACTGTGTGTTGTCTGTGTATAGAATATATATCACTATTGGGTTTATAGTATATATTTTTCATTTCACTTTATATCATGAACTTTAGTATCCTTACCTGTTATTGTAATACTTAACAAGTATATACTGAGTAACGGCAACCTATTGTATGATTATGCTATGATTTATTTAATTCCAATTACTGGACTTTTCCTAAGTTTTTCACTGTTGTAAATAACACTGCAGTGAACATTCTTACATAGTGTTTGCATATTTAAAAAACTGTTTCTCAAAATAAGTTCTCAGAAGAGTATTTTCTATGGCAAGTGGTATGAATGATTTTAGGTTTTTTATATAAGTTGACAAGTTGTCCACTGGAAAGACCTTGCCCAGAAAAATTCCATAACCACTGCAGCCCCCACCCCCTCAGAATTGTAAGGGTGTCCATTTCACCCCATCTTCCTGGGGTAACTTGCACATTTGAGGGATGACCTGTGCTCACTTAAAGAGGCTGAATCCATAAGTCTTTTTTTTTTTTTTACTGAATGTATTGGGGTGACATCGGTTAATAAAATTATACAGGTTTCAGGTATACAATTCTACAATTCATCTATACAGAGAGAACTCTCTAGTTTCCCTTAAAGAGAGATTATTCTTAATTCTCCCCTTTCTACTCTGAAAGCAAGATGAAATGATGCATCTCTTGGTGTCACGACTGAGGGAAACCTTTTCTCTGACTCAAATTTACCCCTGCACGTAGGGATCCTGGCTCTAGGTAAATGCCTACTAGGTTACATAACATATTTACAGTGACTATGACTTTAAAATATCATTCTGGGGAATGTTAATGAAAGTGTGATGCAGGCATGGAGACTACTTACAGGACCAGACTGCCTTATCTAATGTTGGCTAGAACATGAGGAGCCTCAGGGCAGATTCAATGTCATAGCCATAAGAGGAATGTTACAAGTGATGTGCTTACACCAGCTGTCCTGGCTCTCCCTGAAGTGCACCCTTCCCTCAGTTCAAGTATAACCATGAGCGTCCCCAGCACCCAGGTGGGCAAGAATGGGTAGGGTACAGTCCACTGGGGAACATCTATCTTTCTGCTGGCCCTGCTTCCAAATGGGGAAGTGGGGGTCAGGGAAGGCATCTATGCAAACTGTTCACTTTCCCTGACTTCATTACCTCATGGGAAGTCATTCTCTAGAAGTATACTGGGGCTCTGTTCTGCACTTTAAACACTTGACCTCACAAATTCTCCATTGAGCAGATATGAAAACTAAGCCAGAAATTTAGCTGCATCTCCTGAATCATACTGAAATCATGGAAGAACCTGTACTAGTGCTGTACATTTCCTTTTCTTTGTTTTTAACAAGATTATATCTGATATCCAAAGCAATGCATGTGCAATGTAGAGACAGAAAATGTACAGAGAATAAAATAATAAAATAACAATCACCCAGAATCCCACAACCCAGAGATTACCACTATTAACATTTTGGTAGATTTTTCTCCCCATTCCTTTATCTATAGATCTATCTACAATCATCTCTTTTGTAATCCTGAGCTCATACAGAATTATTTTATAATATTTTGTGTGTGTATGTTGTAGGTACTATCTGATTTTGTACCATTAAAAATAATATTGTGAGGAGAGTTTTTGGCAGATACATCGTTGTGTATTTGAGCTAATTTCTCAAAGTGAAGTTGCTGAGTTAAAGGTTGTCACATTTCCGAAACGGCCCCAGTGAGGTTGAGACGGCTCCAGTGAGATTGGGACAGATAATGGGGACCAGTATAGACTGATGAACAGGGGTAGATGCAGAGGCAGAGCAGCATTGAACAGACTGTCAAACTACAGTGGGGAGCCTGGGGAGGGTTTGGGGTGGGGTGGGGATACTTGAAGAAATAAAAATTATTTTAAAAAAAAAGGTTGTCACATTTCTACTATTTGGATAAATAGTACTAAAATGCCCTCCAGAAGTGTTGACCATTTTACACGCCTATTAACTATATATAAGACTACCTGTTTACCTGCCTCCTCTACACTAAATGGTATTTTAAAAACAAAACAAAACTTTTCCAATTTGATTTCTGGCAGGTGTAGTTCCTCATTTTAATTGGTACAGAATTATTGTTGATTTATTTGTCTTCCTTTGTGAAATGCCTGTTCATGTCCTTTGTTGTGCCTACATTTCTCGACCAGCAGCAGAGCCCACTGGCCAAGCCTGGTTTTGTACAGAATACTGGATGACTAGGAGCGGCAGTCAGTCCACACTGATGAGAAGATGCCTTTCGCACACTTTTGGCCCTGGGAAGCCCCAAGGCTCTGCCAGAGGCATGACTTTTCGCTTGTGGGTGAGTGCTGAGGGCCCTTAGAAAACACTCGGTTTAATTTTGTCGGCTGAAACTCAGAGCGAAGGCAAAGTCACGCCCTGAGGGCGGACCCAGTCAAGAGATTGGACGCCACTCAGTCTGACTTTCCCGCCCACTGTTAAGGGGATGGATCTCATGATGTCACCAGGAATTCAAGGTCCACCCAGATGTGATGTAACTTCCTGTAATTCAAGTATATAATAAGCTGCTTCCAGTGCTGGCTCTCTCTCTGTGTCTGTCCCTCCATGAGAGGGCAGATGCCACACCCAGCCCAAGCTTTTAATCTAATTTTGTGTCTGTCCAATTCATTTTTCTTTAATTCCAAAGGCGCCTCCTAACTTATACGAACCGGTTCACATCTCTCTGTGCGGGATGCGGAGAAGAGATCCCAGTCCCCCGCTATAGGTGAGAATAGCCCATCTCACACCATGGACTGTCTGTACCTGGGTCAGTCTCACCGCACAGCCAGGTACAAAAATGATGCCATTTTGAAATAAAAGTTTCAGGTCATTTTAGTTCATAGATGAACAGATTTCTAGACCCTCCCAAAACTTCAACCATCACAATTAAAATTGAAGGGAAGTGGCCAGGGAGGCCTTATCTGGAAATGACCATTCAGTTAAGTAAGTGCAAGTCCCCAGGTAACCAAGAATGAAAAACATCCATTGTGCCTGGGAGGACTTTGAGAATGGACATCATTGGCCTATGCAACTGGAAATGCTGTGCTAGTACAGACTATTCACACCTTGATCGAGCACTCCATGTGGGCAAAGCCAAGCTTTATACTTGGAGAAGGGTGAGGAATGATATAAAAAGCTTCTTGCCCTGGCTGGTTTGGCTTGGCAGTTAGAGCACCAGCCTATGGACCGACAGGTCATGGGTTCAATTCCCAGCTAAGGGCATGTACCTCGGTTGCAGGTGCCCCAGCCAGGGTGCGTGTGGGAAGCAACCAACTGATGTGTCTTTCTCATGTGGATGACTCTGGATGTTTCTCTCTCTTTCTTTTTCCCCTTCCCTCCCTTCCTCTCTCTCTAGAAATCAATGGAAAAAATATTCTTGCATGAGGATTAACAAAAAAAAAGCTTCTGTACCATCTATCTGGAGACACACACACACACATACATATGTACACATGCATGCAATCTGTTTGCATGTACATGCATATAAAATTGTTAAGAAAAAAACCTAAAGGGAATAACATGACCAAAGCAAATTATTTATTTTATATTTCTTCCTGTCTTTTCCCAAAAATTATTTCAGTCTGCCTAAAAGCAAATACAGTAACATCCATGTGGCTTACTCCTGTGATGAACCTGTGATAGCACTCCAAGACTGCCTTCCTGACGTTTGCAGGCAAAAGGGAAACTGCTTCTTAAATCCATTGGAAAGGCTTTATGTGCTTTAATTACATCCATGAAGAACCAGAAACTTGGGATGAGAAACCTCCAGATCTTTAATCTTATTATTATAGTCCAAGTATATTGCACTTGAAAACCACTTATGACTTCTTAAATTTCTAGTTACGATTTATTTTTTAAATGCCTGTTCTTTACTGAAAGACCTCTAACATTTGGAAAGAGAAAAATTGAAAATAAAAATAATAAATCTTACTTTTTTATGATTATTTAAATCAAAGGCCACTCAAATGGTATCTATAAAAATAAAAGCATAATATGCAAATTGACCAAACACCTGAACAGTGGAACAACTGTCCGGACAACCTTCCGGATGGAGTCAGGGCTGCAAGGGCTGAGCCCCTTGCATGAATTTCATGCATCGGGCCTCTAGTGCTTTTATAAGATATGTTTATGATGTTTTGATACTGTATTTCATAATTTGGTTATTGGATTTAAAACTTGGCATTTTAAAGGACCATAAAGTAGTAAGTAAATTTCTTAAAATGTGCAATTGAGATATCATGTAATGGTACACCTGAAATTCAGTTTCTAGTTAAACAGACTTTGTTTTATCTGGTCATCCACAATAGTGTATTGAGGTTCTAGTGTGGTGTGAGACAAAATAAATATAGATGAAGAATATTTGACTTACCTCTGTGTGGGACATCAATTAGTAAAAGAAAATATTCTGAGAATAAGACATAAATAAGGATGAGAAATTATTTAAGGAATGTTAATTATATTAGCTTATAGTACAAACAAACTAGTGGAGTGAGGAGGGAAGTAATGGGGAAGAAGTATCCAGCAGGTAATTAGTGGAGGATCTAGGAAATCAGGTTCTCCAGCTCAGGGAGGAAATGTGAGAGAGGATGTAGTAATCCTGGCTTGCGAGCATAATCAGGTAACCCTGATTCTAAAAATTTGCCCCTTTACCATAGTTCAGCTCAAGTTAATTTTCTGCTTCTGCTCTTTGTTGTCCATTCACTTCACAAATACGTATTGAGATTTTGCATATTGCAAGTACCTTTCTGGGAGCTGAGAATTCAGCAGTCAACAAGACAGTCAAAATCCTGCCAAACATCTTTAAACTGTAGCCTATATTTTCTCCTTCCACTTTCACACCACCCTCTCAGTATTTACGCCCTGCACTCTGATTTCTTTTCCCACCATCATAATAAAAGAGCTCTCTAAAAATCAGTGGCTTTCTAATCATTGTGTCTAGGGCTTCATTCTTATCTTCCCTGGACCCTGTACTATTGAATAGCATCTGATTTCCAGAATATGTTTTTTTTAAGTCCTGGCTTCTTTGGGTTCTGTGTTGTGCCACTAGCATGATTTGCCTCCTACAACTGTTACTTCTTCTTCCCTAACTCCTTCTCTCGCCACCTAAATATTGGCATTCCCTCAAATTCTGCACTCAGCTCATTTCCATTTCCTCTCTCTCAAATCTTTTCACTTGACAATTTCTCATGGCTTGAATCTTTGGCTCCAGTTAGAAGTATCCTCAATCTATATTCCCAGGCCCAACCTTCACCTAAACTCTAATCTCACATTTCAAATTAATGTGCTGGAAGCTTCCATCTGGGCATCTGGTCATGATACCAGCACAATCTGTTTAAAACTAAGGTCAGTGCTCATACCACACAGGGTTCTCAACTACAAACAACAGAAACCTACTCTGGCTAACTGCAGCAGAAAATGACTTCACTGGAAAGATATCAGGTGGTTACTGGGTCAATAGGGAATGCAGAGGACCATGCATGGAAAATGGGCAGGAACCAGGCAATCTAGGGCATGGAGAGCACCACTCAGTTCACCCCACAGGAGGTGCCTTTTGAGGATGCTGCTCTGGAGCTGGCTGGCCCTCTTCATCCCCCTCCCCACCCCCAACCCCACATGATCACTACTCATCTTCAATTTTTCAGCTTCCTTCTAGTATTGATCCCTAACTGGTAGTTTTTATGTTATTCATCCCAGATTAAAAGACTGAGCTAAGGTTTCCAGTTGGTCGAAGTCATGTGCCTGAGCCCCAGCTGCCAAAGATGACCTCTAATTCCCTTCAGCTTCCCACAAAAGGAAAGGGGTCCTGACACAGGCCAACAAAAACAATGGCAATTAACCACTATATTTTCTCTTCTTTATCACCTCATTTCTTTAAGTTCCTATTTGCATTTAATGTTGCCATCATTCTCGTCATCACTGGGAGTTGCACCTGGATAACCTCCCTCCTCTCTCTTAGCTTCTGAGGCAACCCGTCATCCAGGTCTGCAAGGGTTTTGTTTGTTGTTCATTTATTTGTTGTTTTCCTTCAATTCTCTTCTTCTTGGACCTTCTGCAACTACCACTCCACTGCAGCAGCCTCCTACCTGCATTTCCTATTTCCAGTGTCTCTTTCAATTTATCCACCCGTAGGTTAATTTTTCTGTAGCAACATTTTGATAATATCACTTGTTGCTAAAATTACATTGTTGATAGCTGTCTCAGCCTGGCATTTGAAGATCCCCACAATAGAATTCCAGTGATATTAAGGGGTAAACTAGCGCAGTGGAAAGAGCTTGTATACTCTTGAGGCTCATTTTCCTGGTTTTAAAAAAGGGAGATAAAAAAGCATACCTCCTAAGGGCATTTTTAAGTCAGCTCTTTAAAATTTGGAAGGGTGTTGTACTTAGGTTGCAACATCAACTCACAGATGCTTGTAATGGACATTATTCAATTACAGACCTGTCTGGTTCAAAAACCTTAAGTAAGGTTGTCACGATTGTGGTTTTAACACAGGCAGGTTGGGATTAGCATGCTACATGTTTGGGGGCTAAATGGAAACCTATTCACCATTTTTAGCCTTGTTTCTAATTTCAAACAGCTGACTTACAAATGACCTTTTGGAAATATTTTGTTTGCAAATAGAGAGCTTCCAGTGTTATTAATTTTTAGAGTTGAATTTCCCTGATTGGCTGCTTTCCATTACAACATTGCTATTGAAAAGTATTTCCCTGTAGAATTTCAATTTTGTGAGAAGCTGCTATGAATTCCTTGTGGGGAAATAGTATATAGTTATGGTGGACAGATGAAAATGACCAGTTCTTATTTTTAAGGCTTGCCCAACATCCAGTAAATGTGGTGAAGCTCTAGCACATAGAAACTTGATTGGTTCTACAGTTTCAATAAGTTTAAGCCTCACATCATGTCACAAATTCTGGGAAACACAGCTCCGTAGCCCAGGCTGGGTCTCTTCTTTCTACTAGTCATGCATGGCACCATCAGAGCTCCCAAATTAACCTGAGCCCCCATAGTCATTCACTCACTCATGCATCCATGAAGCAAATCCCCCTAAATGAAGCCTCTTTGGTGATTTCCAGAGGATAGATTTCAGTCTCACGAGAATTTACACACAGCACTGCTAAGGTCAGTAAGTGTGGAAAGCCTTAAGCGAAACATAGCAATCTTGCCAAGATTGGTAAAACAGTTATTTTAAATCAGTGTTTACAGATACAGTTTGTGGGTGAGTGTGTGAATTAATACGCATGGCAACATATTTTTTGGTTTTGCATCTTTAATGGTATTTAAAAATTAACAGGAGCACCAAAGCCCCATCGAAGCAAGTCTAGCCCCAGAGGGGTGTCTCCAGCACAAAAGTTCTCCCACTGCAGACACAGCTGATTCTCACAGCCAACTGGCCTGGAGGTCAATTCCTCACAGTGATAACTACAACAATCAAGGCTTAACTACA
>NW_006383011.1:19038794-19041933 GCF_000327345.1 Myotis davidii | reverse complement strand
AGAAAATGAATACCAAGAACCTACAACCAAGATTACTTTATCCAGGAAAGCTCTCATTCAGAACTGAAGGTCAGATAAAGAGCATCACAGATAAGGAAAAGCTAAAGGAGTTCATCACCACCAAAGTGTATTATATGAAATGCTGAAAAGTATCCTTTAAGAAGAGGAAGAAGAAGAAAAAGATACAAATTATGAACAACAAATACACATCTATCAACAAGTGAATCTAAAAATCAAGTGAATAAATAATCTGATGAACAGTAAAAAAAAAAATTAACAGATGTTTGTGATGTTAAAATAATATAAAAGGGAAACCCCTGTATCTCTTCCTACCTTTCCCTTCCCCCACTTAATTTCATTTCCCAGAGGCAACTACTTAAAAAAAACAAAAACAAAAACAAACAAACAAAATTTTGGAGTATATCCTCTCACACTTTTTGTTTGTTTCTCTTGCAGTAATTTTAAACTTATCCCTAGACATTTTTTATGGTTAGGAGGAACTAGAACAACATTGCCATTTAGCCTCTTACAGATTTTGGAACTTTTTCATACACTGCTTATGTTAAACATTGAGTAAAAACAATGCTTTTTTTACTTTTGTAAAAATAAAAGCAACTGAGACAGGCAGATTATGACGTTAATGAAACACGCTCCATGAGTCTCTTCTAAGGCTCTAGGAAAGTTTGTCTTTCCACTATAATCTCACTTACACATAAGTTATTGCTGGCTGTCTTCATTTAGCAATAGGTTCCAGGAATAATTCAAATGACCCTGACATCTTGTCATGGAGGTAAGGACTAGAGGTTATAATGTGATATGACTATATGGATGCCACTGGAAGTATGTGGGTAGTGTGGTAAAAACAAGGATTGAAGCATGAGCCAGAAGCTAGTCTAGGGAAAATTATTCATATATATATATATATTTATATTGTAAGTGGAAATTTTTGTTCTCACTGATGTCAACCCACAATGGAAATTCTCTCCTGTCAGGAATATACTCAATAATGCAATGCATATAATTTAAAATCCACCATATATTTTCTTTTTCTTTTTTTTTTAAATGGGAATCACCTGAAATAGAATTAATCAGAATTTCTATAGCAATACTACCAACAACCTGTACTATATGTGAGAAGTGATTTTTTTATGCATCCCAGCTATCAGCAATAAAAACAAATTGATCAACCATGCCAGAAACTAAAAACTAAAAAATATTTTTATCCTATTAAAAAGTTATTTTAAAAACCACTATCATATTTATAGTACTTTAAAAAACAAACAGGTTTTGGGTACAAAACCTGTCATATAACAGTGTCCCAGCAAAGGATATCTATTAAGAGAAAAAAAATCATCATAGTAAGAGGTAATCAAAGAGAATGCAAGTTCCTATTCTTTTACTTGACAAAGAGTGTTATATATAGAAACAGAAGAGCAATTGTCAGAATCAAGGCCTTCTTAAATATTAAATGGTTAGATTTCAAAACTTAGAGGAATGAAAATGTCTATAGCAGGGGAAACTTTGGGTAAATAATTTAATTTTGAAGGAGGAAACTTTAGAAACCATTTTGTCTGTAATTTGAATTTATCTTGGCTGCCTTATGGCCAGTCTCCACATAATACGGTTTTCAGAAGACACACAGGTCTGATATCCAAAAAAGAAATGAAAAGTAATTTAGACTGCTAGGGAAGATTTTTAAAGAGGCATCAAAAAAGGAAAAGTATACTGCAAGACAGTAACAAAATGTGTGCGTGTTTTTTTAATGTTGGTTTTTAATTGATTTTAGGGAGAGAGAGGAAGGGAGAAACAGATTTACTGTTCCACTTATTCATGCATTCATTGGCTGGTTTTTGCATGTGCTCTGACTGGGGATAGAACTCACAACCTTGATGAATTGGGACAATGTTCTAACCAGGGAGCAACAAAATGTTTAACAATCCTTTCGACCATCTAATTCCTCTCAGTCCCTCTCATTATGGCAGTTGCTACCTCTTATTTCTCATCTCCATTCTTCATTCTGTTTCTCTCTCCTGCAACTCTCTAGAACAGCGGTTCTCAACCTGTGGGTCGCGACCCTTTGGGGGTCGAACGACCCTTTCACAGGGGTCGCCTAAGACAATCGGAAAACACATATATAATTACATATTGTTTTTGTGATGAATCACTATGCTTTAATTATGTTCAATTTCTAACAATGAAAATACATCCTGCATATCAGATACTTACATTACGATTCATAACAGTAGCAAAATTACAGTTATGAAGTAGCAACGAAAATAATTTTATGGTTGGGGGTCACCACAACATGAGGAACTGTATTAAAGGGTTGTGGCATTAGGAAGGTTGAGAACCACTGCTCTAGAATGACTCTTATTCTCCTCTTTCTAACTCAGTTCTTTATTATTGCATAGATCAATTTAGTCCCTGAGCACCTTAAGTTCTCCTCTTATTACTCTGATCCACATAACCAAGTCCCCGGAGGGGCTTTGGAAACTAGAGGAAGGTCTTTGGAAGGATGAAGAATAGGGGTGGGTGGGGGAAGGAGGAGGAAGATAAAGGCTCTGTATACTTAGATATTTTGGTTATGAGACCAGTCCTCCCATTTGTAAATGAATTAAGTGAGGCCCAAATAAGTTCAGTGGCTTTATATTCACCTATTGAGTCACATGGAGTTGGGCCTAAAACTCAGCCTTACTTCATTTCAACCCTTTGTCATATATACAGTTCCCTAGTAGGCAATTAATCCTATCATCTGCTGTAGAAGAGGTCCCTTCACATCCCTTGTGGAAAGAACACCAGGAGGAGTTAAGAAGCCGGGGTTCTTGTTCTGCTTCTACCAGGCTCCATGTCCTTGGGCAGCCATGTCCTTTCTAAGGCTCAGCGTCCAACTTAAAGGGGAGGCAGGTTGAACTCTTGGGCCCTGTCCAGCACTAACGTTCTTTGCTTCCGGTTGTCTTGGGTCCTGTGGCTGTAGCAATGGTGGCCTTGAGTTAGTCAAGAAGACTTGCTCCTATTTGTCCTTTACTCAATTGGGGCAGAGGGTGAACCCGGGGAAGAAGGGATCCTTTCCAGCACGTGGTTGCCTCTTCAGTGTCCTAGCAGTATAGACAGGGTGACCATCTCCTGGTAGGCGGGGGTG
>NW_006383011.1:18969222-19038556 GCF_000327345.1 Myotis davidii | reverse complement strand
GACGACGAGGGCGGGGGCCGGGAGCCGAGCCGGGCGACTGAAAGAGCGAGCGGGTCAGGCTCCGCGTCGGCCACTCTCTCCGTCCGCTGAATGAAGTGCCCGCCCCGCTGAGCCCGGAGCCCGGCGCTTTCCCCCGCAAGATGGACGGTTTCGCCGGCAGCCTCGGTGAGTACGGCTGGGAAATCCTCCCTGGGCTGCCCAGGCTGGAAACTTGGTTGCCTCTCCAGACAGCCCAGGCCCTGCTCTCCACCCTGCCCCTCGGGATGGCGGTGGTTCCACTGCACATGTTCCCCTCGAGGCTGCCGCCCCTCC
Organism: Myotis davidii; assembly: GCF_000327345.1. Taxonomy (NCBI): domain Eukaryota; kingdom Metazoa; phylum Chordata; class Mammalia; order Chiroptera; family Vespertilionidae; genus Myotis; species Myotis davidii. Next base: position 19,038,244 of record NW_006383011.1, on the reverse strand, counting down.
GCTGGCTGCGGTGGCCTCGGAACCCCTCCCCCCTGCCCGGCCCTCCTCGGTGAGACCCCGCTTTCCTTCCAGCGCCCCTCGGTGCCTGGCCCTCCTCTCCCCGAAGCGGGAACCCCTCCTCTCCGAGAGGCCCCGAGAGCTGGTACGCCCGTCCCCATACACTCAGGGCTCCCCCTACCCAGACCCTTTTTCGAGGTATAACATTCCTCCCTTTTTTCCACACACTGAACTCTCGGAGTCGGGACACCCCTTACCCACGCAGAACCCCCCTTTTTAGTGTAGGGACCCCCCCGTGTCTTCTCAGGAAGGAGGCACCCCCAAACCCCCGTCTTCGCTTTGACTTTTGAAGACTTCTTGCATCTTTCAGTAGCTGACAACTTCCCCTCACTTCTCTGAACATTTTGCAGCGGTGGAGAGAACCAGAAACACCGAGGCATCACTTGTTTAATACAGAGAAGGAAGAGGTGGCTTCGGTCTTTGGGGACCCGCTTTAAGAGGAACGAAAGCAGGATTTTTATTTTTATTTTTTCTGGCTTTGCCAGCATCTTGGGGAGACGTAATCCTGCCCGGTGAATGCATAGGAAAGGGGGCCTTTGTCAGGGGAAGAAAGGATTCTCCATTTTTGGAGTCTGCTGTCTTTGTGGAATGGAGAAAGGGAAGAGGTTATGAAGTAGGCTCGAGTATCCTTTGTGTCCCCTTTCACCCAAATAAAGGTAGCAAATTTTGTAACTGGCTCCGGAAACCAGAACTTGAGGCTGGTACTCGGGGCCCCTCTAACCTGTGTCTGGAATTCCTGTTCTTCGAGGCCACCGGAATCCGGTTACTGTAAAAGATTGAGCTCGATTGTGGTGATGGTGAGAGAAACCGTTTCTGCTCTGGCTGATCCTGCAGTTATGTGATACCTGCTGCTGGATTTGTATTCGGAGTATTCTATTTAGAGGTAGCTTGTATGCAAACACCTTCTTTTTGCATTTCTTGATTACCAGTCCCTAGTTGGTTCATGTTCCTGGATCAGTGCACGATCGGGCCATGTTGGGATTAGATGGGTTCTTAAATCTCAAGTGAAAAAGTCAGCCCAAGAGCAATGGGCCTATTATAAGTATTAAATGGCAAAACACTGTAACTGGGGCCCTTTCTTTGGGAAGAAAACAACGTTAGAGTGCTCGGAGAGTGAAATCCTAAAATAGGCAGCTGAGTGTTACTCTTTTCCCCCCCAAAGGCACCTGTTGTCCATTTTCTAGTCTTTGATTCCTTGCATAGTGAGGTGGTTTCATTCTTAGGCTCCTTTTATTTTATTTTTTTGAATATATTTTTTATTGATTAAGATATTAAGTATGTGTCCTTATCCCCCACATGATCCCCTACTCCCCCACCCCCCCAATGCCCTCACTTAGGCTCCTTTTTAAAAGGCATCAACTATTCACTGCTTTTCCCCCCCGCTCCTGCCTGAATTTATTTGCCAATTATATTGTACCTAAAGACTTGTCTTATATGGTGGCAAGTGGGTGATCGTACACTGGGGCAAACATTGAGTGCCTTGAGGGATGCTGGCTCCTCAGCCTGTAGGAATGGTGGAATCACTACTCCTAGTAGAATTAGCTGTTCTGCTTCTCTCCTGTTGGTAAGGACTTGCCAAAGCTTCCTCTTCTGTGTTTTGAGGGATTCTTTCTCATCAGTTGGGGGACTAAGTTTTATTTTGAAATAGTGGATATGCCTTGTTAAATAACTTCATCCCTCTTGCCAATTCATGAGGCCACTTAGATGAAGGTGAATTTTAGTTGGGGCTCCCACGTTTCATAAAAAGCATTAGGGTTGACCTGAGTATTGGATTTTTTTTTCTTATTCATTTGATGCCATCCTTTCAGTGGTACATTGATGAAACTTTTCCTTTCTTTAGATATGGTGTTGATCAGCAACAGGGGTGATGCTGGTCTCTAAAGAGAGGAACCTGTGTCAGCAGAGAGGGAAAGAAATGGTTCCTGGCAGTATTTCTGGAGCTGATCTTGATGAAGATACTTCTCAGCAGGAGCACTGTGCTTTATCTTTCTGTGCCCCTTGTCAGAGAAAAACTAGGCCCCATCTTAATTGAAACCTTAAAGGGTTGGGGTGTGGGAGGGATAGTGCTGGTATATTTTACTGGTAGCCTTTAAGCAGAGCTTTGCTCGCTCTTGCCAGATTGCCTGTTTCTGTTCTCTGCAGTTCATTAGTCTAGAGCTGAGAGTTACATTGATCTTTATTTTATCATCAGGAGAGCTATGAATGTAAAGGCAAGCACTTGTATTCTAGTAGATGTTTAAAAACTTTTATTTAACCAAACAAGAATTCAAAACATGTGAAGTTCTTCTGGGGTCACAAGTATTGAAAGCGTTTGTTTATTCTCAAGGAAGTGTATGTGTGAATCTCTTTTTATACACTAGATGGGGTTCTTAAAAAGGTAGTTTATAGTGAAAAAACTGTATTTTTATAAGCAGAAAAGTTGAGTGCTTTATAAACAGAATGATTCTAGAGAAACTGATTATTTAAGGGAATCTTATGGTAAATCACTTTGTAAGTGGAAACCTTTTAAAATTTAAACTGTACCCTTGTTGAGTGTTGAGATAAAGAAAACATTCTATTATGTGCATTTAATAAGATGTCGAATGGCAATTAAAAGTGTGTGTAGTGGTTTTTGAAATAATAAAGAGGAATGTTAAGTGACTGGCCATGTTATGTGCACTACATTGAAATAATATGCCAGTTGTATCACTTTTGTTTTACGTAAAGCATTTAAGGATGCTTTAAATCTCTGCAGCTGATAAGTTTCAGGCAACTTGGCTGGCAGGTGCTTGTACTTTGGAATTTCCCTTAGGCTAGTAGCCTTTCGTTTACGAATTATAATTAAAAATGGCAGCACTTTGGAAACGATTTTTTAAAAACTGTGTGTGTGTGTGTGTGTGTGTGTGTGTGGTGGGGGAGTTCCCTGAACAATCTATCTTGATGTCCAGCCTCCAAATCACTATATATGTATACATACACGTTCAAAATGTATATACAGTATATATTTTAAATCGTAGGGATATGTGCAAAAGTGGGAAGCTATTGACATGGCTTTTTTATTGATTTTCATAAGGCAGGGGATAGGTGCATTTCATGCTTAGTCTTTTTATTGTCTTTTAAAAATAAAGGTTTTAATTTTCAGAGTTTTATCTTGGAATTTACTACTACTAAAGTAAAAGACAACATACAGTTAACTATGTCAGTTTTAACTGTTTCTGCTCCGAAGATTTTTTTTAAACCCCCAAATAAAACTCAAAAATTTATTTTCTGAAGAAAGATTGTCATGAATGAGATTGTAGGGTTAGTATAAGAAACAACATTCTGGGTGCAGGATATATGAACAAATAGTAGCAGTATGCTTCAATTTATGAAATATTTTAAGAAAATATTTTTAACATTACAGTATTAGGACTATGATTCTTATCTCATATACTCTTGCTTTCTTAAAGGAACAATACAGCCTATGATTTCTACAAATCTAGTCTAAAGTATTCTTTATATATTTAGTCACATACAATGTTTCTCATGTTATAACATTATTTGGGGGAATTTCCTTTAAACTTTTCATTTCTTTTTTTAAAAAAATATATTTTATTGATTTTTTACAGTGAGGAAGGACGAGAGATAGAGAGTTAGAAACATTGATGAGAGAGAAACATGGATCAGCTGCCTCCTGCACACCTCCTACTGGGGATGTGCCCACAACCAAGGTACATGCCCTTGACCGGAATTGAACCTGGGACCCCTCAGTCCGCAGGCCGACGCTCAGTAGAGCCAAACCGGCTAGGGCTAATTTCTTTTTTTAAAAAAATATATTTTATTGATTTTACAGAGAGGAAGAGAGAGAGAGAGAGAGAGAGAGAGTTAGAAACATCGATGAGAGTGAAACATTGATCAGCTGCCTCCTGGACACCTCCTACTGGGGATGTGCCTGCAACCAAGGTACATGCCTTTGACTGGAATCGTACCTGGGACCCTTCAGTCCGCAGGCTGACGCTCTTATCCGCCGAGCCAAACCAGTTAGGGCTTAACTTTTAATTTCTTATTGGTTGTCTCTTAAAAGGCTGAAGATATATTACATGACATGAATAATAACTCTTACATGGTCCCTGCAGCATCTGTAATATGAGTTAGCTAGAGTACATGTATGTGGATTAACACCTATTTTATGACCAGTACTGTGTTTGCTTGTTCTTAGGGGAAGGACAAATCAGCCTTTTAGGCGCTTACTATCCAGTTTTAAATAGATATGTTTAAGCATAAGTAAAGTACTTGAAATGGGAGTAGAGGAGGGAAAAGCACCATTTAGAATGCTATGCACTGTATCAAGCTTGTAACTTCTGAAAGAACATTTGGAGATTGCTAAATTTATCTCTGTAGACCCTGGCTTTTTAAAACAATGGAGTAATATTAGGGAGTAATATTACTAGGTCTTTTTCTGTCTATATTTAAGTTTGAATAACTTGTGGGGAAAGTACTATGTTAATTTTATATATATGAGTCCATTTCTGTAACATGTAAAACTTCAATGTTCATAAGAAATTTGAGAAGAACATTATGATTTTAAATTAGATGGATTTTTTTTATTGCTAAAAGTATTACAAAGGGTATTACATATGTGTCCTCCCCCGCCCTTAACAATCCCCTGGCCGACCCTACCCCCCAGTGTCTTATGTCCTGAGATGGATTTTAAGGCATTAAAAAAGTAAGGAAGTAATCTTCATCAACTGTTGCTTCAGTGTGAAATATCTATAGTATATTTCTGAATCTATGTATGATATTTTGTCCTATAGTTTAGTTGTCTATAGTATATTTCTGAATTTATGTATGATACTTTGTCCTATAGTTTAGTTGTCTCAGACTGTTTTAATGCCTTAACTTTGCTTATTGCTGTATAATTAACAAAAAGCTTTATTTCATTTAATCTGCACAGTAACCTGGGGAGAAAAGAAATTCTCCCTTATGTAGATAAGGAAACTGAGGTTCAAAGAGTTTGAGATTAAAAAATATATATATATTTAGATCCAGATTTTTTTCTTCAATTTTTTGGTGGGGGGAGAGATGGGGAGACTTGTTAGGTTTGTATTTGTATTACTTTAAATAATGAAAACAGTACAAAAGAAGAAATTGATGCTTCACATATTGTTGTTTCTAACTCATCTGTATGCATCTAATGTTAACATGTTGATATTCTTGTTTTTAGTCTTTTTTATGCCTAGTTTTTTACATAGTTAAAATCATGTTATAGCTATAAGTTTGCACCCTTCCTCCAGGCCCCCCCCCCCCCCATTGGATCCTAACCATTATTTTACTTGAACTGAGATTTTTCTGATGGAGTCCAATATCTTTTCCCTACCCCATTTTACTGACTTTGTAACCCACTGGTGCATTATATCTAACATGCCTGAATCTGAACTACTCTTCCTCTAAATCAGCATTTTCCCTTATTTTCCACTGTCTGTATTACCCAGCCCTGAAAGGTCAGAATCATGTTTGATGCCTTACCTTTTTTGCCTACCACATTAAAATCTCTGCTAAGATTTGTCAATTCTTGTCACATTTTCTCATCCCTTGCCTTTTTCACCACCACAATTCAAATATTATTTCATGTTTGGATTATTGATAGCCTCAAGAACCGCCACCTGTTCCATTTATGGGGTGGGGGGGAGCCTCCTATTAATCTTTCTAAAGCAGTGCTTTGATTGTGCCTTTCACTCTTTTAGATTGTTTCATTGCCTTAATGACTAATTTCAAACATTAACCTTGTTCTCAAGGCCCTCCATTATCTTGTTCTGCTGTCTTAATATTTCTGGGCCAATGACCTATTTCTTGTTTCCCAAATTTGGTTGGTACTTTTTCATCCCTGTGACATTCCCAGTACCCTTCAAGGACTAATTCAAATATTGCTTTCTAAACACCCTTCCTTATTTGTTGCTTTCATTCCCAGCCTAAACTATTTACCCCTTGGACTTTTAGCATAGGAGCATTCTTAGAGCACTTATCATGGAATATCTCTTCTTATAAGGTATAAGTAATTATTACAAGTCTTACAATTATTATAAGTCTCATTTCTCCAGAAAAATTACAAATCTGTTGAAGGCTAACTCTCTCTTGTGTCTGAAATTTCACAGCAGAGCAGTAGAGATTTCATGATGAGTAAAATTTGGGGAAGAAATTTGTTGGCTGTCTGATAAAGAGCTCTACGCTAGGTTCTAGGGTATTGTTTTTCAAGTGCAGGTCTTGTGTATGAACTATTATTATGGATTTAGAAATTGATTTATTTGGGGTTAAGGCCAACACTAAAAAGAATAAAGAGTTTGGCTCAGTGGATAGTGCATTGGCCCGCAGACTGAACGGTCCTGGGTTGGATTCCGGTCTAGGACACATACTTGGTTTGCAGGCTCGATTCTCTCTAAAAATCAATGGAAAAATATCCTGAAGGAGAAATAACCAAAATAAATAAATAAAAAAATAAAAAAAATAAATAAATAAAAAAAATTTTAGAAAAGAATGAGGGGAAGAAAGAAACATAAAAAAATTGATGCTTCACATAATGTTGATTAAAGAAACTTTCAATTTTATATTTTTGCCTTAGAATTACATTGTAAAGTTTTCTTACTATGGGTCACAGTCAGATGAAAGGTACACTTCTCGTGGCTAATCCCCATCTTTGAGGAGAGGATGAACAATCAGAAGTAGTTATATTGAATTGTGTTCTTTGTTTTTGAACTTTTTAGAATCTGAATATAACAGCTCGAATACGGGTAATAGCAGCAAAAAATATACATAGTTCTAAAGTCAGTTTAAAATATGTTGTTATTAATTTTAGAGAGAGAGGGATAGAGAAATGAAAACATCAATGAGAGATACTTCTGTATACCCCCTGCTGTGGATGGAGCCTGCAATCCTGGGCATGTGCCTTGACCAAGGGGGTAGGGGATCGGATTGGAAATGACCTCTTGGTTTATGGGTTGACGCTTAACCATTGAGCCACAACCTGGGCTAGAATCAGTTTAATTGAGGCAAACTCAGTATGCAGAAATGTGGTTTTATAAAACTGATAGGTTAGGATATGTTACTTACTTTGTAAAGGATTTAAAAAAATGTGTTTTTTTTTTTTCAAAATAATTTACCATATTGTGTTTTTAGCTTTTCTGATGAAGTTATCTATTTCTTGACTCATTCTCCCCTCATTAGCTGTTGAAAATGTATCTGGTCTGTAAGGCATGGCTCAAGTACACTTTTTTGTTTCTCTCCTCAGGAGGCTGTGCCTGATTATTTCAGTCTTGCACACATACCATTGCACTATGGTGCTTCTAAAGTGGAGGAGACTGAGCACTTACACCTAAGGGATCTGGGGGTGTAGCCAAAACTTGGAGTTTATTTAACTTAAAAGTTTATATGATAATTTCACAACCGCTACAATAAGAATTGATTCAGATAGGAATCATTGATAGATGCTAAGTCTAGGGGATATTTTGATGAGCAGGATTTTTGCATGGTCTTAAATATCTATATATTGCTTATTAGTTGCAAGGGGCAAAATACAATAACACTATGCAGTCGTGAAATAACACCTTGAGTGCATGATCAAAATAAATAGCACTAGTGGACATTGTGTGCCTTTGCATGTGATGCCCTGAGAACACATCACTTATGCAGTTCTCTAGTAAGTAATGCATAACCTGAATCTGATCATGAGGAAACGCTGAATTCTTTTTAAAAAGTATTAATGTTATAGAGACAAAGGAAGACTATGGAAGTGTTCCAGATTAAAGGAGATTAAAGAGACATGGCAACTGCAATACCTGATTCTAGACTGGATCTTGTATTAGAGGGGATAATGCTATAAAGGATGATTGCATAATTGGATCACTTGGCAAAATGAGAAAGTGGATGGTAGATTGGGTAAATAAAAGTATTGCATCAATATTAAATTTATTGAAGTTGATAACTATCCATTTTATTCTTAGGCACTACACACTGGAGTTTTCAGGGGGAAAGGGCCATGGTATATGTAATTTACTCTCAAATTGTTTCCCCCCCAAAATTGTGTAATATGTATATGTGTTTTAGTAGTATATATGTACATATAAATGCATGTATGTATACATAGCTATATATAGAGGGACATGGAGAGGGAGGAAGTGATGACAGAGGATGGGAGGATACTCAAGTACAAATAAAGCAAGTGAGTAAAATGTTAACAATAGGTGTAAAAACTATGGATATTCTTGTTCTTAACACTTTTTCTGTAAGCTTGAAATTACTTTCAACTGAAAATTTTTTAAAAATCAAACTTTACATATTACTCCATAATGTAGTATTTTAAAAACATGGAAATAGAAATATCTCCTGTCCCAAAAAATTCCAGGCAAACTCTTGGGATAAACTGTGGCTCCCAAGAATATGTTCCATGTATATCATGTGGTTTCCTTTTATCCCTAGGCCTCAGTTTGGGAAACATGCCTCGGGGCCAGAGGCAGCTGTGGTTCAAATTTAGCCGACAGACATGTTTTGTTTGGCCATTTTGAGTGTTTGAAAGATTGGGAAATTTCACATAAAAATCTGGATCTTTGGTTTCTCTTGAAAAATGGAATGATCTTGCCACTCTGGGCTTGCGTTCCATAGATGATGTGTATACTCACTAAGTGGTGTGACAGGTAAGCAGCTCCTGTCTTACACACAGTTTGTTTCACGTATTTATCTTATTATCTGGCCTCTTTAGGCATGTGTTTGCAGCCTCTACCTAGCCCAAGAGCTAGGGGTGTCTGTCTTGTTCATGCTTTTAACAATTTCAGAATTAAATTGCAGAACTGACGCCCTGTCACCTGCTAACCTTTTAGTGTGTGCATCCTATAAACAAGGAAATTCTCCTAGATAACCATACTATAACCAAGCAAAACAGGAAATTAATGTTGATACATTACTATAATCCTCAGCCTATGCAAGTTCTGCTAATTGTCTTAATAATGTCTTTTATAGCAAAAGGATCCAGTTTAGAATCAAATATTGCATTTAGTTGTCCTGTCGCCTTAGTCTGCTTCAGTCTGGAACAGTTTCTTAGTCTTTCCTTGAGTTTTGTGACCTTGACACTTTGCAAGATTATAGGCCAAGTTGTTCTGCAAAATGGCCCTAAATTTGATGTTTCCTCCTGATTAGATGCAAATTATGTATCTTTGTCACCAATGCCACAGAAGTGAAGCTGTGTTTTATTTCATTGTATCCTGTCAGATGGCACGCAGTTTTTACTTGTCCCATTAACGAGTGATGTCCATTTGGATCATTGAATTAAGGTAGTGTTTGCCAGGCTTCTCCATTGTATAATTACTTTAAAAATATTTTTGTAATTAGTAAGTATTTTGTAGGCAGTGCTTTGAAATTTTGTAATTATTCTGTTTCTCATTAGACCATCAATTTATTGGTTTATTTATATCTGTATGGACTCAGGTATTCTATTTTTTTTTCCAATTGATCATAATCTGTTTATTTTGAAGCTCAAATTGGGCCCATTTATGCTGGTTTCTGCATTGTTTTGACACGTTCCCATCATTTTTTTAGGACTTTCTTGCTATTTGACACAGTGTGATGATTCAGGTGCACAATTCAGTCTGTAATCACATGCCTATTTACTTTATATAATTTTAAGTAGGGTTCAGGTTTTGAATTAAGTCATTTTAAGCTTGTGAACATTTTTATGGTTCTTTTGTAATTTTGTAACTGCATAATATTTATCTTACAGTTAAACACATACACGACTAGATCATTAATGTAAATTAGTTTGAAGGTATTTGCTGTCAATGAAAAGTCATTCAGGATATTTCTTACTACCCTGTGTCTATATTTAAACAATCAGCAACTATCTTAGAGAGCAAGGTACTGTTAGGTGGTGCATGTGTGAGGAACTTGGTTAAAAGAAAATATATTTAAGCCACAAAATCAACCATGCTTTTTTCCACTTAAAACATTGTGATCATCTTTCCTTCTCAGCAAATATATAAACTTTAATGCATCATTATTTGGACATGTGGTTCTTAAGCTGGGTATGTAGGACATAATTTAACTTATTCTTGATGGCGGATGGTGATTATTATGAGCATTAGACATGGTTCTATGCTGTAATATCACTAGTGGTGCCTTTAAGAGCTACTTGTGTATGGCTGTTTGCTCCACACTAGTGGTTCTCAACCTTCCTAATGCCGCGACCCTTTAATACAGCTCCTCATGTTGTGGTGACCCCCTAACCATAAAATTATTTTCGTTGCTACTTCATAACTGTAATTTTGCTACTGTTATGAATCGTAATGTAAATATCTGATATGCTATATGTATTTTCCAGTGGTCGCGACCCACAGGTTGAGAAACTTGCTACCAGGTTTCTGGTATACATTTATACCATTACTTAATTTTTAGTACTGCTCCCCACCTTGATTCTTCACAATTACTAACAAGGAAACTGTTGCAAAGTAGGGGCAAGCATTTACAAAAACAAAATCCCCAGCTTATTATAAACATGAGTGGGGTATGATGGAATTTCTTCCCAAGCAATGGACATTCAAACCATCCAGAAATCACCAGAACTGAATTTGCAAAGATTATTTTTTTACCTAAGTCCAAGTCCAACAGAGGAGCTGAAAATCAGTTATAATTGTCTTCTTGCTGTTGTTTGTCACCTAGTATCAGTGTGCTTTAATCTTTCTTTTTATTTATTATTCTTTAACAGTCTCATTTATAATATTTGAACTTATAACTCTTGAAAGATAGGACTCTTCCTTCATTATCAGACCTTAAATTCGACAGTAATTTCTTCCTTTTTTTAAATTTTATTGATTTCAGAGAGGTAGGGAGAAGGAGAGAGAAGCATTAATGAGAGAGAATCATTGATCAGCTGCCTCCCACACGCCCCATACTGGGGATCAAACCCACAGACCTGACATGTGCCCTGGCCGGAAATCGAATTGTGATCTCCTGGTCCATAGGTTGACGCTCGGCCATTGCGCCATGCTGGCCGGGCAACAGTAATTTCTTAATATCAAATATACAAATACCTCTGATTTTTCTCTTAAGTGTCACTTTTATAGTGGTTTACATGAAGATTTAAACAACATTTGCTGTCTCTTAAGACTTTTAATCTATTTGTTTCCATTTCCATTTTATTTCTTCCTTTGCAATTTGTTAAACTAGATCTTTTGTCCTGTAGAGTTTAACACAAGTGCTGATTGTATTCTTTGGTGGTATTTAAATGCTTCTTTGTCTTCTATATATCCTATAAATTGAATGTAATGGATTTTTATATATTTGATGTATTTCTGTCTGCTACTGTTACTTTTTTATTTTTTTCAATGCTCAGATTTGTCCATCTTTGCCCTGTGGGAGCATCTTCAAATTGACTCCTGAGTCCTGATCCTAGTGGTTTTTGCTGGCTTCCTTGCTTTCTGATATGACGAGATGTTCAAACTTTTCTTCTATTCTTTCTGGTCTAATTCTGCAATCAGCTTTTTTCCTAAGAAATTGTGGTTCCTTTTGGCAGGAGATGGTATTCTTGACTCTAGGGGTGCTCATTGTTACTGGATTGGTTATTTCTAGTCTCTCTTTTTTATTTCCAATTTTAAGTCTGCTGTAGGTTGGGAAACCAGATAACAAAGCTGGTTTGACTTGCATAAGGATTGTTTTGAAGCTCAAAAAGGAAGAACCCAGCCCTGACCGATTTGGCTCAGTGGATAGAGCGTTGGCCTGTGGACTGAAAAGTCCCAGGTTCAATTCTGGTCAAGGGCATGCACCTTGGTTGTAGGTACATCCCCAGTAGGATGTGTGCAGGAGGCAGCTGATCGATGTTTCTCTCTCATCGATGTTTCTAACTCTCTCTCTCCCTTCCTCTCTGTAAAAAAATCAATAAAATATTTTTTTTTTAAAAAGAAGAACCCAGAGTTCAAGGCCTATAAGTAAAATTTAAATTGTGTGGTGTCACACCTTCAGGGACAGGATCATAACTAATAAATATTGCTAATGTTGATGATACTGTGAATAACAGGATACCAGATGTTCCTCAGAGTAAAATAATAGATTTCTGAATGAGGCCCTTAATAAAGTCCATGAGCTTTTAGCTTACAAACTTGATGATACATACATGTTATAGCCCACTTATGCTCCCTGTGTTTTCTTTTGTTAAGGTGATCTTTCTTTTGTTCCTTTTGTTAACATAAATCCTTAGAAAACTGAAGGGTTAGGATATTTTAGTCAAATTCCGCTGTATTATATTTGGAGTATTCCATAATAAGAATGCACTTTTTATTCCCTGTAAGAATATACTTTCTCTGACTTTCCAAAATTGATGACTTCCTGTTTTAAAACAACTAGTGTTGATATCTGATACTTTTCCTTAAATCTTTTTTTCAATTCTTGCTTATTGCTCTCTAAGTGACTGTCTTATGCTGATCTTTAACTGACACATCAGAGCAAATGACAAAATTTGTTTGCATTTTTCGTTGAACCATTTGTTCCAGAAAAGTGTCACAACTGACTTCTGTTGATGAGTGAGTAGGAGGTTTTTTAAAAAAATTATTATTATTCATTTTTTAAACTTTGAAGGATATCCTGTTTTGACTTTAGTTGGGGCATCACCTTTGATTTTCTTTTCCTTTTTTTTTAAATATATTTTATTGATTTTTCACAGAGAGGAAGGGAGAGAGATAGAGAGTTAGAAACATCAATGAGAGAGAAACATCGATCAGCTGCCTCCTGCACATCTCCTACTGGGGATATGCCCGCAACCAAGGTACATGCCCTTGACCGGAATCGAACCTGGGACCCTTCAGTCCGCAGGCCGACGCTCTATCCACTGAGCCAAACTGGTTTGGCCACCTTTGATTTTCTTTAACTGCTTTGAGTACCTTTTGGCATTCATCTTTTTTTTTTTTTTTTTTAATTCCTCACCTGAGGATATTTTTTCCATTGATTTTTAGAGAGAGAGGGAGGGAGGGAAGGAGGGAGGGAGGAGGAGAGAGAAAAACATCGGAGCTCAAACCTGTAACTAAGGTACATGCCCTGATCGGGAGTCGAACCCAAGACCCTTCAGTGCCTGGGCTGGTGCTCTAACCATTGAGCACACCGGCCAGGGGTTGGCATTCATCTTTAATTCTCTCCAGTTAGGGTTAGTATGGATGTTTTGGGCACAATTTCTTGATTTTATTAGGATCTGCTCTTGTGCATTATTTGAGATAAGGTGTTGGGAAACAAAGTTGAGAATAAAGAGAGCTGATTAGGAAATAATCAATATTTGACTATTTTTTCTATTTAAAAAATTTTTTTAAGATTTTTATTTTGCTAATTTTTTAAAGACAGAGAGGAAGGGAGAGAAAGAAACATCGATTTGTTGTTCCACTTATTTATGAGTTCAAGGGCTGATTCTTTTCTGTGCCCTGATTGGGGATCGAACCCGCAAGCTTGGTATATCTGGACAACGCTCTAACCGAGATCAGGTCAGGGCAATGTTTTATATTTCTTGAAATTTTGTTTGTGAATGAGATTTAATGATTATATGCACACTAAAACTTCTTGGTTCATTAGTGCATACTTTAATGGGGCTAAGGTAATGGGTTTGAGTCTTATATACGACACTTATTTTTTTTTAATTTTTATTTTTTGGTCATAAACACTTCCCGTAAGTAAATGGGTTTTGATTAGCTTCTTTGATCATAATCTCTATACTAAGTGCAGTGATAAATTGGCAAATGAGCCACTTGAAATCCCTGCTCTCATGAAGCTTATAATTCTTTGGGGGATTCAAGCAATACTTATTCAGGAAATATTTATTGAATGCTTGGTATATGCTCAGCAGTCTTCCAGCTATAAACAAAGCTCTTATGGAGCTTATAATGCAGGCTTTTAAAATATAGAGTAATAAGAATTGTGATGGTGAAGTATAGGAAGCTTTGGAAACATGGAGGGTTACCTTAAACTTTCACCATTTAGCCTTTTTTTTTTTTTTTCAAGTGCATGTTTTCGTTTAGGGTATAAGTAGATAAATAGAGGTCAGGTCATAATGGACCTCTCAGCTCTTGGAAACAGTTTAAAGGAATAAGGTTTACTTTTCTTTTTTTTTTCCTACTCCCATACCTGAGAAAATAAAGTACATGTAGAGCTCACTTTGGTTGCATGTTTTTCTGCCTATGGAGAGGCTGTTGTCATATGTGCCCTCCTGGTGTAATCCTAATTTAAGGCATCAGTGACTCCTGTATAAACATTGATATATGCATTGTCAATTGTAAATTTGCTATCATTTTTTCATAGTATAGATGGCAATATAACCTGTGTGGGGATTGGTTGTGTTGAGATAAGCTTAGAGAAAAGTAATCTTGGGGATGCAAAAACAGGTAGGTGAAACATTGACAGTTGTGCTAGGCTACTTGGTTATCATGCATCTTAGTCACTGTATTTGATCTTATGATAAGGTTTTAGAATCTGTATTTTCTTATGTGTTCATTCTTGATTCTTAGTTTGTTTTTGTTTCATTTATATTTAAGATTTTATTGTTTATTAGTACTTTTATATGTTTAGACATGTATTTTCTTTATGGTTTTAATTTTTTTATGTGTGGAAGAATTTGTATTTTTATAAAATCTTACTTTTTTGCAGGTTAATTACTATTACATAGGTCACACTTTGTCAACCTGGATTCAGGACCCCTATTCAGTTATTAATGAGAATTCCCAGGATGCTGTAGAGATTTCCAAACAGCTGTTTGTGGGTGGTGGTTATGGTAGAGGCAAACAGTGGATTGTGTGAGTGTGTTCAGGATGAGGTCACCTCTTTCACCTTCTGGCCCTCTTTCTTTCCGGACCTTAACACCTACTTTGATACTTAGAGCAGTTCAGACTGTTTGCTGTGCTGTGAGCAGTGGTTTAGTAGTAGCACCTATAAGATGATGTTAGATGTTTTATGGATAAGACCCATGGGAGTATGCCTATGTCACAGCAACAACAAAGAAATTGTTTCAGTAGTTTGAAAACCATTGATATAGTTTTCAGTGTTTTGACCTACTTTAGGCACTTGTTTTAGTATTTAGAAATTAATGTTTTAGCATTTATTCTTTGCCAATCTCATTTAATCTGCATGTAGCCACTGGATTATTCTTTCAATACATTTTTATTGTTGGTCCCCAGTTTACAATTTTTTTTTTTATCATTTCCAATCTCTGCGAGATAAACTCTTAGCTTGGTATCCAAGCTTCCTCACCACCTGGCACCAGCTTAACTTTTCCAGCCTTACCACGCACTACTTCCCTTAATTTTGGAATCTTAGTGGGTCCTCTCAGTATCCTTTTTCTTGCCTAATTTCTTGCTATCTTGTTTCTTCTTACATCATTATGAGAGGCCCAATGCATGAAAATTCGTGTAAGAGTAGGCCTTCCTTCCCCGTCTGCCGGCACCGGCTTCCTTCCTCCAGCCGCCAGGCACCCGGGACCTGGACTGGCTTACCTCCGGCCCCCGGCTTCGTCAGGAAGGATGTCTGAAATGATGTCCGGAAGACGTCTGGTCTAATTAGCATATTACCCTTTTTTATTATAGATTTATTATATTATGTGATACATATATATGATATTGACAGAATTGCCATATAACCTAGGGAAAATAGGGAATTTAAAAACCAACAGATAAGATAAAGACACATTCCTAAGAGTTGTATGAGCAAGTATCTTTAGAGCATTGCTTTGAAAATTGTTTTCTCCGCCTGCTTAGTGTCTGCTTATCTGTTCTTACCTCTCATCACCGATGTTTTGTGTATCCCTGGATGAGCCAATCTGCTATTTTGTATTATTGGTCTTCTTTAAAACTTAGTTTACTCTATTCCTTTGGGAATATGTCAGGCATTTTTGTTAAATGAACTGCATTCTTGATAGCAAATTCTCACAGTCATCACAGAACATCTCATTATCATATCTTGATTTTTGTGAAAAAGAATAGAACTACAGAATAGTTTTGAGGTTTCGAATTTTTAAAATCAGCTTTATTGAGCTATGTTTTTCCTATTATAAAATATACCAAATTTAAGAGTAGAATGAAATATTGGAAATTTTATGTAATTGTGTATCCACTGTCACAATTAAGATACCATTATTCCATTATCCAAAAAAGTTCCCTTGTACCTTTTTGCAGTCAATCCTCTCTCTTAACCCCTGAAACCACTGATCTGCTTTTTATTACTACATTTTGTCTTTTCTAGAATTTCATATAGCTGAAATCTTATAGTCTGTAGTCTTTTGTGATATTCACATAGCATAATGCTTTTGAGATTCATTCATGCTATGCATTTCTGTAGTTCCTCTTTGTTGCTGAGTAACATTTTATTAGTTTATTTATCTACCAGATCATGGGTATTTGGTTATTCTGAATCAAAGCTCTATAAGCATTCACATACATGTCTCCCTACAATCAATCACTAACTACTTTCTGACTATGGACTTGCCTATTTGGTGCTGACTTTTTTTTAAATTGGGTTGTTTGTCTTAATAAGTTTTGAGAATTCTTATATACTCTCAATGCAAGTCCTTTATCAGTTACACGTTTTGTAAACATTTTCTTCCAGTGTCCTTTTTTTATTGTTAATCCTCACCAGAGGATATTTTCCCCATTGCTTTTCAGAGAGAGTGGAAGGGAGGGAGAGAAGCATCAATGTGAGAGAGACACATTGACCAGTTGTCTCCCGCACGCACCCCTGCTAGGGAAGGGGAGGGAACCCAAAACTCAGGTATGTGCCCTTGACTGGGAATTGAACCTGAGACCCTTTGTTGCTTGGGCTGATGCTGTAACCACTGAGCACACTAACCAGGGATCCACAGTGTCTTTGGAAGAGTGTATTTTATTTTGATGACATCCAACTTATCAATTCATTTTTATGAAGTTTAATTTATCATTTTTTCCATTATAGTATGATTTTGTGTCCTGTTTAAGAAATTTTTGCATAACTCAAGTTCATAAAGATTCTAAAAGAAATTACTTTTTCTGCTCACAATACTTTTGACACCAAATGTGTGGGTTTTCTACATCAGACAATTCTGATAATATCTGGAATTGATGCAGATCTTAGAGGTTAAGGGTTCAGTCCCACAAGACTACCCCCTACTTCAGATGCCAATTTCAAGCCCAGGCCTCATGTACTTCTGAGTGACCAGTTATAAATGGGGGATTCACATAGCCCCCTCCTTGGGTTTGATAATTTGCTTAAATAGCTCACAGAATTCAGGCAGAACACTTTACTTACTATAATACGGGTTTATTATGAGTACAACATAGAAATACCCAATGGAAAAGATGCACGGAAAAGGTATATGGGAAGGAATGTAGGGTTCCAGGTCTCTGGGTTTGTCATTCTCGCAGAACCTTGATGTGCTCGTTTACCTGGTAGCTTTCTGAACCCCATCATTTGGGGTTCATGTGGAGGCTCCTGTTACATAGGCATGATTGATTAAATCATTGGCAATGATGACTGAGTTGATCTCCAGTTCCTCTGAGGAGTGGGGCTGAAAGTTCTAATCCTTTAATGTGGGTGGTTCCTCTGGCAACCAGGCACCCAGCTCCCATCCTCTGAAGGTCACCTGATTAACATAAACTCAGGTATGATTGAAAGGAGCTTCTCTCATCCCTGTTACTCAGAAAATTCTAAGGGTTTTAGGAGTTTTATGCCAGGAACCAGGGGTAGAAATGAAATATGTATTTCTTATGTCACAGTTTCTCTCTTATTATTTTCTTCTAGAAGTTTATAGTTTTAGTCCCCCCCCCCCCTTTTTAAGGCTGATGGTCCCTTTAGAGTTAATGTTTGTGTAGGATATGAGGTAAGAATCAAGGTTCTTTTATTTGCATGTTGATACCTATTTTTCCAGTACCATTTGTTAAAAAGGTTAGCCTTTCTCTATTGAATTGCCCTGGCCTCTTGGCCGAAAATCAATAAACCACATGTGTTGATCTGTTTCTGGACTCTGCATTTTGTTTCATAGATTGCAGTTTATCATTAAATAAACAGCACACTGTCTTAATTACTATAGCTGTCTAGTAAAGAGTTCAATTAAATTTTTTGTATTTGAAAAATAATTTAGAGGAAATTTACCTTTAAAAGTTTGTAGACTAAACTTTAAAATATAAATATAAAATTAATAATATCAATAATTATTAACATTTTATATTTATATTTTAAAGTTTGCTTTAAAAATTACTTTAAAGGACATGAACTTTCTTGATTTACTAACAATTTTAGGAGTTAGAGTAGGCATTAATAGAAAATTTTATAAATGAAGAAGCTATAAGATTTACGAGAAGCTATAAGGGCTAAATTAGAGATTATATAATTTGTGTGATGAAGCAAGAGCTAAACTCCAAGTGCCATGCCTTTAAAAATCTGGTGCGCTTTTCTACTACACCACACTATTTTCATTTGCTACTATTCTCTAAAATGGAATATTGGAGAATGAGTGTTTTATAAAAAAATTAATCACTAAATTTTATTTAATTAAATCACAGAGCTATAGGAGAACTGTGAATCCATTTTCCTTGGTCACCAACAACACAAGACACATTAAGAAGTCAAAATTGGCACCCTAGCTGGTTTTGGCTCAGTTGTTAGAGTGTGTCAGCCTGAGGACTGAAGGGTGGCAGCTTCACAGGCTTGATTTTGTAGGTGCGGGAGGCAATCAATCGATGTGTTGTTTCCCCATTGAGGTTTCTCTCTCTCTGTCTCTCCACATCCCTTCCACACTCTAAATTCAATGAAAAAAATATCCTCAGATGAGGAGTAACAAAAAAAGGTAAAAATTGGCATTATTATTATTATTGGTGTGTTTTACATTTTAAATTTAGAAATGTAGGAAAGAGGCAGCAGGATTTAGTAAATGAAAGCTGAAAGATTCCCTTTTAAAAACCTGTTTTAAGAATTGAGGATATTCTTTTCAAAATGAGAACAAGAATACTAAAACTTAAATTTTAGACTATTTGAGTGTGGGTTATCTGTATTTTAATGCCAAACTTTTACTCCCTTAAGTTCCTTCCCCCCAAAATCCCAACAACCTGAGATCATGGTCAGGAGGTTCTTACAGGATTACTTGTAAAGAATGATGGGATTTGGTAGTCATGGTGAAAGAAGTGGTAGCATTTGTAATATATTTTGAAGAGCCTTATGGATGTGCTGTTAGATGCAGGTAAGGATGAAGAAAAAGAGTGTGTCATGGATAACTCCTAGTTTGTTAGCCTGATCAACTTGATGCTGTTATTTACTTGATATGGGGAAGACTTAGATGAATTAGAAGAGCTGTGGAGGAAAAGAAATAGGATAGAAGCTATTATAGCCTTTTAAAAAGTTTTCTTTTTTTTTAATTTTAAAGTTGTTTTTTTAAAATATATTTTCATTGATTTCAGAGAGGAAAGGAGAGAGAGAGGGAAACATCAATAATGAGAGAGAATCATTGATCAGCTGCCTCTTGCAGGCCCCTGGTGGGGATTGAGCCCACAACCCAGGCATGTATCCTGACCGGGAATCAAACCTCCTAGTTCCTAGGTGGACACTCAACCATTGAGCCATGCCAGCCAGGCAAAGTTTTATTTTTATGGAAAGTAAAATCACATCTCAAGAGTTGGAAGATAGAGATAAGATGAAATTATTTATGATCCTACCCTCCTAAATACTCCTTTTCAGTGTTTTATTGTGTGTGTTTGCAGTCTTACAATAAACAAACTTACTGTAAAGGTAACTACTTAACTTCGTTGTAGCATGAAAAGAGCCATAGGTAATCTATATATAAAAAGCCCAAGTTACCGTTATGACCGAACAACCGGAATGGCCAGTCGCTATGACGCACACTGACCACGAGGGGGCAGACGTTTAACTCAGGAGCTGCCCCCTGGAGGTCAGTGCACTCCCACAGGGGGAACGCTGCTTCACCAGAAGCTGGGACCACGGCTGGCAAGTGGAAGCTTCTCCCGACGCCGCAGCAGCGCTGCTGAGCAGCAATGGCAGGCACAGCAGATTGGGATGAGCACAAGTGGTGCAGCACTGGCCCAGTCTCCTACCCGGCTGCTTGCCACTTAGCGCACTGCTACCTCCCCCGAGGGGTCCCAGGTTGTGAGGGGCTCAGGCAAGGGACCACTCCCCTTCCTGTGCACGAATCCATGCACCGGGCCCTTAGTCTAATATCATAATAGAGGGATATGCAAATTAGCTGGGATGCCGTAACATCACGACTGATCTACAAGCAGCAGAGAGCTACAGGAGAGCAGGGCAGCGAGCTATGTGTGGGGAGAGCTACAGGGGGGCGGGGCAGCGAGCTGCGAGGGGCGAAGGGCTACCAGCAGTGATGGGCGGGGTGGCCAACTGCCGCAAGCTGCAGCAAGCTACTTGCACACAGATTTGTGTGCCGGGCTACTAGTGTATAATAAATGAGTGTGCTTGTATTCCATTTTATCGTTTTCAGGGTTTTTTTTCCAGTCCTTATTAGAGACGCTGAGATTCTGGGTACATCTGTAAAAAGCACTCAGGGTTTTGCTAACTAAAAGGAGTGATAGGTGGAGCCCAACAGTAGTAAAATTGTTTTGCAGGCTCTGACATAGTGTACAGTGTGGCTCGAAGGCTATAGGAATTTGATATGTTTGGCTGGTTGGATCTATTAGCTAGCTATACATTAGTCTTTAGCTACATCACAACATGCTTCTTAGTAAATACTACATAATGTACACACAATTTTTTCTACTGAAGGATAAAAAGAGGAAAAATATTTAGAATTATGTCTGTTGTGTGTTTAGACTGACAGTTGGAAAATTTCTAAGGGAAAAAGTTGCTGTTGCAATTTTATTTCTTAAGGCCAAACCCAATCTAATGCTGTAATAACTAAAGATTTAAATCTTTTAAGTTTTGGCTTTTTAAAATCTCTGAATGCTCTTAAAGGGATATTATTATGTTTTGGTTTAGCTTTTTCACCTGTTACTAATTTGTTAAGAGTCGTTGTATGCGCTCTTGTTTTTACATGTGTTAATTGTGAGATGGTTGTAGGCTTTTCCCTTCTGCCACTTTTAGGGCAATTCATGTTTTGCTCATTTTAAATTATATTTATAATACATTATTTTTTGTAGTCTATAAATACATACAACAAGATATCTAATGTTAATGATGTATTTAAACCTGGAATATTCTAAATAGTTGGTGATGAAAATCAAATTAAAAAAATAAGATTAGACAACATATATTTATATTTTTAATGATTTTTCACTGCATTTTTGTTTTGTTTTTATTGTTGATTTGTTTAACTTATGTACTGTGAATACATATCCTTTGTCAAGTATACATGCTATTTTTCTCCATGCTTTGGCTTGCCTAGTTATTTTCTGAATGATGTCCTTGGATAACTAGGAATTTTAAATTTTTGATGAAGTCTAATTTATTGTTTGTTCCCTATGACTAGTGCTTTTACTTGTAGGCCTATTTCAAATTAATTTCTGAATGTGGTATGTGATAAGGGTTAAAGTTTATTTTTTTAACTTGTAAACAATAACAAATAGACTTGTTTGTTAAAGACTTTGCTTCTCAATTACATTTAGAATATTACATTATAAAATAATTAGATCTGCAAGTAATTACATGGTTAGCAGCTCATTGGTTATCAAAACTATGCTTCTGTGGTCAGAAATACAGGTTCATTTCTTCAGGATCCAGTTAACTTGGCCTTGTTTTGTGGCCATAGAATATATTACTAACCTGCTTTAGCCATTTGGTTGATTTATATTGTTTCTCTGAAGTAAGGGGATATAAGATGACTTCATTGTGCTGTCAGATGAAACATTAGAGCATATATTTTACATGATAATTTACTAATTTAATTTTGTGTAGAAGACAATACATTATTACATTTTTAAAGGGTATAGTATTCATAGTAATATAATGCCTAATGTGTTATGCTCTGTTTTTATGCCTTATTAAAATAAGCAGAAATACATGATTTCTAATAAACATTAGGAAGTAATTTTCCCAAATTATGTATAGAGTAGGAAATGGAGCTATGACACTATAAAGTTCATTTGTTGTTAGGTTTTGTGGGTAAATTATGATAATTATAAAAGTATAAAACAGCAGAACTATAAATGCAAGTAAAGTCTACATATGCTTCTTTCAGTGTATAGATATTACATTGGCTTACATAGAGATGTACGTATTAAATAGGAATTATCTTTTAAGAGGCTGAATTTGAATTATATTACTGTGGTAGAATTTGTGCCAGCCTTCGGTTAATCATTATTTTGTTGATTATGTTTGATTTAAGATCATTCATTTTTCAAAGAGCTTTAATGTGACATAGCATATTTACTACAGGAAGTCTGGACAGAAATGAGCCTCGGTCATTGGAGATTTTTTCCTCCAATCTTTATTGCACCAAGTGTTATTAAAGTTAATTTTTTTTTTCAATAACTGAATTCTCCGTTGAACCTAGTATTTCATTAACCAAATGTTATGGGATCAGTTATTCCGTTTTTATGGTAGACAAATGCATTTGATGATTGTTTAAATGTTGATCATGCTTATATCATCACTTAGATGAAATATTTTATTTTCATTAAATTGAAAATTATAATTGAGGATTTTGGAATTATAGAAATTTGAGATTGAATCTTCCTTATAACATTTACTAGCTTTGGAAGCTTGGGCAAATTATTTAACCTCTCTGAGCCTTAGTTTTCTCATTAATGAATTTGGATAAAATATTTGCCTTGCAAGATCAGTATTAAAAGGACATATAGCCCTGCCCGGTTTGGCTCAGTGGATAGACCGTCGGCCTGCGGACTCAGGGGTCCTGGGTTCGATTCCGGTCAGGGGCATGTACCTTGGTTGCGGGCACATCCCCATTGGGGAGTGTGCAGGAGGCAGCTGATGGATGTTTCTCTCTCATCGATGTTTCTGACTATCCCTCTCCCTTCCTCTCTGTAAAAAAATCAATAAAATATATATATTTTAAAAAGGACATATAAAAGATTATCCAACACTTAATATGTGCTTAATTTAGTGCAGCGTTGTTATGAATATCATCACCTTCTGACACAAGTTTATACTAAACATCGAGGTTGGGGTGCCAGTCATTTACATCCCTCTTTCTTTCCAGGTTCTAATAGATAAATAATAGACACCATAAAAGACAGATGCCCCCATCTCTTTCTAAAATTTAGGTTCTCTGCCGAAACCGGTTTGGCTCAGTGGATAGAGCGTCGGCCTGAGGACTGAAAGGTCCCAGGTTTGATTCCGGTCAAGGGCATGTACCTGGGTTGCGGGCACATCCCCAGTAGGAGATGTGCGGGAGGCAGCTGATCGATGTTTCTCTCTCATCGATGTTTCTAACTCTCTATCTCTCTCCCTTCCTCTCTGTAAAAAATCAATAAAATATATTTTTAAAAAATAAAATAAAATTTAGGGTCTCTGATAATACTGGAATTTGAGACTACAACATGGATTGATGGACAAGTTGGAAGTTGGCTACTATCCTTAACAAATTCTTCTCTATGGGGAGAGTTCATTCAGCTACCTACCTGACAGCTAGCTGGAAGGTTACAGGCCTGCTTTACACACCTAGTTATCAACCAAGGAAAAGCCAGAGCAAGGTTAAGTGTGAAAAGGGGGAAGATAGCCCTGTTTTCTATGAGTAACCTCATTTATTTTTGTTAAAAATGAAGTCCAAGGAAAGCTTTGGACTCTAACCCATCAAAGTAGCTCTTCCTCCCCAGGACGAAGCACAGGTTTATTGGGTAGAGACTGGAAGTTTCTGTAATACATTAACCACCCTTGTTTGCTGCCCCTCTACCCCTGTGGGAAAGAAGGGAAGTCCCATTCATTATCTTTATAATGTGAGATTAATATGAGTGCCTCCCTACTTGGAAAAAAAATTTATTTATGTATAGTGTTTCTGCAGGCTGTAGAATAAATATGTAATGTACAAGAACTATGCAAAAATGAAAAGCAGTCATGCTAGAAGAATCTAAGTAAATGTTGGCTTAAGGAAGTAAATTGTGTTCTTTTAATGTATTGATAGAAAATTATTGATGGCACTAGCTGGTATGGCTCAACGGATAGAGTGTTGGGTCCAAGGTTCAAGTTTGGTCAAGGGCACATACCCAGGTTTCAGGCTCGATCCCCAGTAGGGGGCGTGCAGGAGGCAGCCAATCAGTGATTCTCTGTCATCATTGATGTTTTTATCTCTCTCTCCCTCTCCCTTCCTCTCTGAAATCAATAAAAATATATGTTAAAAAAGAAAATTATTGATGGTGAAGAAAACCCAAACTAGAAAAATATGGGCAACAAAATTGCAAGTCACCTATTTCCAGCAGATGACAGTTCTGTTTACAAAGTTATATTTAAGATATCTATTTAACCAAGTAATGTAATAGTGTTTTTTTTGTTGTTTTTACATGTTTTTATTGATATCTTTAGTGTATGTGAATCAGAATAGTGAATAATTGTCAGTTAAGCCATTAAGTGTACATTAGCTATCTAGAAAACTTGCAGTTATTGGAGTAATTTAAGAAGTGCCTCTTCCCTCAGCCCCATTTCTCTAGCCAGGATTTATAAGGTAGACTTAGAGGAATCCTATATAATAAAAGTCTAATATGCTAAGTGTCTGACTGTTCAACCAGTTGCTATGACTGACCACCAGGGGGCAGACGCTCCGATTGGCAAGTTAGCTTGCTGCTGGAGCCTGGCCAATTGGGACTGGGCAAGACGGGCCGGACACGCCCTGGAGTCCTCCCGCAGTCCCTCCCTGGCCCTGATAGTGCACCAGAGGGGTCTCTTGGCCTGGCCTGCACCCTCTTGCAATCCGGGACCCCTTGGGAGATGTCACAGTGCTGGTTTTGGCCCGATCCCCGCAGGCCAGGCCGAAGGACCCCACTGGTGCACGAATCTGTGCACCGGGCCTCTAGTCCTATATAATAAAAGCCTAATATGCTAGGTGTCTGGTCGGCCATTCAACCAATCAAAGTGTAATATGCTAATGATATGCTAAGGCCGCTCAACGGCTCGCTATGACATGCACAGACCACCAGGGGTCCGACAGTTGACCAGTCAACCAGTTGCTATGATGTGCACTGACCACCAGGGGGCAGACGCTCCAACTGGTTGGTTAGCTTGCTGCTGGGGTATGGCTGATTAGGATTGAGCAAGAAGGGCCGGACACGCCCTGGAGCCCTCCTGCCGTTCCTCCCCTGCTGGCCAGACTTCCGTGTCCCTCCCCAGTCCTGATCGTGCACTGGTGGCCTGCGCCCTCTCGCAGTCTGGGACCCATCAGGGGATGTCAAGGAGCCGGTTTCAGCCCAATCCCGCAGTACATGCCGAGGAACCCCACTGGTGCACAAATTCGTGCACTGGGCCTCTAGTGATATATATGTTTATAATTTGAATGTATGTACTTGTATTAAGATAATGGTTAAGAATCTGGGCTCGAGAGAGAGTCACAGTGGCTGGGTATAAATCCATGCTCCCACAATTACTAGTTGATGTCCTTAGGCAAGTAATTTTATCTTTTTGTGCCTCATTTTTAAATTTGGGATAATACGGGTAGCTAGTTCATAGGGTTGTTGTGTGGATATAATTAGGTTATTAGTGACTATCATGGAACTGTAAAGACCAGTTTGCTATTGGATAGGTGGAAAATGAAAATGCCAAAACAACAACTGTAGTTTACCTGAGCTTTCTTGTCTAAGTGAGAGAAGGGGGTCTGACTTAAAATTGGCGTGATTTTTTTTTTTAGTTGATAGAGATGTGAATATATTTATATGCTGATGGCAAAATGTGAGGAGCTGGGACATGTATGATGGACATAAAGTCTACAGATAGCAAGTAGTAGTGGATGTGCTTCAGAGCACTGGGGGAGGATTGAGTACTTAACCAAAGAGACAGCTGTTTCACTGAATTTGGAGAAAAGTTAGGGATGATAAATTGGAGAGAGGTATTTCTACCTGAAGTCTGCTATTTTTTCTTTTCAAGAGGAGCTGAGGACACATTCTGAGAGTAGTATGAGATAGAAGTGGTAGAGTTGAAAGCTGGAAGAGACTTGTGATTATTTGAAATAATTACTGAGGCCAATGGGAGTAGGATTTACTTGGGAAATGTACAGAGACTAAGATGAATTTGATGGCTATGGATTTTTTGTAGTGGCCTCTGTCGTGGCCCCAGCTTTCTTTGCAGTACTCAGATATTAGAGGGACAGTACTTGAGAAAGGAGAATGATATGAAAAGAATTAGAAACAAATAGTTAAAGGTATTGTAGTGAGAGAGGATGAAAAAGATATATCTTGGGGGGTATAGGCTGGATAGGGGAAGAATTGAAGCCAGGGCTGATAGATAGTGAGAAAATGGAGGAGCATACTTATCAGAAGTTTCCATGAGGTAAAAGATTAAAGTGTGATGAGAAAAAAGTATGAAAAAAGTGTAAAAGGATAAGAACTAGTGGTTATAAGCCAAAGTAATGAATTTTAATATTTCAGATGAATATTCTGGGTGATAAGGTCTAGAGTGGTCATAGATAGAAATGGATTATTTGGTTGAGTATTGGAGGTAAAGACTTTGTAGTTGGCTGTCTCCTTAGTCCGTAAGGCTAGTATGTTCACATGGATCTGGAAGTAACCCAGGTTGATGACCACTGAAAAGACAAGTGAGATAGACAGGCTTCTATGCAAGTTGGGGAGTGATGGGGAAGTTGGTTGATGATAATGATGAAGATTTGGTAGAGCCTAATTACAGATAAAGAAGAAAAGTTGTAACAGGAAAGTTGGAATAATCATATGTGTGCCACAATAGGGGAAGTAAGAAAATGCTGATATCTCTTACTCTGTTGAGTGAGAGGTATAGAGAACAATAGGTAGAGTGAGATTCTGTAAAATAGCTAGGGAAGTTTATAAAAGAAGAAGCATTGCAAAGGGCATGGTGAAAAACATTGGAAAGGAGAGTAACCTACTAAGAGAGAAGGTAGGTAGGAAAGAGGAGGAAACAAGTTTTACTGAAATTCAAGGTCTGTCATTTACTAGTCAGATGGTGAATGCGTTAAGGGAAAAAGTGATCTATGTATTACTGTGGAAGCATGGAAGGAGGAGACCATTTGCTATAAGTATTACATGGAACATTATTTGGGCCAGTCTCAAAAAACTATTTTGAGCCCTAGCTGGTTGGATGGGGTATCGGCCTGCGGACTGAAGGGTCCTGGGTTTGATTCCAGTCGGCATGTACCTAGGTTACAGACTCCTCTCTGGTCTGGGCCCTGGTATCTCTCACATCAATATTTCTGTCTGTCTTTCCCTCTCTTCCACTCTTTGAAAATCAATGGCAAAATATCCTCAGGTGAGGATTAAAAAAACTCACAAAAACAAATTTTGATATAGTATCCTTCCTTAATGAGATGAACAATGGCTGGGTAAATAAGGTTGCCAATATTTAGAATAGAAATATCAGTTCTGTGTAGACATGAGTAAGGAAGTACAAATTTCAAAGGTAATTATTTATGGCCTTTGCTATACATATAGTTACAGATAACATGTAAATTCAGTGTAAATACTTATGTAGGTAAATGTTAATTTGTGATTGCCAGGCAAATTTAATTTATTCAACAAATATATATTGAATTTTTATTTGCTGTTCATTGGGATCAAAAACTCTCCGTAGTTGAAAAGAGTTTCAGAAATTGTGGCACTAATTCAGTCTCATAAATTTTCTCTGTAGAAACAATAATCCTTAGGTTCAGCACTTTGGCTCTAAATAGCATAACAAGTCTAAATTCATACCTAAAGGAATGTTTTAAATCTTTTTTAGCATTTTAAGAGATTTTGCAGACACTCGTCTGATAATATTGGCATATCTTGTTCAAATATTTTGTGGGAGAAAAATAGCACCTAAAGCAAAGGACTGAAATTTCCAGTGCTCTACAGAGGAGTGTAGGAGAAACAGGCAGGAAATGAGGGCCCACCCACAAACTAGCACAGGTTTTTGCCACCTACCCTATTCTCTGGATTGCCTGCTGGTTTCTCCTACAGGTTACCCAGATCAACAAAATAAGTTGTATCCTCTAATTGTTGACTGTAACAGCAACATGGCAGTGGTATAGTACTTCCCAATATTTCCAAGTTTAGAAGATGACAATCTTTAGATTTATGACTTAGTTTAAAGTTTTAAGTCCATATAAATAAATTCCTTTTAAGTGGAGGATACCTTATTCTAATTTCCATCAATAGAGTTGAGTTTCTGAAGCTTCTGTGAAGTGTTAATTTTCAAAGTGTAATTCTTGCCTTCGTGCTAGCTAGGAATTATAACTGAAAGCATTCTCCCAAAATTGAGCTATTTAATTAAATGAATATGTAATAATAATTAACATTTATTGAGCACCACTGTGTATCACATTCTGTTTCAAGTACTTAACATGGCCTGGCCTGTGTGACAGTTGGTTGAGCATCATCCTATATACCAGTAGGTCACCGGTTGGATTCCCCATCAGGGTATGTGCCCAGGATGTGGGTATGTAGGAGCAGCCTATCAGTTTCTATATCTCCCTTCCTTTCTCTGAAATCAATAAAAACATATACACTGAGTGGCCAGATTATTATGACCACCTGACGTTTGTAGGCAAATTAGCCATACACTGCATCGTATGGGATATGGAAGCCAAAGGCCTGTTCGAACACTTTTGCTGTCTGCAGTTACCAAGATAAAACGTCTCCAGTTCGCACAGGAACACAAGGATTGGACAGTCAAGCATTGGAAAAAAGTCATGTGATCCGATGAATCATGTTTCCAGTTGCATCATGCAGATGGCAGAGTGAGAATTGGGCAGAAACAGCATGAAAGCATGCACCCCACATGCATGAGTACAACCCTTCAAGCTGGTGAGGACAGTGTTATGGTTTGGGGCATGTTTTCCTGGCATGATTTGGGCCCTTTAACCCCTTCCCCAACAATTTTTTTGTTAAAAAACATTTCTTTTTCAGACTAATTTTTTTATTTTGGTTCTATGTAGTATTTTTGATGCTGGTTATGAAAACAGTTTGTAACTCGTCTTCCTATAAACCATATTTTTTTACCATATTTTCTTAGTATACTCGTCGACGACTGAAAAAGAAAATTTTGTGAAAACGAGTATACACGTTTCTGCTGGGGAAGGGGTTTTAATTCGTGTGGAACAGCGTCTGAATAGCACAACATACCTAAGTATCATTGTGATCAAGTTCATCCTATCATGTTGATGGCGTATCCCACTGGAGATGGCTTCTTCCAACAAGACAATGCGCCATGCCACGGTGCTCGTATTGTGCAGGAGTGGTTTCAAGAACATGAGGGAGATTTTACCTTACTTAGGTGGCCCCCACAATCACCAGATCTCAATCCAATTGAGCATTTGTGGGACGAAGTTAAAAGAGCTATCAGGCAGCTGGTTCTACAACTATCAAATCTCACAGAATTGGACCGTGCTATTCATCAGGCATGATGTCAGTTTCCTCGCATCACCTTTCAACATCTCGTGGAGTCAATGCCAAGAAGAATTGCCTCAGTATTGAAGGCAAAAGTGGCCCAACAAAGTACTAATGGGGTGGTCATAATAATCTGGCCACTTGGGGGAGGGGTGTGCGTGCATGTATATATACGTATATACACACACACGCACGCACATACATACCACGTTCAAAGGCTGTTAAATCGCATTGTTTACCCATATCTTCAGAAAAAAATCACTCTGCTGTTGTGATAAACAACCTGCTTCCCTCTTTATAATGGTCTGGCCCTCTAGTAACTACAGCACGAAATTATAGCTAATTTGCCTACAAATGTCAGGTGGTTATAATAATCTGGCAACTCAGTGTATATTGACTCAATCTTCACAATAAGTTTATAAAGGAATAAATATTTTTAGATCCATTTTACAGATAGGAAACTAAGGCATGGATTAAAAGTAACCTGTCCAAGGTCACACAGCTAGTCTTAGTGTATATCAATTTTTAATTTAGTTTCTGAAGCTGAACTTAAGACTATTAAACCCTTAAGAATTTAAAATATAAGTTATAAATATCTATCTATCTATCTATCTATCTATCTATCTATCTATCTATATAAAAGCCTAAGCAACCAGCGGTAGTTATGATGCACACTGATCACCAGGGGGCAGGCGCTCAACACAGGAATGAAAACCACAGGCATGGAAACATGGAACAGGACTCCGTCGGCCTCACCCCCGCGGGACCCCCTACATCATATATGCATACTAGAGGTCCGGTGCACGAATCCCTCAGCCTGGCCTGTGCCCTTGTGCAATCTGGGACCCCTCGGGGGGATGTTGGAGAGCCAGTTTCGCCCTGCAGACCAGACCAAGGGACCCCATCGGTGCACGAATCAGTGCACCAGGCCTCTAGTCTATAATAACACTTTCCATAAGTATCATTTAAAGGTAAGGTGTGGGTTTGTTTGTTTCTTCATAATCCATAGACATAGATTATCTTTCTATGGTAGCCTTTTTTGTTTATCATAGGGTCTGAAATAAAAAACCTTTTGAATCTGTATTAGATAAGTATAGTTTTTTCTGAACTTGAATAAATTTGGTTTGTCATTAACACATTGTTTGCAGGTAGTTTTTATCATGCACTAACAGGTGGCACGGGCCATTTTTGCTAATTTTTTGCGCAAATGGCAACGTTCAGTAAAATTACGATAATTTTAGTTTACGTATTTATATGTTACCCGCATTCTACCGCTAGTCTATAAAAAACGTATTAATACGTGTCCCCCGCTCTACTACCAGTCAACGTAAAACGTATAATACGTTTCCCGCATACAATGTGTTAAGCAAACCAAATGTCTTGAAATAGCTGTAACTAAAGTTATGGTAACAATTCACTTGAACATTATGTAGATTTTATTTATAGTACAATGGTGGTATCATTACCTATGGAAACAGTTGTACAGGGTAGCTATAAAGTCTGGAAATATATATAATTTATAATATTAACCTGTGGTTCCATACTTTAACATTTATTTAGTGCTTACTATGTATTAAATATAATGCCAAGCACTTCACGTGTGTTTATCTTTTTTTTTTAAATCCTCACCTGAGGATATGTTTTTATTTATTTTTTTAGAGAGAGAGGGAGGGACTGGGGAGAGAGAGAGAAACATTGATAGTTTGCTTCCTGTATGTGTCCTGTCTGGTTATTGAACCCATAATTTTTTGGTGCACGGGACAGTGCTCCAACCAACAAAACTACCTGGCCAGGGCAGTATGTTTATCATTTTTAATCCTCACCCAGTCTTACAAGATAGATAATACTCTCTGTCTTTAAAATTTTTTTAGAAATCTGAATTTAGAGCCATTAAATAACTGGAAAAGCTACAAAATTAATGACATAGATAGCTTTTGAATCCAGGTTGATCTGACTCTCTTGTCTACTCTACTATATGGCAGGGATTGGCAAACTTTCTGTTAAGTGTGGCCAGGTAGTAAATATTTTAGGCTTTGTGGGCAGAATTACCCTGTTGTTTTTGTGGAGTCGTCTTAGACAATACCTGAAAGAATGGGTGGGGTTGTGTTCTGATAAAACTTTATTTATGGACACTGAATTTCATATAATTTTTATGGGTCCTGAAATACTATTCTTTGTTTTTTAGCTATTTAAAAATGTAAAAAATTATTTTTACTTTGCTGGTCCTAGAAAAACAGGTGATCGGATCAGATTTGACTTGTGGGCAGTAGTTGGC
This sequence comes from Myotis davidii, assembly GCF_000327345.1. Lineage (NCBI taxonomy): Eukaryota > Metazoa > Chordata > Mammalia > Chiroptera > Vespertilionidae > Myotis > Myotis davidii. The sequence goes on along the minus strand of NW_006383011.1, from coordinate 19,006,468 downwards.
TTACCCCTGCTGAATGGCTGGCTTACTGTAATTGTTCTTTCCCCTACCAAGCATATGGAAACGAAGAATTCTTCTGACGGTTTTTTAGAATAAACTAGTATTATTAGGTATAATTACAAGTTACAAATAAATCTAGGTAAATGTTCCTTTGAGCTAAGATATTCATGAAATGCTATAATATTTTAATTCTTCACATTACCATACCATATGCTTTGTGAAATCATAAATATTCAACTCTTAGTCATTCCTATTAAATTGTCATTTGTTCTGGAATCATTTAAAAAAAACTTTGATTCTAGGCTAAAGTATATAAGGTGCTGACGTAATTTGATTCTCCTGATAAGGGAAAAGGGGTGTTGGAATATAATGAAGTGTTCTCAAAAAAGATGATTTGTGCAGAGTTTACAAAATTGGTATCTTAGATAATTTTTCATTTATAAACTTGACTTTGTAGGGTGAATTTCATGTAAGTTTGGCTTGTGTGCAACCTAAAATACTTCCAGATGTGATCACTGATATATGGTTCTGAATTAAAAAGCTTAATGAAATCTTACAGTGTTGACAAATCAACACTAATAAAAACCTGTCCTTACATATAGTAAACTTTACCAGCAAACATTTACATTTTAGTATTTGGTAAGGAAAAGAGATACACTAAAACTAAATTCCAATTTGACCAATAACAGCTATAGCTGTAGATGGCGTTGAATTAAATGGTCCTTTATAAGGACTATCTGGTTGATGCTGAGTCAACTCCCCCAGCTTGCCTAACCTACAATAAGCACTCAATAAATGTTTGATGTTAAATGGAGAATTCAAAAGATCTTTTAGCACAAAAGAAAAGTTCTTTTTAGGAATTGTTAAATTTAGTGAATCAGTCAGATTCTAGACAATGGAGAAATTATTTCTATTAATACTGTGTCAGAATCATTTAGTGGTTGGCTATTGCCTATAGTGTGAAATCCAAAAGCCCTCTTTCATTTGTCCCAGCCTTCGTTTCAAGCCTTTTCATTCTCCAGTGGTAGCAGACTATAGTCAATCTTTATTATTCACTCATTTATCCACAAATATTTTCTCACACTAGAGACCCAGTGCACAGATTCGTGCACCAGTGGGGTCCCTCGGCCTGGCCTGTGCTCTCTCACAATGCGGGACCCCTCGGGGAATGTCAGATAGCCAGTTTCAGTCGATCACCACATGCCCGATCCAGACAGGAGGGAGCCCAATCCTGTGCGTTGAGCGCCTGTCCCCTGGTGGTTAGTGCATGTCATAGCAACAGATCGTTTGGTCACTTAGGTTTTTATATATAGATTGGCATGTTCTCTCTCTCTTTTTTTTTCTTTCTGCCTAGCCTGTTTTGTTTAGACTTTAACATCTAAATCAAACCTCTTTTTCTTTCAGTAGGACCACTCTTGTCCATCATGATATTTTTTGCCTTCTAAATTTTTAGCACTTATCACCTGTCATTTCTTGGTAGTTACTCTTGTAGTGCTTTGTGATATTTCTTATAAAAATATTTGTTTTTATCATCCCCGCTAGATGTAAAACTCTTTGACAATAGAGACCATATTTATACTTGTTTTGATATATCTTAGAACTTGGAAGAAAAGTTAAAACTTAATGAATTGGCCCTAACTGGTTTTGCTCAGTGGATAGAGAATCAGCCTGCAGACTGAAGGGTCCCAGGTTCGATTCTGGTCAAGGGCATATATCTTGGTTGTGGGCACATCCCCAGTAGGGGGTGTGCAGGAGGCAACTGATTGATGTTTATCTCTCATCTATATTTCTAACTTTCTATCCCTCACACTTCCTTTCTGTAAAAAAAATTCAATAAAATATATTTTTAAAAACTTAATGAATTGCATATTTATGGTGTAGAAATTTTTTTCTAAGATGCATTATTTCTCTTTCTTAACTTTTGTTTTGAAATAATTTCAAGAGTTGTAAAACTTAACACAAAGAACTCCTGAATATTCTTTATACAGTTGTTAACATTTTGCCACATATGCTTTATAATTCTTTCTCTACATACATTTATTTTCTACTGAACCCTTTGAGAGTAAGTTGCAAATATAATACTCATCTATCCCTAAATACTTCAGTGTACATTTCCTAAGAGTAAGCTCTGAGTGATCAGCTGCAAAAGCAGTAATTTTATTGTTATAGTTTTTTATTTAATTGTGAATAAGTTTGAGTGTTTGTGAATCTTTTGTACGCTACTTAAATCTACATAAATGTCTGAAAAATGAAAGATTGAGTGACGTGTGAAAAAAAGTCAATCATATACTGGTGGGTGTTAAATACTAAATGATAGAGGTGAAGCTTATAAGAATTTAGGAAAGGTAGGGTTCCATGTTGAATAGAATAAAAGGAAGAACTTCATAGAAGTAAGACCTATAGTGGGTCCTGAAAATAGGATATGGGGAGGTGGGTGAAGTTTTGTCAGGCTAGAAAGTGAACTGAATGAGCATTAACAGGAGTAGAGGAAATGGGCCTGGATGCAATCTTACGTTGATACAAACTGGAGTAGTTTGAAAGTATCGGAACCAATGGATTGATTCCCTCTGTCTTTTGTAATAAAGGTTTAAAGTCACTGTTTTAAAGTATGACATGCCTAAAGGGGTAAGTTCTAATTATTGAACTATTTAGATGTTTAAAATCTGCAAATAAAATGTTGTTAGAGACATTGAAATCTTTATGCCTCCGGGAAGGTTATTATACTTTCTCATTGAAACATGAAATTTAAGTTGTATAAACTGCTCCTGTTAACTGCATAGTGTCGCCAATGTTCTCACTAGGGTAAGATTTACCCTTTGTCTTGATGGATAATATAAACTTAGGCTGGCAGAAAACAGTAATAGTTTCTTCCCAGGCATGTAATAACCCACTTAAAAATGGTATGTAAACATATATAATGGTTCTTTTTAGTTATGGTACTTGACTGCTTTGGGACATTTGTGATTATCTGTTAAGATTATAATGTTTTTGTTGTTGGTTTTAATTCTTAATGAAAAATTTCTTATTTTTTGTACATTTTACTTACAAAGTAGTAATATGGTGTTTGAAATTTGAACGAGTATATATAAATATTTTTTAAATTTATTGATGTGAGAGAGAGAGAAACATTGATTTGTTGTTCCACTTACTGATATATTCATTGGTCAATACCTGTACGTGCCCTGACTGGGAATCAAACCCCAAACCTTGGTATATGGAACAATGCTCTAACCAGTTGAGCTACTTAGCTGGGGCTGAACTAGTGTATATTTAAAGTCACCTTTAATGAGTTAAATATTAGACTTCCAAATTGATTTTTCAATATCATTCAAAAAATTTTAACTGGTTCACATTTTAAAGAGAAGTAAGGAAAATATATTAAAAATAGACTCTGTAGCAAATATTTCTACTACGTATTTTTATCATAGGAAATCACAATGTTACAAATGGTTTAAGACTGTTGAGGGTCAGTTTTAGAAAGCTTCCATTCCCCAATAAGTTGCTGCTAAAATTCTCTTACTTCTCATTAGAACTTTTTCCTTTCCTATTTACAGATATATTGGCATGGCATTGACATTTACTGATTGTGTACATTACTTAGTACCATAGTAAAGGCAGATTATTATTCCTTTCATGCATTGTGTATTTCATAATATTTTGCAGTGTTTCTTTTAGGGCACTATTGTACTATTGTGTAGTTCAGGGCTTGGAAATAGGAAAGCATATCTGCAGATATTTTTAAAGTAGTTGCTAGAGAAAGAGGAGTTGGCAGTATTGTATAGTAATAAAGCACAACAGGAGTTTGGAGGCCTGTGTTCTAGTTCTGGTTCTGCCCTTTGTTATGTAACCCTGGAAGTTAGTTCTGCATTCTCATTTGATTTACATGATCTCCAACTCACCTTCTATAATTATATCATTTGTGCAAACAAATGATCATATTAGTGCAAACGTATTAAGAGCCAAGTTTTGGAATACCTCTACCTCTGCTTCAGGTGTAAAAATGTTAAAATTTTATAAGTCCCCCCCACCCCCCTTTTAATGTAAACTTTAACTGAAGTATAGCATAAATATAGAAAAAGTACACAGATGACAAAACATTACCAGAATCCCAGAAGCCCCTTAGTGACTCCTAGTCACTTCTCCTCCCTCCCCTGTATAAGGGTAAACCACTACCTTGACATCTTTACATCATAGATTAATTTTGGCTATTTTTGGAATCATTCAGTATGTCTCCTTATGTCTGTCTTCTTTTTTATAAATATAACTAGAGGCCTGGTGCACAAAAATTTGTGCACTGGGGGGGAGGGGGTCCTCAGCCCGGCCTATGCCCTCTTGCAGTCTGGGACCCCTCGGAGGATGTCCACCTGCCGGTTTAGGCCCGCTCCCTGCGGGGGTTGGGCCCAAGCTGGCAGTGAGACATCCCTCTGGCAGCTCGGCAGCCCTCGGGGGATGTCCACTTGCCAGCAGGGAGCAGGCCTAAGCCGGCAGTCAGACATCCTTAGCACTGCTGAGGAGACGAGAGAGGCTTCCACCACCACCGCTGTACTGGCAGCCATCAGCCTGGCTTGTGGCTGAGCAGAGCTCCCCCTGTGGGAGCGCACTGACCACCAGGGGGTAGCTCCTGCATTGAGCGTCTGCCCCCTGGTGGTAAGTGTGTGTCATAGTGACCAGTCATTCTGCTATTAGGGTCAATTTGCATATATCCCTTTTATTATATAGGATTTTATTGATTTCAGAGAGAGAAAGGGAGAGGGAGAGAGAGAGAAACATCAGTGATGAGAGAGAATTATTGATCAGCTGCCTCCTGCACAACCCCTACTGGGGATCAATCCTGCAATCTGGGCATGTGCCCTTGATAGGAATTGAACCTGGGACCCTTTAGTCCACAGGCCAATGCTCTGTCCACTGAGCCAAACCAGCTAGGGCTTGCCTGCCTTCTTTTTCTTAGTGTTATATGCGTAAGTCTTGTAGAGTTGTAGTTTGTTCATTTTCATTGCTGTGTGGAGTTCCTTTGTATAAATATACAGTTGATTAATCCAGTCTCCTATTGGACTAATCATAAAGAAAAAAAAGAGGTAAATTGAACTACATTAAAATTAAGACCTCCTAATCTTCAGGATTCTCATTCTAATTTATATTTTTATATACTGTTTAAGTGACTTCAAGTTACAAATGGGTACTTCAACTTAGTTAAGTTAGCCTAATGTCTCCCCCTTTTCTTTTTCATAGTAGCCATATGAGTATTGCCTTGCTGTCTTTACTGGAAGAAAGGAATAGTTTGATCATTGTTTCAATAACATGAAAAAGTTCTAGAAGCACACATATAAAAGATTAATAAAGGCAATAATTTAATACTGTGTAGGGCAGATACAAGAATTGCAGTTTTCATATTTTACAACTAGTTATAAGGTATTTTTGTGTTTTCTTAAAACTAGTATAAAATTTAAGAGTATTGATGACAAACTTATTTAGATATATTAGCTTAAGTTAATGTTCATAACATTTTCTCACACAATTATATAAGCTGAATGTGTAGGATTTTAATACTAATTTTATCAACATTTATCAAGCAACTATTATGTGCATAGTCATAGAACTTTTTTATTGCCTATATCAGGCATTGTGTTAAATGGTGATTTAACACAAGTTTGTGATCCCTAAAATTTTTCCCAACAAATCAATGAAACCAATTGTAGAGGATGAAGATATTTTATCATTTTAAATTCAGTTCATTCTTTATTAGCTCTTTATTAAGGCAACAACTTGAGTGGTAGACACAGACTAATGACAGAATGTCAGGTAATGGATCTAGTATGAACTTAAATAACACAACTTATGTCTAACACATTTATCCCTCTATAAATATCATCCGAAATGGAAAACATTTTTATTTGTATTTATTGATGAGAGAGAGAGAGAGAGAGAGAGAGAGAGAGAGAGAGAGACTGACTGACTTGCTGTTTCACTTATTTATGCATTCCTTGATTGATTGTTGTATGTGCCCTGACTAGGGATGGAGCTTGCAACCTTGGCAAATCGGACAGTACTCTGACCAACTGAGGTACCTGGTCAGGGCCCAAAAGAGAAAACTTTTTAAAAAAATGACCTGTTATTTGCTTAGCTGAATTTTTAATATATAGTGAAGTTTGTATTTTTGAATAGGGTAGGCAGAGCTATTTCCAACTATTTAGCTTTTTCCTTTATCTGTTTATTGTCACCTGCTTAGCTTAGAATTTACAGGGTTCATTTTTATTTTTCAGTTCATTGAGAATGGACCATTGATCAAAGTAAAGGACTTGGACTAAATGTTTGCTGTTTAAGGGGCCTTGTTTATTCTGGTTTTCTAAAAAATCACCAAGAACTTAATAGCTTAAAATAGCATTCATGTTGTTGTATATCACATTATTGTGGGCCATAAATTTGGGCAGAGCTTAGCTAGGTTCTTCTCTAATAAGCTCACTTGGTGATATTTGACTAAAGGTTAGACAGTTTCATTTACATATCTGGAACATATCTGGATAGCTGGCCGGCTGGGCTTGCTGGGACTGCCAAACTGAGCGTGTATATGTGGCTTCTCTAGCATGGTGGTTCAGAGTAGTTAGACTTCTTAAGTGGCAGCTCAGTACTCCTGGGGAAAGAAACCAGAGTCTTACAATCTGCAAGACTTATTAATACCTAGTCCTGAAAGTTATACAACTTCTGTTAGTCAAAAGCAAGCCACAGGGCCAGCCCAGATTAAAAGGAAAGGACTACATAAGGGCATGAATACTGACTGCATGGTGTGGTGTGTTTTTGCGGGGAGAGGGTCATCTTTGAAAACTATGCCATTGGAGGCGTCGCCGAAATAGCTCAGTTGGGAGAGCGTTAGACTGAAGAAGAAAACTATGCCATTGGTTGTAAGAGTATAACTCTGCATAGTATGTATAAAACTTTTTTTTTAACAGAATGGTATTCAGATATTGTAATTCAAGCTTATTATTGTAAACTTAAGCTATCTTAATATTTTCATTTCCCTATAATAGTTTCAGATTTACAGTGAACACCAGTATACTACCACAACACTTGTGGTAGTCTCACTAAAGATTTTTGGAGGAAAAGGAGTCCTTTTCTTAAATTATAAAAATAAGCATTCATAATTCCAGCATAAGCACAACTACTCTCATTTATGTGTTCCCTGTTCTTTTTCATTTAATGTGAATTTTTTTTATCCTTACCGGAGGATATGTTTATTGATTTTAGGGATGGAGGGAGAGAAGGCAGGAAAAAGAGAGAGAACATAAGAATGCAAACTCGGCCGAAACCGGTTTGGCTCAGTGGATAGAGCGTCGGCCTGCAGACTGAAAGGTCCCAGGTTCGATTCAGGTCAAGGGCATGTACCTGGGTTGCGGGCACATCCCCATTGGGGAGTGTGCAGGAGGCAGCTGGTCGATGTTTCTCTCTCATCGATGTTTCTAACTCTCTATCTCTCTCCTTTCCTCTCTGTAAAAACTCAATAAAATAAAAATAAAAAAGAATGCAAACTCAAACACAAATGTACCCTGAACGCAAATGTGCCCCTACTGGGAATCCAGTCCACAACCTAGGTATGTGCCCTGACTGGGAATCAAATTTGCAACATTTTGATGTAAGAAATACTCTAACCAAATAAGCCACCCAGCTAGGGCTCATGTATTTTTATAGCGATTGCTTGTGTGCATATAATTTTAAAATATTTTTGAAAATATGTGAAGTTTTTAGATTACTTTATTATGGCCTGGTAAGTAATGAGTGTCTGAGTCTTTCTTGAACGGCTACACCACTGTTTCTAACCATGCTGCTATTTGGACAATTAAGTTGCTTCCCAACTGAGAAAAGCTCTCGAATCCAATGAAATGTTATCCTATATAATAAAAAGCATAATATGCAAATTTTCTCCTCAACCAGAGTTCTTCCTGGAGTTTGACCAGGGTGGCTGGCTGGGGGAAGGGAGGGAGGCCCTGGCCAGCAGCAATGGCAGGCAGCTGGGGGAAGGGAAGGAGTACCCAGCCAGCAGCAGCTAGGGACCCTCCCAGTGCACAAATTTCATGCAGTGGGTCTCTAATTGTTTATAACATTTCAGTCTGAAACTGGTTTTGTGCAAAGTTTATCCCACCCGACTCACATTACCTTAAGAATTGAAACTGATTAAATAAATGGCAGAGAAACGAAGAAGTTGGAAAGAAGAAAGATCGACTTTAGTCCTGGTTGGCTTTGAAACTGCATTAAGAACAAATAAAGAAGTTAGAAAAAAGCTATATTTTAAAGTTTGATGCAGCATTTTTGTCAATTAAGTAAATTATCATTTTTACCAGTATTCTGGCAGTTATTTTCAGAGTTGGGCTGAGTAAATTTCCTATTTAAAGTTTACCTGCAGGTTTAAGTATATTAGAAACTTTCAGTTTAAGTACTAAGAATAGATATGTACATTACATTTCTAATGATTTTTATTCCTCTTTGTTGTGGAACTCCTGTGAACTCTAAGAAGCAGTAACCAGTTCATATCATTTGCTAATATACATAGAAATAACTATAATTTCACCAATTTTTACCTATTTTGAGCTGATTAGAGAGGGATAGTCTAACGTTGAAATCTATAGTCTTAGGGATACAGAGTCTTGTAGAAGATCATTTATGAGTCCTCTTACAGTGATACAAGATGATATTAACTTATCAAGGCAGTTAAATTTTGTTTTATTAAAAGATTTTTCAGAGAAAGCTGTTCTTGACTGTCACAGAACAGCTTTATTCATTCTGTCTAGAATTAATCTTTACTGTAAAAAAATTTATCTAACATATTCTTCATATTCTATATTAAGTATATTTAAATTTCATCTTGTTTGGCCATCTGTGGAAACAGATGGTTGCTATTTTTCATATAGTAACTTTACATACTTGAAACCTAACATTTATCTTTTAGGGTGTGCTTGTGTTTGAATTAAGTTATTTACATAATACAGATTGACCTAAACAGCATTCTGCCCATGAGGAAGATGCTCTCTGGTGATTATTAAAATATTCTTCTGGACTATTGTTTAGTCATGTTTGTGTGTGTAAGTATTCATTGTCTTAATGAGCAGTTAGTTAATTGAAATTACATTGCTCCATTGCTGGTACTATCTTTAGAACATGTGCCCAAATATAAGATCTATCAACAAATGTTATAGCAAAATGCCTCACTAGAGAAAATGGTCTGGACTTAATCTGACTTTTGAATTGTATATTTGCTCTGGGGAAAACATTGAGAATTTGACCTGGGTTCTAATCATCTCATTTTTGGCAAATTCTTGGAATGTTAAATTGATCCTGGGGTTAATTTATGGGTCTGAGTCAGATCTGGGGTGATCCCAGAAAATTATATCGGCCTCTGCAAAGTGTACTCTAGGACATCTCATGTGTTCTACACTTGAGACTTACTACTTGGATCTCTCATTTAAAAAGATTTCTTCAAAGAAACCATAGACTTAGGATAATGTAATAGTCAAATACAAGAGAGCAATAAGAACATGGCACAACTGATCCTTCTGTTCCTATTCAAGCTCTTTGTCAGCTACATCACAGGTTTAAAATCAGTGATCTAGCCAGCCAGTGTGGCTCAGTACTTGAGTGTTGACCTCTGAATCAAGAGGTCATGGTTTGATTCCAGTTAGGGCACATGCCCAGGTTGCGGGCTTGATCCCCAGTGTGGGGTCTGTAGGAAGCAGCCGATCAATGATTCATCATTGATGTTTCTATCTCTCTCTTCCTTCTTCTTTGAAATCAGTAAAGTATCTTATATAATAAAAGCCTAATATGCTAAGTGTCCGGTCATCTGGCCAGCCGTTCAACCAATCAAAGCTAAATATGCTAATGGTATGTTAAGGCCGCTCAACTGCTCGCTATGACATGCACTGACCCACCAGGGGCAAACAGTTGACCATTTGCTATGACGTGCATTGACCACCAGGGGCCAGACCCTCTGACCAGTTGGTTAGCTTGCTGCTGGGGTCTGGCTGATCAGGATTGAGTGAAAAGGGCCGGACATGCCCTGGAGCCCTCCCGCGGTCCCTCTGTGGCTGGCCAACCTCCTGCGTCTCTCCCCAGCCCCAATCATGCACCGGTGGGGTCCCTCAGGCTGGCCATCTCGCAGTCCGGGACCCCTTGGGGGATGTCGGAGAGCCAGTTTTGGCTCAATTCCACAGGCCAGGCTGAGGGACCCCACTGGTACATGAATTCATGCACCGGGCTTCTAGTATGTATATATACTAAATAAGTGATCTAATCCAGTCTGATAAGAAATCGTCTTCCCAGTGTCAAAATTATTGAGAAGACTTGTTTGAAATATGGATGAATCTTATCCTAAATATATATACTTAAAATATTAACTAATAGTTGAAAACCAAAAAGTTTATTTCCCATGTCTTAATATTATTCATCACTCTAGGTCTGCATAAAATATAAATAACATAAACTATTTTGGGGGATTAAGTCCTATTTAAAAACAACAACAAGGCAATGTATGGGAGTGAAAGTAATAAAAAATTACAACTGCAGGATTAAGATATTTGATTCACTTGGAAGAAATAAATATGCTTCTCCCAATTACTACCCCTTCTCACATCTCCAAAATAACTGCTTTCTTCATTTCTGATAATATAGTGTAGTTTGCCTGTTTTTAAGTAGGATCATAAAACATGTATTCTTTTGTGTCTGGTTTCTTTCTTTTTTTTAATTATTATTATTTTATTTTAGTCCTTACTTGAGGATATGCTTTTTTATTGATTTTTAGAGAGAGAAGGGAGGTAGAGAGAAACATCGATTGGTTGCCTGCCAGATGTGTCCCAACTAGGAATCCAACCAGTAACCTAGGTATGTGCCCTGACTGGGAATCAAACCCTGCGTGCTCTGTCTGTTCTCTCTCCTTTTGATGCATGGGACCACATTCCAACAAACTGAGCCACTCAGCCAGGGCATGTTTGTGTCTGGTTTCTTTTGCTCAGTATCACATTTGTAAGATTCATCCATATTGTTGTATGTGGTTGTAATTCATGCAGTATCGTTGCTGAATATTTGGTTATGTGAATATGCCACAATTTACTTGTTCATATTTGGTTTCCAGTGTTTGACTCTTATGGATAACTAGAGGCTGGGTGCATGAAAATTCGTGTACTCGGGGTGAGGAGTTCCTCAGCCCAGCCTGCGCCCTCTCATAGTCTGGCACCCCTCAGGGAATGTCCACCTGCCAGCTTAGGCCTGCTCCCTGGGGGGGAACAGGCCTAAGCTGGCAGTCAGACATCCCCCTGGCAGCCCGGGAGCCCTCAGGGGGTGTCCGACTACAGCTTAGGGCGGCTGTGGGGAGCCTGCCTAAGCCACACTCAGACACCCTTAGTGCTGTGGAGGAGGCAGGAGAGGCTCCCGCCACTGCCACTGTGTTCACAGCCATCAGCCTGGCTTGTGGCTGAGCAGAGCTCTCCCTATGGGAGCGCACTGACTACCGGAGGCCGCTCCGGCGTTGAGCGTCTGCCCCCTGGTGGTCAGTGTGCATCATAGCAACCAGTTGTTCCCCCATTAGGGTCAATTTGCATATTACCCTTTTATTATATAGGATGATTCATGTACATATCTCTTAGTACACATGTGTACACATTTCTGTTGGGTTTAATCATAGGACTGAAATTGCTGCGTTATAGGCAAGTGTTTATTCCACTGTAATGGATAATACGAAATAGTTTTACATAGTGGTTGTACCAGTTTGTAGTCCCACCCACCAACAGTTTCAGGAGTTTATGTTGTTCCACATCTTCACCAACACTAGATATTGTTAATCTTTTCATTTTAAGCTATCTAGTGAATGTTTAGTGATTTTTTTATTGTGGTTTCTAATTATATTTTCTTGATTATTAATAAGGTTGAGCACCTTTGTGTGTATTTATTGGTCAACTCATTTTTCAATCAGACTGTCTTTCTAATTGATTTGTAGGTATTCCTTGTATATTCAGGATGTGAGCCCTTTGTCAGTTATATGTTTCAACTACTTTCCCCTATTCTGACTTTCCTTTTCACGCTTAATGGTATCTTTTTATGAATAGACATTCCCAGTTTTAAGATTGGTTCTGTTATCTTATCCTTCTTCAGTAGTGACTTCTGTGTCTTGTTTATATTCTAAAAGCTTTCGTATTTGTCTTTCACATTTAGATCTACAATCCACCTGGAATTGACTTTTGTATGTGCTGTGAGTTGAGTCAATTTTGTTTGTTTTTTTCTCCATATGGAAATCCATTTGACCCATCATTATATATTGGCGTGACTCTTGTTTCCTCAGATCTCTAAAGTGCCACCTTTGGACTTTCTATGGCTATTTTTATTTTTGGGTTCTCTTTTCAGTTCCATGAGTCCATTTGTAAATTTATCTTTCTCTTAAGTTATAGTTTCATAATAAGTCTTGATATCTAATAGAGCAAGTGCTCCTCTTTTTTTCCTTTTCTTCGAGAGGGTTTGTTATTCTTGACCCTTTGCTTTCCATATAAACTTTCAAATAAGCTTATCAAATTTAATGCATATGCATGTACACACATGTATGCATGCACACACAAAACTTGGAATTTTTTTACGTATTGTATTAAATTTCCAGATCAGTTTGGGTAAAAGTGGCATATTTTCATTGAGTCTTTAACCCCTGAGCATAGTATATTTATATGATTATTTAGGCCTTTTGTTTCTCTTAACAAAATTTACTAGTTTAAAAAAATACTTTTTATTGAATTTTAGAGAGAGAAAGGGAGATGGAGAAACATCGATATGAGGATGGAACATCAATAGGCTGCCTCCTGCACACCCCCTACTGGGGATCAAGCCCACAAGCTGGGCGTGTGCCCTGACAGGGAATTGAACCAGCAGCCTTTAGGTGCCTAGGACCGTGGTCGGCAAACTGCGGCTTGCGAGCCACATGTTGTTCTTTGGCCCCTTGAGTGTGGCTCTTCCTAAGCCTTAGGAGTACCCTAATTAAGTTAATAACAATGTACCTACCTATATAGTTTAAGTTTAAAAGTTTTGGCTCTCAAAAGAAATGTCAGTTGTTGTACTGTTGATATTTGGCTCTGTTGACTAATGAGTTTGCCGACCACTGGCCTAGGACAATACCCAACTAACTAAACCACACTGGCCAGGGCCAAAAATTTACTAGTTTTATGTTCAGGTCTTGAACTTCATTTATTATTTTTATTCCTATTTATTACTTATTACTATTGTGAATGATATTTTAAAACATTTTCTTTTTCTGTTCATTGCTAAGATACAGTTGATTTTGTGTGTTGACCTATGTTCATCAACCTTGCTAAACTTGCTGTTAATTCTAATAATTCTAATAAGCTACCTATATATTTTTTGCCAGTGAATGATAGTCATATTCTTCTTTTCTAATCTTTATTTCTTTTGACTTATTGAACTGAGTAGGATTGCAACACAGAATTGAAGTGGTAAGAGGTTTTTTCCCCTCTTTATCTCAAAAGGAAAGCTTTCGGTATTTCAACATTAAATATAATGTATTTTTTTGTATATGCCTGTTCCATTTACTGTGGCTTCATAACCAATTAAGAATTTAGTGGCATGAAGCATCCATTTATTATGATCATGGATTCTGTGGATTAGGGATTTACATAGGGCACATCATAAAGGTTGATCTGCTTGTTGTCTGAGGGGTTGGTTGCAAGATGGAAAGGGCACAGGGAAGGAATGATCTGAAGGCTCATTTATTCATAGGTCCTCTCTACCTGAATCCTTCCATGTGGTCTCTTCATGTAGGCTAGTATGATCTTCTTCACAGCATTGTAGCTGGTTTCTCCTAAAGCAAGCATTCCCAAAGAGAGAAAACCAGGTAGAAGCTGTATCTTTTTACAACCTAGTCACAGAAGTCATATGTCTCATTTTTGCTATACCCTGATTGGAACAGTCAGAAGTCCCCATCCATATATAAAAGGAGGGAACAAAGATCCTGCTTTTTGGTGAAAGGAGTGTCTGTTAGACACATAGTAAGAAGAGCACTTGGGATGGCATACATACATATATATTTAAATACGTGTGTATTTAGTTAGAGAAATGCACACAATAGGATCTGCCATGAATTTTTATCAGATTAAGAATGTTCCCATTTCTTCATAATATGAATTTAACGGTTTTGTTTTGAATGGATATTAAACTTTATAAAATGCCTTTTCTCTGTTGGAATGAAAATGATTTTATTTTCCGTTAATGTGATTAATTTTGTTAATTGTAATAAATAAATTCAACTTGGTCATAATTATTATCTTTTTTTACTATCACATTGTTTGCAGGTAGTTTTTATTGCACGCTAACAGGTGGCGTGGGCCATTTTTGCTAATTTTTTGTGCAAATGGCAATGTTCAGTAAAATTACAATAACTTTAGTTTACGTTTTTATACGTTACCCGCATTCTACCGCTAGTCTATAAAAAACGTATTAATACGTGTCCCGCGCTCTACTACACTGGTAGAACGTATAAATACGTAAAACGTATAAACACATTTCCCGCATACAATGTGATATATTAACACATTTGGTTTGCTAATACTTTATTTATTTATTTATTTTTGAGGATTTTTGCATCTTTGAAAGCTCCTTGAGGGTAAGGGCCAAATCCTACTCTGGCTGGCTCTTAATAATGTTGCTATGAACATTCAAGCGCAAGATTTTATGTGGGCATATGTTTTTATTTTTCTTGGATGTATATCCAGAATTTGACATATTTCCTAATCTGTACCTGGCATACCACATTTCTTTTGTACCATTATATTTCCCATTTTGTCTGCTTTTATTTTACCTCCCGCCACTGCCGCTGCACTTGCCTCTGTGAGCCCGGCTTTTGGCTGAGCAGCGCTCCCCCCCCCACACACACACCGCAGGAGTGCACTGACCAACAGGGGACAGCTCCTGGGATGAGCATCTGCCACCTGGTAGTCAGTGCGCGTCATAGCGACCAGTCGTTCTGCCGGTTGTTCCACAGTTCGGTCGATTTGCATATTAGGCTTTTATTATATAGGATGTGGTCTCACCAGAATGTCCTTTATTTCAAACACATTGCACACTCCCCAGCCTACTTCTATTTATCTTTTAAATGGCTCCTAGATTTTGATGAATTTTTACCAGGTATTAATCAAAAGAGAAGTGTTTTCCCAAGTCTCACTTGAGGAAACACTCTTGTCACAAAGGCTTTTTGTTATTATTAATCTAGATCATTTTGCTTCATTCCTCTGTCTTTTATTAGCTTTGTTGTTAATTTATTCTTACCTCAATCTTTATAGTGCAACTCTTAAATGTTTAGGTTTTATCCATTGCACACTATTTCTTTGGTGTGTATTTATAGCAGTCATGTTGTTTCTGTTTTACCTTAGGTTGGTTTAAATATCCTTTTGTCATTTATAAATATAAAGCTTAAAAGCAACAAATTTAAGAGATAAACTGCCAATAGTTTCTTTGGACACTTACTTCCTTGTATTTGCTCGTTGATTAGCCTTAGGTTTACAAGTAGTTATCAGAAGAATAAATACATACTGCATTCATTTACTTTTACCTGGTTTACATGGTTTTGTAAGGCAGACTGAAGATATTTATAATTTGGATTACTTTATACATTTACCTTATTGTAAGCATGAGTGGTTTAAAATTGGAATATCTGACCAGATATAAATTGTTTATTATTATAGGTCATTTACTAGTGCAGTTGTATTAGTTTAAAATATTTGAAAAGTTAGCGAATTAAGAAAAATGACTGTCCTCATTGTTAATTACATTCATTATATTTAGTGAAATAGTGATAATAAAACAGCCATGTTAATCTTAACACTTAGGTTTTAAAAACCAATGAAAAGTGATAATTCTTTCATTTTCTTTACAGTTTATGTAAATTTCATTTTACTTTAAACAAAAGCAAAAGGAAAAAGGAAATGTGACTTGCCACTTTGTCCACACATTGTTTATTTCCTAGTAGAGAAAATACTCACTTTGGGGGCTTTACCTCTGTTATTTATAGAAACTATTTAGTATATTTGTGTTTCAGTTTCAGAAGGCAAAACCTTTTTGTATTTGAAGCAACTGTACCTTACTCTTAAGCGAGTAAAAGATGATTAGAAAAGTAGTACCCGAGGACAACCAAATTATTGTAGAGAATCTTCATGTGGTGCATTAATTCATGTGCTTCTTCCTACGCCTGGAGTTTAGCCACTCCTCAAAGCAGCCCAAGTTTTTTGTCTGAATACTACCTCCTTTTTGTCTGCGTGCTCTGTCTGTTCTCTCTCCTTCAGTTTCTTTGTCTCTCTTTATAAATAAGTAGAAAACCTTTCTTTAGTTCAGAGAGCAAAGGTCCAGGAGAAGAGCTGCAAAGGTCCAGGAGAAGAGCTATCTTAAGAAATTTTTATTTGTGCCAACTAGAAGTGCTTTGTGGTAGGCCATCTGGACTGGAAGATTTCCTCAGAATGTAAAATATGTCGTGAGATTTAGAAAGCTGGGATTTGCCCTGGACTATCTGGGAAGGCAGCAGGAAACGCAGACAGAACTGGTTTATGTTGCTTGTGAAGTAGGTGGCAAGAATGGAAGACAGCTTGCCTGGTCTCGCTTCAGTATATGGTTCCTCTGCACTTACGGACTTCTGCACTGGTAACGTACCTCTCCTTTCCTGGGAATTCAGACCTGTCCCACAAACTTTACTACTTGTGACAAAAGAAGTCTGAGGAGTTTAAAATAAATCTAGATCCCTTCCTTTTTTAAAAATCCCTGCTCCCTTTAGAAATATGTGTCAATAATGGCATAAAGTATTTAAGTCTGTAACCACTGTATAAACAAATATATTTCTGTTGTGAAGGCAAAGTGGACTTTGCTCAACTTGTTCTTTCCCTGCCGCCCCCAAAAAGATGGTCATTATATTATTCTTAGGGGGGGGGGGCGGGGAATGCAATTAAAACAGCAGATTTTAATGGAAAACAATAAAAGAGTATTTCTTAAATAATAACAAATAGGAAATTCTGTAGTTAAGCTGAATGTTTGCTTCTATAAAGTCTAACCAAAAAAAACTTCATCAAAAGCAGTCAGTTATCTGAATATCTGTTTTTAATTCTGTGTTAAATTAAGTAAGATTTTGAAAAAAGACCATTTTAATTGTGAATGAATTTTGGAGATAGAAGGAAGTGAACTCCTTTCCTGGGACTCGCCATTGTGCTCAGAGTACTGTAGCAAAATGTTTTTAAAATTTTCTTAACACAATTTATGCTAGTAGGTAAGTTTTTAATAAGAATAACCTACAAGGAAAACACAAACTTAATTTTTTAAAATAGAAAATAAGCCAACAACATAATTCATGTTAATTTCATTGAAACCAGAAATTAGTCTTATTTTCATATAATCATATTGTTAGCAGGAGGTAATGAATATTGTCG
This sequence comes from Myotis davidii, assembly GCF_000327345.1. Classification (NCBI taxonomy): domain Eukaryota; kingdom Metazoa; phylum Chordata; class Mammalia; order Chiroptera; family Vespertilionidae; genus Myotis; species Myotis davidii. Next base: position 18,989,033 of record NW_006383011.1, on the reverse strand, counting down.
TTTACTAAAGAAATAAGATATGTGAGCTTTAATAGTTAAAATGCCTTATTTAATTACAACTTCTTTGAGAGAAAAATTTGATTAGAAAACATTAATTATTACATAATTATAAATATATATTCATATTAGCTGCCGTGGTTTTATTAATATATTTTATTATGGTTTATTTTCAAAAATAAATTTTAGCTGTTATAGAATACATAGTGCATGACTTCTTGATATAGTACTTAATTTATTTCTGTCTTTATATGAAAATATTTGAAGACAAATTCCATTTTAGAACAAAACAAAAAATCATTTAATTTTAATTTGTTATAATTTACTAATGTGATAAATCCGTTGTAATTTTGTTTTTTGTGTTTTGAAGAAGTATTTAGAGACTGGGTCTTCGTTTGGCTGCATGATATTGATTTTTATGTCTCTTACTAGCCTGAGAATATGCCTTTTGAACATTATGCTTATATTTATATTTTTGCAGAAATGTTTTCATTCACTATGCCTTAGGATCTACAAATTAACCAAACTTGTATTGAAATTTTGGGTTCAGTACTAAATAGGTTCACATCATAGACTAAGTTCTGTTATGTTTTTTACTGAGAAAATAATTAAATTTTTATTACAAAGAATTTTATTTTGTAGAAAACTATAAGGAAGGAAAAAATTCCCTGTAATCCCACTTTCAAGAGATAGACCTTGAGTCTTTACATCTGTACATATGTATATGGCCATGGATATACAGTTCTACTCATATATAGAATACACTATAAATCTTGCCCTGCAAATTTTTTCTTTCCGGAGTATGTTGTCATGCCTACCAGACTTATTTATGATTATAAATATACACCATCCTTTTAAAGACCTACATAGTATATCATAGTACTACCATTTATTTAATCAGTTGCCTATTAATAGTCCTTTGGGCTAGTGCTTTTTATTTACTTATTTAAACTATAAAGGTATGGTATTGTTTACTGCTTTCTCATGGTTCTCTACCCATATTAGCTCCACTAATCTGATCCTCTGCCATTACCATTCTATATACAGTAAGGTCTGCCCAGTGTCTTAACATAAGTGCTTTATGAAGGGGAGATCAGAGACCATTTAAAAAAAATCTTAATATTTGTTTTTTGGGTGGTATTTTATATCAGGTACTTTTTTGAAATGGACTTTTTCCCCCCCAAAGGTTAATCGGTAACAACTTACTTTAGGATCATACTATTAACCCTCACATCTATCATAAAACCCATCTAATTTAGTTGTTTTTATGACACAAAACCTCAGGATTTTTTGGAAGTACAACTCCATTTTTATCTGTTTTGGAATTTACTTTGCAAAAATGGTTTCATTTTTTCAAAAAATAAAGTAAGCAAGTCATATATGCAGTCTAGTAATCTTTGTCCCCAACCTTTTTCAAAAAAGAAAAATCACTCAACTTCTCTCCCCCATAAAAGTGTAATATACATGTTTTAATATTTATGGCATAGATATTTCATAGTCTGTGGATGCCTCCATATACTGTCCCCTGTCCTATACTATCAGAAATAACTGTTGTCATAAATTTTGGGTATATTATTTCCTTGCTTTGTAGTGTTATTCTGTAAACAATGGTATTTACTTTTATATAAAGCCCACCTGACTTGCTTTTTACACTCATCATTATATTCCTAAGATTCATACATGAGGTTACACATAGACATAGTTTATTGTTTTTCACTGTAATATTTTATTGAATGTTGCTATCAATTTATTTGTGCAGCGTACAGCTGGTGGACAAAAAGGTTGCTTCCACTTCGTTTCTGTTATGAATTATGCTGTTGTGAACAGTCTTGAGCATTTCTCTTGAATTGTATGTGGGTGCCAGAGCCCAGGTTGGGGAACTGGCAGGCCACCTGTTTTGTAAATAAAGTTTTATTGGAATATAGCCACACCAAATCATTTACATATTTATCTGTAGCTGTTTTTGTTTTACAAAGGCATCTTAGTAGTTGCCACGGAGACTATATGGTCTGCATAGCCTAAAATATTTACTATCTTGTCCATTATGGAAGTTTGCCTGTCCTGCTGTAAGATCAGGGTATATACACCTAGGAATGTAATTGCTGGGTCTTAGGATGTATTTTCAGTTTTACCGGATAATGCTAAGAGTGGGTTTTTCCCCCCTAAAATCATTGAAACAGTTTACTTTCTACCAGTAATGTATGGGCGTGATTCCATGTTACTCTGTATCCTTGGGAACACTTGATATTGTCAGGCTTTGATTTTAATTTTTTACCAGTTTGTTGAGTAAAAATGATACTTCATATGGTTCTAATTTTTCTTTCTGAGGTTATTAATTAGGTACTTGAGTCTCATTACTTAGGTTCATTGGCCATTTATTTTTGCTTTTCAGTGAGGTGGTCTAGGGGATTCTTTTATTCAGGATACTAATCATTTACCAGTTTTAGGTGTTACCACTATCTTTTCCCAGTTTATGAATTGATTTTTCTCTTTATTATTGTGTCTTTTAGTGAGCATACACTCTAAATTCTTCTATATCTTATTTATAGGAACCTCCTCTGTACTTGTAGGATATAAAGATATTCTCTGTTATTTTCTAAAGGCTTTATAATTTTTTCTTTAGTTCTTTAATATACTTGGATTTGATTTTTATGTGGGTGGAGCTAGGGACTTCAATATATACTTAATTTTAATGAATTTGTATATTTTAATTTAACTTGAGAAGTTCAGATATTACTTCACATATTAGTTTTCACCTAGAATATTTCTCTCTTTTTCCTCTGGGACTCTAATGACACAAATATTCGGCCTGGGGCTGTGTTCATTTTTTGCCCTATTTAGATTGTGCGAGTCATATATGTGAAGTATGTATGTAATATACATACAAAATATAATTTTTTAAATAGAAAAAGTCCTAATTTCAGAGGTTATTTTCTCTTCTTGCAAACAGTTTAAAAAGCTTAGCCTGTTTTCTATAATGTAGGCAGTGAGATTGGAAAGGATTATTGCTCTAGACCAGCATAGTTAACCCTAACTGCAAAGAGGGAAGCAGGAAAGGTATCACAAAAGATTAGAAATTTGAAAATGTAGTGCTTTCAGTTATTTAATTAGAAATATGATAGCCTCTAGGGCATTATTTTATCACAGTGCTTGTAGCACAAAGTAATTCATATTCTCAGTGAAAACTGAGTCATCTAGAAATGACTACATTATTAGTTTGTGCCCTTGTTAGGAAGACAAGAAAGGAAATACTTCATTTTAGAACAATTTACAGAAAATCATTGACATTCAAAATTGCTAGAATGTTATGGGACTATCTCATTCTAATATACTGGATTGCCAACTTTTGGATATTTAGAATACAATATATTTATCGCTGCAAAGGTAACACATATTTCTTGACAATTCAGAAGACAAATTAGCTACGATTCACTTTAGTGAAAGTATAATAAACAGCTGTTTTAAAACTATATTAAATATTAAAGTTTACTAGTTATATACAAATTTGCTTGCATCTCTAATAAGAGATTTAGTTATGCCAATAAATAGAATAGACTGATGGATAAAGGTTTATGGACCTACTTTCTCCACCACCACCACCACCCCTCCCCCGCCTGCCCTACACACTCACATGAATTTAAGAGTGCTTGAAAATTCACTCATAGTTTATATTTAACACTCAAGGCTAGAAACTATTTTTTTAAATATATTTTATTGAATTTTTACAGAGAGGAAGGGAGAGGGATAGAGAGCTAGAAACATCGATGAGAGAGAAACATCGATCAGCTGCCTCCTGCACTCCCCCTACTGGGTATGTGCCCGTAACCAAGGCACATGACCTTGACCGGAATCGAAGCTGGGACCCTTCAGTCCACAGGCTGACGCTCTATCCACTGAGCCAAACCGGTTAGGGCTAGAAACTATTTTTAGAAGGAGCTAAGAAAGAAGAGGAAAATGTACTTGAATTAAGAAAAAGAATTGTAAAAAGCCCCCAGAAAATAGATATTCTCTTTACTGAATAGATGTATTCCTTAAAAATGTATTGTGAATGACAATGTGGTACCTTAAAGATTGGAAGATTAAAAATAAAAACAAAGTTTTCAAATTGAAAGGGCAAGAGTGATGAATTCTATAGTCTGAGGATGGAACTCTAATTACAATTTGCTGTGTGACCATGAGTAACTCACCTCATTTCCCAGAGTCTTAGTTTACTTATCTATAAACTAGAGGCCTGATGCACGATATTTGTGTGTGTGTGTGTGGGGGGGGGTCCTCTCAGCCCAGCCTGCACCATCTCCAATCCGGGACCCCTAGGGGGATGTTCAACTGCTGGTTTACGCCTAAACCAGCAGTCAGACATCCCTCTCACAATCTGGGACCACTGGCTCCTAACTGCTCATCTGCCTGCCTGCTGGATCGTCCCTACTGGCCCCCCTGCCAGCCTGATCACCCCTAACTGCCTCTGCCTGCTGGCCTGGTAGCACCCAACTTCTACCCCCTGTCAACCTGGTTGCCCCCAACTGCCCACCCCCGCCGTCCAGGTTGCCCCTCACTGCCCCCCTCTGCCGGCCTGGTTGCCCTTAACTGCACCCCTCTGCTGACCTGGTCACCTCCAACTGCCCCCCCCTACCCCCTGCCATCCTGGTCGCTCCTCACTGCTCCCCTCTGCCCCCCTCTGACAGCCTGGTTGCCCCCAACTTCCCCCACTTCTGGCCTGGTTGCCCCCAACTGCCCACCCCCGCCGTCCAGGTTGCCCCTCACTGCCCCCCTGCCAGCCTGGTTGCCCCACACAGCCTGCTGTTCATCCGTTTGGTTGTTTCTCACTAACCCTACTGCTGGCCTGGTCGCCCCACGCAGTCTGCTGTTTAGTCGTTCAATCGTCCGCTCGGTTGCGATGGCCCCTGACTCTTTATATATATAGATGGCAGGATGGGTTGTTGGCCTTTAGGGATAGTCTCTTTTTTCTAGCTTTAGTAATCTATGAGTGCAAAGTTAATTGTCTTTCACTCTTAATAGTCCTCTATAAAATTGGAACACTGTCTAGAGGAAACTTGCTTTTAAAAAACTCAAGCTTCAGAAGCAATGCATTTTAGCTTAAATGTATGTTTAAGCAGCATATGATATGTTTTTATTGTGAAATTTATATGATATGGAAGTACTTATACGAAAAATTAAAACTTTCCCTTTATCCCCTCTCCTTCTAATCTCACTCTTCTATTCAGAAGTAACCCAATCACCTAGACTTGTTTCTGTGTCTACATTACATACATATAAAAATATGAAGTCTTTACTTATTTTTTAGAAGTATTGGGGGGGGTTAATTATTCAGTGCATATTGTTTTGCAATTGCTTATTCCACTTGTCTTGTGGCTCTTTCAAAGTTTTAGCTTGGACTCCTACCACATTGTTTTTAAATGTTGTTTGGTGTCAACATATCATAGCTTATAAACCCCATTCATGGACTTTATGTCATTTTCAGTTTTGTGCAATAATAAATAGTATAGTAAAGACCATCACTGTACGTGATAATAACTTATTGACCCCTCATTATATGGCAGCGCAGTACATTATTTCATCAAATTAACCCCAAGCTTGAGATAAGTACTAATTAGCATGAAGAAATTACACATGAGGAAACCAGTCACAGAGCTGCTAAGTAGCAAACATTTACACAAGCAATGTAACACCAGAGCTCATGTACTATTCTACCACAGCTTTTATTGGGTTCCCAATGAGATTCTTGCCTCACCTGAAAAGGTGAAGAGCCAAGATTTTAGACAGGAAGGGGTTATAGAATTTTAGAGCTATAAGAACTGAAGAAATCAACTATTATACTCCTTTGCATCTCCATTGTGACCCTGTAATTGATATCCAAACTGGGAAACTTGAGAGTGAAAGAAGGAGCATTATGGTAATATTTATATTGAAATAGCAGACATATTTTCCTGGACAAATTGAAGCACATGGATACTTTAACCATAGCCTAGGCCCCCATCTTCTTTTATATGGGTTACTGCAATAGCGGCATCCCGCCTGGTCTCTTAAGATTTACGCTTATCCTGTTTCAATCCATTCTCACACGGCAGCCAAAGTGATCTTTTCAAACAAAAACCTGGTTAAGTCACTTAATAGTTTAAGCCCCTTCATTGGCTTTGTGGAAACACACACACACACACACACACACACACACACACACACACACGTAGTCCTGTGATTAGAATGCTGTGTCAGAAAGAGTAAAGGGCACTTAAATTGTGAGTTGAGGTGTGTGTTTGGGTCTCAGATATCAAGACTAGTTTGGTGACCTGAGGCAAGCTATTTAACTCAAATTGTTTCAAATACAAAATATAGATACTATGAGGAGGGGGTGAGACAATAAATATGAAAGGTACAATATAAATGCAGGACATTGTTAATAGTTAACTTCATGCTTATTTTGCCCTTTGAAAAATTACCCTTATCACAGTATCCACCAGGTAATGGTAGGATTTTTACAAGCTGAACCACCTTTCATGTAACTATCCAAGTTTCACAAAGTGAAAACATTAGTCATTTTTTTTAAAAAAATCATATTTTATAAAAGTTAAGTGACTTGCCAAAAGTGAAGACTAATTACCATGTCAATTCTAAAACCCAGGGCTATAACCTTGGCATTATAATTTAATAATCTTTCTACCAGGCCCTGCGACCTTCCCAAAATAATTAAGATTATTTATTAAATTGCATAAGTTCTACTTTAAATATATAACTAATCTTTGTAAATTGAGAACAATTTAGAAAAGCATATTTGAATAATTTACTGACTTAAGACCTTTGGCTTACAAGTGATGGCTTGCAAAAAGGGAATTTATTGGGTTACATAATTAGCTAGAAACAGTATTGGAGCAACTCTCAGTATTGAAGGTCCAGGCCTTTAGAGGACCTTCATAACAGCTGGGTGTAGACAAGACTCCTTTTATCTCTTACAGACCTAGGCCTGGCAAACTAAGAAGGATGGGCTACATCTTTCTTTCTGAGAAATTAGGTAGAATTCCATTTGACCTAGCCCATATCTCCCAACCACCCCTGTATTGTAGTAGTATTAGATTGAACCCCGTGAAATTACTAATAGTCAATCATATTTTTACCAACTAAACAGCCATTTCATATGGTTCAACCTATTAATAGTACGGGATGGTAAAGGGGAGAATGAGGCATCATAGATTGACAGCCCTAACAGGACTTCACAAAATGGTGTAGTTCCACAAAAGAGAAGATCTGTTGCTCTTCCCACCAGAAGAAGGAAAATGGGAAAGCATTCTGGGCAGACGCCCCCCAAAAAACAGTGACCATAATATAAGATACTTACAAAGAGTTTTACGGGGTCAGCTAAATTAGATCACTATGGGAATGAAAAGGACCTCAAATATAAAAATTTCTAAAGTGAGAGACTGAATTGCTCTTACCAATCCTTTTTCTCAAGCATCTCAGAGTTTGACAAATACCTTTTATGTAACCAATGTGCCTAAAGCTCTTAAATTATACCTTCTGTATTTTGCTGTCATTTGTTGAATGTCAAACATGTACTGGATACATTCCTCATAATAATCTTATTTAAAGATGGAGAAAGGTTCAAAGAAATAAACTCTAAAGTTACGTAGCTTTGGAAGTATTTTGTAATTGCTATGTTATAGCTAAACTTTATTTAAATAGTCTTTTTGTTATTTTTACATACTTAACGCAAATATAGCTATGTGCTTATGGAGACCATACCCTTTCTTCATAAAGTTGAAGCATTAGGTGGAAAGAAGGAACAACAGAGAGTCTTTCACTAATTACATAGCAGTGTTTTGTAGGGTTTTTCAATATAATATTTAAGCATGCTTTCTGGTCATTGATGCATGCTGAAGGTGAGTCGTTCTCAATCTGATATGTAAAGCAAAACTGAAGTGATTTGTACTGTAAGTTTCCAAAAGTCTACAAAGTGATATATTAGAGAACATTTTGTTTAAAAAGTGGTATAATATTAAGGGAATTTGACCTTGGGGAAATTTTTCATAATTTTAATTATGTTTGACATATTAACTTTAACTATTTTAAATTAGTTCAAATAGCTATAAAATTTTTGTATAAGTTAATCTGTATAAAAATAAGTTTTTTTCCTTTAATTTTTCTTATCTTTTAAAAGACATAGTTCTTGTCATTAGATTCTTAAGCAGTTTACTTAAAATATACCATATTTCCCTTATTTTATAGATGATAGTATATCTGCTGCAAGTACTTCTGATGTTCAAGATCGCCTCTCAGCTCTTGAATTACGAGTTCAACAACAAGAAGATGAAATCACTGTGCTAAAGGCAGCTTTGGCTGATGTTTTGAGGCGTCTTGCAAGCTCTGAAGATCATGTAGCCTCAGTCAAGAAATCAGTCCCAAGTAAAGGTAATTGTGTTGTATAGCAGAAAGTGTCTTGCTTTTTGCAACACTTTCTTTGCAGTATTATATAAAACTTGTGTATTTTATCAGTGACATTAAATTGGTGATATAAAACTATACTTTCTCTTTTGGGTTACTTGTGATTACAGTTTTTTTTCTATTTCCTTTTTCTTCTCAAGAAATTCTGAAATGTTTTTTTTATTTTTAAATTGGGAATTGTTGTATAGTAACACTAATTGTATTTACAGGCTTTTATGTCATAATATTTGTGTGCATTTAGTATTTTCCAAGTAAATAACAAATTCACTGAGGGCAGGTACTTTTGAATCAATGCCCTCATCATTATAGAAATAATTTAAATTATTATAATTTAAACTAGAGGCCTGTTGCACAAAAAGATTAGTGCAATAGGCCTTCCCTTCCCCTGGCTGCTGGCACCAGTTTTCCTCTGGCACCTGGGACCCAGGCCTTCGCTCTGGCTGGAGCCGCCTTCAGTCTTCGCTCCACCGCTTTGTGCCTACATATGCAAATTAACCGCCATCTTTATTGGAGGTTAATTTGCATATCTCACTGATTAGCCAATGGGAGGTGTAGTGAAGTATGGTCAATACCATGTTTGCCTATTGTTAAATAGGCTAGCTCAGCTGTTGGCAAACTACGGCCCTCGGGCGGATCCGGCCCATTTGAAATGAATAAAACTAAAAAAAAAAAAGACCGTACCCTTTTATGTAATGATGTTTACTTTGAATTTATATTAGTTCACACAAACACTCCATCCATGCTTTTGTTCCGGCCCTCCAGTCCAGTTTAAGAACCCATTGTGGCCCTCGAGTCAAAAAGTTTGCCCACCCCTGGGCTAGCTTCATTCTGAGCCTTCTGTGGTCATTAGTTAGCAGAATCTCCACAATACAATGGGAATTTTAACTTCCAGTCATGGGGAGTTTTCACATGTTGAGAGAGTTTGGAGCAAATGAAGTATGGCCTTTCCCTTTCTCCAATTAATCAAACAATCGAACATTCACTTTCATAGATCTTACTGATTTCTTAGTAGTGTAAGTGAACATAGGCATGATTATTCCCATTTTGGCAACCGGAAAAGTGAGGGTAGTCATTGGCTTATTCTCTACTGATTACTTCTCTATTGATTAACCTACGGAGGAGGATTACATAACTTATAGAATCTAGGCTAGATAAAAGATGGTTAACCAGGATATGATGAGTAAATTTGTTAAAAAGATTATGAATTCAGTTTCTGGATGTTGACTTTGAGGTCCATATAGTATATAGATGATATTATAGATGGCTGGAGTCTAGTGCTCATATTAGTCTTGGCTAGAATAAGATTTTGGAAAATGTTCATCTTATGGATGATAGTTGAAGCCATAGAAAGGGGATGTAAAATGAGAACGAGGCTCAGGAAAATTCTGAGCAGGAATTGAGAGCAGTAACTATATAGCCACTCTTTCAAAAAATTTGCCTAAGAGGGGAAGGTAGTACCTAGAAGAAGATGCTAAATTAAAGGCCAATTTTTATTTTTATTTTTTAAGATGTTTCGACTTGAGCACAAAGATATCTTGAGAATAAAAGTGCGGCAGAGAAGGTGATATTGGTGGTGAGCGGTGATGGTAATTGATGAAGCAAGTTTCCTGTTAGTTTAAAAAAGGATCTTAGAGCAGGTAAAAAACTAGTCTTAGACAGAAAAAAGATTTATCTCTTTCCATGAGATAGCAAGTGAACTTCGCTATATATCACAGTTGTCAGGGCTGGAACTTCTCTTCCTTATCACTTTCTCCTCAGCAGACAGTGATGTCCTTTAAGAAAGTAAGACAGTTCCTGGATGGTGAAAAAAGAGGAGTTAATATTTGGAATGGTACCCTAGCTGGTTTGGCTCAGTGGATAGAGCGTTGGTCTGCAGACTGAAGGGTCCCGGGTTCGATTCCCGTCAAGGGCACATTGGTGCAGGAGGCAGCCAATCAATGATTCCCTCTCATCGTTGATGTTTCTCTCTCTCTCCCTCCCTCCCTCTCCCACTCTTCCTCTCTGAAATGAATAAATATATTAAAAAATGTTTTGAATGGTTACAAACATTAACTTCCCACACCCATGCTCTCAAGGTCATTCAGCATTTCTCTCCATAAAAATGCTGAATGACCTTGAGAGCATGGAGGTGGGAAACTTTGGGGGAGGGGCATTCTGCCTGGTTTTGTGGTACTCATTCTTATCCCTCCCACCCTTACACGTACTGGGGCTAGGAGTGGAGATTTAGAAATGGCAGAATTCATCTTTTCTATTAGCAGTTAGTAAGATAAATGACAAGGGACTTGAGAGTTCGGCAAACAGCTTGGTAGAAACCACTTTCGTTAATAATGTTATATTGTGATTTTTACTTTTTTTAAAAAAATATACTTAATTGATTTTTTACAGAGAAGAAGGGAGAGGGATAGAAAGTTAGAAACATCGATGAGAGAGAAACATCGATCAGCTACCTCCCGCGCACCCCCTATTGGGGATGTGCCGCAACCAAGGTACATGCCCTTGACTGGAATCAAACCTGGGACCCTTCAGTCCGCAGGCCGACACTCTATCCACTGAGCCAAACCAGTTAGGACTGATTTTTACATTTTTTTTAGAGTCAAACTTGAATATTGCCAAGATAATGCTAGGTTAGTGTCCGCTATACATACATGTTTTTTGTTGTTAATCCTCACCCGAGGATATTTTTTCCATTGAGTTTTACAGAGAATGGGGCGGGAGTAGCGGGAGAGAGACAGACAGACAGACATTGATGTGAGAGAGACACAGCAATTGGTTGCCTCTCACACATGCCCTGACTAGGGCTAGGGATCAAACTTGCAACTCAGGTACACTCCCTTGACTGGGAATTGAACCCACGACCCTGTGGTGGGAGGGCCAACACTCTTAACCACTGAGAAACACCAGCAGGGCCACAGTACTTTTTGGGGGTTCTAGCAGGGGAGCGCAGCTACTCGTATACCCTTGACCGAAGACTGGTCTTCTCTTCTGGGGGGAAGGTTGTCCTCTTCGAGTGCGCAGCTTCGGGAGGGACGCACATGGATCGGTGAGGGAGGAAGGGGACACCCGCCTAGCCAGCCAGATCAGCCGAATCAACCCTGGCGATCAATGGGGTGACAGATGTCGCAGCCAGATCGCCCTCACATCCCACAGTATTTTTAAAAGCTTATTTTAAATAGTTTATGAGTCTAAAAACATTGATTTTTTTTTATTATGTTAGAACAGCAGTACATTGTAATCTGTTGAAAAATTTTAAATGTTTTCTCTTGTTTTTTACTTATTGAGGTCTTTCAGTGAAGGAATATAAGAAAAATTAAAGGCTGCTTTTAAAATTTGGTAGATGGATAATATTTTGTATAACACATCAGTTATTTAGCACTTACCTATTTAAGTGTCCCAAATATAAATTCAAGTAAATATCTGTAGTTTCTATTTCTTAGGAACATACTTTTTGTAAGTCATCCTTTCTAAACTTTTTCTAGTTGTCCTAAAACTGAAGATAGATCCAAGAACCCTGTGTATATATTGTTTTTTTCCCTGTGCATACATACACATATACATATGATAAAGTGTATGGCACAGTAAGGGATTAACACCAATAACTAATAAACAATTATAGCAATATATTGTAATAAAGTTCATGTGACTGTGAGCTTTTTCTTTCTCCCAAAATATCTTATTGTACTGTACTCACTCTTGTGAAGATATGAGATGATACAATGCCTATGTGATGAGATGAAGTGAGGTACTCAGAACAGCGTGCAAATTGAAAGTTCTTTATTTCTGAAATTTTCTGTTATTTTTGGACCATGGTTAACCATGTGTTACTGAAATCTTAGAAATCAAAACACAGATAAGAAGGGCTTATTAAAAGCTAAGCTTCATTTTTTTTTTTTAGTATGTTATGCCAGAAACTTAACTGAGATAGAAAGTTTTCCCAGTAGTTTTTAAGGTGCCAGTCATTTAAATTTCTCATATACCTGTATTCTGTTGGAGAATTCTTTCCTTTTGACAGCATATGCTCATAATATATGCACCAGTTGCAACTGAATCCCTGCCAAAAGAAAAAAAAAGTTACCTCTACTTTGTAGCCCAGGGAACACTTTGGAAGTTTTAACTGCTAGGAAGACAAATTATGTCACAGCTGGTGCCTGGGAAACTTATTAAGACCTTTTGGGGTGACCAAATGAATGTAATTTGAGAACACAGCCCAGTGGCATTAGGTGAAGATAAGCTGTTAGTACACAATGGTGTAAAAGCAAAGGAGTAAAAATTTATCTGAGGGAAACTGTTGGTAAACCAAAAGTATCAAGCATTCTAACTGCTTCTTGAAAAATGAAAGAACCCAGAGGCATAATTGGACCATAGAGGATGTCAGTTCTCCAAAAGAAACATTCATAATTATGTAAAATCTGGGATGGTGTGTACCAGCACAGATCTGTATCATTTGGCTCTTATTCCAAATAACATCTGGGAGAAGATAGGGATTGCCATGGGTTTTCTGTAAATGTTGTTAATAAGTAAATATATTAATCAGGTTGGAAGGTGTGAATTTCCTTGATGGGGCCCTTAGGCTAAAATGACTCATAATTGTGGTAGAGGATGGGAGAGTGTCTTATTATTCTGACAACAGATCAAAGACTTCGAAGCTGCTCTTTGTATGCAGAAGCCATTGGGTAGATATTACCCCAGACCAGGCAGCAATAACCATTCATAGAATTCCATTTCTCTGTGAGTCAAATCCTTCTTTGGTCATTTCTACTCAAAATATACTTAAAAAAAATTAGTGGCCAGGAGTTAACAGAACTAAAATACACCTTCCTGGGAGATAAAAGAGAAGTGTACAGATAAAATTCTAAGTGGAAAGATAAACTTTGATGCATTATAAATAGTCTTCAGTCTCCTCAAAGAATGAAGAGATTGAAACAAAAGATGGCAGGGAATTTGGAAATATGAAGAGTGGAAGAGGTCTGCTATTGGAGCTTTGGAGCATATGATAATCTGAGATAAATGAAAGATTTTGATTATTAACTAGAGTTCTTTCTCCATGGACCGTATTTATCATTCTCCTAGTCAAAAAATGTCCCCATCCTTTATGGCCTCAAACTATTTCCATTTTTTGTCTTTTATGGAAATCATTTAAAAAAAATTTTGTATTCTCTTTTTGTATATTATATTTGGTGTTCCTGCTAGATTGTAAACTATTTGAAGGTAGGGACAGTTTCCTACTAATATAGCTGGCCTAGTAATGACTCAATACATACTTGTTAAGTTGAATGTGGGAAGAAAAAAATTATTGAAATAGGAAGTTGTGATTTAAAAAATTATTGCTTTGGAGGGAGGGATTGGGATAGATGCAAGAATAAGAGGATATTGTGGATGAGGGTAGCAAGGATTTTAGATTTTGAATATGCAATAGTTCTTAGTGATAACTTTACTGTGTGAGTCTTAGAGTACACTGAGGTTCATTAGTATTTACAAACTGTCAGGCTAAGGCAGTGGTCGGCAAACTGTGGCTCGTGAGCCACATGCGGCTCGTTGGCTCCTTGACTGTGGCTCTTCCACAATATACCACGTGCTGCACATGGGCTACGAAGTTTCAATCGCACTGTAAGTGGTATTTTGTGGAAGAGCCACATTCAAGGGGTCAAAGAGCTGCATGTGGCTCACGAGCTGCAGTTTGCCATCAGCAGAAGCTTCACAGTTGCTATGGTTCCCAAGAGGCCAGCTGTGACTCACTTGCTCAGAGACTCAGGGTTGGGCAGGGGGTAAGTGCTTTTTTTTTACAGTGTGATTGAAACTTCATGGCCCATGCGCAGAAGTTGGTATTTTGTGGAAGAGCCACACTCAAGGGGCCAAATAGCCACATGTGGCTCGCAAGCCGCAGTTTGCCAACCACTGGGTAAGGTATCAAAGGTCATCTGCTTAGGACTGTCATCAAGGAATATAAACTATTCATGTCACGTCATGGTAAAATAATATAAAGAATAAAAATTATCATTGACTTTCAACCCTGGGATTATGATGGTTTCCACTGTGGTTGAAACCTTGGTTTATAGCTTTTAGCTAAATTTCTCTTATTTCAACTGGGTTGCTGCTCAGAAATAGAACTACTATACCTTTGGGTACTAGAGGCCACTGTTGCTTCTAGTCTTGCCGGCTAGCCTTTGAGAGGGTTATGACCTGTATAATGCCCAAGCACTGGAGGAGAAGGATGCATATATATGCAAATGGCATATATACACCTAATGAGGCATTACAGTTAAATTTCTAATATTCTAAATTTCAAAGAATACACTTTAGACTTCTCTGTTGAAAAACAAGCATTCACTCACAGACCCTTTTTGTTTTCTGCATGTGCTGTACTTAACCTTAGACAATCAATCACTCTTTTATTCAAATACTAAGGATTCCCAGCACTGAGAGTTATCTCAAATTAAGCTGTAGGGTTGAAAGTGGCCATGAGAATCTTCTGGTCTTTTCTTGCTCTTTACATAAGTATCTGGGGGACCTTGATATTTAGTACTATTATCTGCTTAGATCAGGGGTGGGCAAACTTTTTGACTCAAGGGCCACAATGGGTTCTTAAACTGGACCGGAGGGCCGGAACATAAGCATGGATGGAGTGTTTGTGTGAACTAATATAAATTTAAAGTAAACATCATTACATAAAAGGGTACGGTCTTTTTTTTTTTTATTTTTTTTATTTTTATTCATTTCAAACGGCTGGATCCGGCCCACGGGCCGTAGTTTGCCCACAGCTGGCTTAGATATTTTCTTTCTCCCTACTCCCTCTGATGAATTGCTTTCTGTTACCCTGGTACAGCTCAAAATGTCACTCTCTCCTGGGTAGAATTATTCCTTTC
Source organism: Myotis davidii (assembly GCF_000327345.1). Classification (NCBI taxonomy): domain Eukaryota; kingdom Metazoa; phylum Chordata; class Mammalia; order Chiroptera; family Vespertilionidae; genus Myotis; species Myotis davidii. The sequence continues at coordinate 18,973,725 of NW_006383011.1, read as the reverse complement.
TACTTATTTACCTACCTTTCTTCTGCCTGGACTCAAATCTTGTTTCCACTGCCTATTATAATAACCTTGAGCACCTTAATAATCTCTCTAAGCTTCAGTTTATTCATCAGCAAAATTGGGATGATAATAGGAAATCCCTTTTAGGATTATGGTGAAGGTTAAAGGATATAACAATTATAAATTATTTAGGACAATACCCAGCAAATTACATGTGCTTGATGATTAATATTACTCCACACCATTAACTGTATGGACAGTTTTCTGTTTCCTACATCTTTCAGTGTACTAGGCACTGTTTTAGTGCTGGAGATTAAAGAAATAAAAGACTTTGTATTTGCCCCTAAAAGGCTTCAAATAAAGTGAGAAAACAGGTATGTCAATAAATACAATATTAATCTGATAATTAATATTAAAAAGGTAAATTTAGGGTGCTCTGGGAGCACCTAGGATAAATACCTAACTCAAACTGGAGTTGAAGGTTTCTTGCAGGAGGTAGCATTAGTACTCGTCTACCTTCATGGTCTTAAATTGGTGCCAGTTTACATATTGTTATTTGAATTGAGTACTTCAGAATTCTCTTTCTACCCCAGCGATCACCAACTGGTGGTCCGTGAGGTCCGAAAGGTTGGCGACAGCTGTACTAGAGTGTTCTACTTGTATGTCCCTCAGAATTCATGTCCCCAAACTGACTTGATTAACATTCCATAAAACTACTTCCTCCTTTCCATTCATGCTACTTAGCACTTGTTTCAGGTCTCCAAGATCTCATGCTTAGACCATTGTCCTGAAATCTACTCTGCTTTTAGCCTCTAGATCAGCAGTTCTCAACCTGTGTTTCGCGACCCCTTTGGGGGTCAAACGACCCTTTCACAGGGGTCGCTAAAGACCATCGGAAAACACATATATAATTACATATTGTTTTTATGATTAATCACTATGCTTTAATTATGTTCAATTTGTAACAATGAAAATACATCCTGCATATCAGATATTTACATTACGATTCATAACAGTAGCAAAATTACAGTTATGAAGTAGCAACGAAAATAATTTTATGATTGGGGTCACCACAACATGAGGAACTTTGTTAAAGGGTTGCAGCATTAGGAAGTTTGAGAACCACTGCTCTAGATCATTTTCTCTAAAATGTAAATTGACCTAAGTTCTTCCCCTCCCACCCCCCCAGTTTAAAACCCTTTAGTAGTCTCTATCCTCTATAGATAAAGTCTTTATCGTCTAACTCCTGTTTACCTCTCCCATCTGGACTCACCCTTCCTATTTGGACTCTGCCCTCTCTTATTCCACATTCTCACCACATAAAGAGCTTTTTTTGTCTACTCCCACCCCTGCTTATGCTACACACACATGCACACCCCACTTCACAGATACATTCTTTCTGTTCCTTTATACATACTGGAATAAGATCTCAGTATCTTATTACCTCCATGTTACCTGGCTACCTCTTATTCTTTAAGACTTTGTTCTGCATTTCTTCCTCTTAGCCTTTCTTGAGCTCTGTGTCTATAATCATTCATACAGAATTATATGTCTTTTCTTTGTACTTTCACAATACTCTGTTACTGTACTTACTATGTTTTCATTGCCAGTGTGATTCTTTTGCAAGATTTTAAATTCTTTGATGCCAGGTATTCTTTTGTAAACACAAGGCTAGGATCATAGTAGACCCTGAGTAAATATTTGATGTGTAGTTGCATGATGAATACATGTTAATTTAGGCACAGAGCAGTAAAAGTACTTAGTTTAGGAGTTCAAAAGAAACTGAAGCATAAGGTATAGGATTGGGAGTGTCAAGAAATGAGCCTAGACTGGTAGGTAGACTATGGGTAGTGAAAGGTTTTCTTATGCCTTGCTAAGGAATTTAGTTTTTATCCTGAGGGCACTGAGAGCCATTAAACTTTAAGGATTTTCATCTGCGGGGTAGCAGGTAGATTTACAGTAATCCATTAATTCTAAGACCTATATTTCTTGCATTTTAACATTTCTGAAATTGTAATGCATCTTACAATTGACTGTGTCTTATAGTTCTCATAGGCAACACTTCTTTCTAGTGGTATTCAAGATAATGGTGCATATTACAATTGATGATATATTAAATTTAAAGACATACAGCATGTTTAGGAAACATCATTCTGGCATAGTGTAGAGAATACCTTAAGAGCAAGATAATACTGCAAAAAGGGAATATAGAAATAAACTGATGAAAATAATCCAGAAGAGAAATTTGAGGCAATAGTGCTGAAGATGCATTCAGTCATTTAGATATTAAGTGCTTTGTATGTGTACCAAGCACAGTGCTAAGCATGGGGAAATATATGTAAGAATCATCAAGGAAGTAAGGTTTCCAGGTAGAGTTAAGAATCATTATAAATGGTGATAAGGACTGTGAAGGAAGTAAAGGGGGTAGTGAGAGAGTAAACTAGAGAGGCACTTTAGATAAGGGGATCAAAGAAGCCTTCTTTGAGGAAGTGGTATTGAGTTGAAATTTAAAAGATGAGAATGAACCTTCCAGGTGAAGAACTTTCTAAAATAGAGGAGCAAATGCAAAAGTGTTGATGCAAGAAAGGATAGGGAGGAAAAATTGAATTCAAGATTTTGGTCATAAGCTCAAAAACAAATCTACCTTGACTCTTATTTCACAAGGCTAGGAACAAAAATTGGTCAAAATGGGTCATAGACCGCATTGTAAGGGTTAAAACCAATAACACTATTACAAAAAATATAGGAGAAAATTTGTGAGACCTTGGGTTTGGCCAAACTGCTTAAACAGGACATGAGTACAAATAATAACAGAACAGCCAATTAATTGAACTTCATCAAAATTAAAAAACCTTATTCTTTCAAAACTGTTTTGAAAATAAGCTACAGAACAGGAGAAAATATGTGCAAAACATGTATTTGTCAAAAATTTTTTATCTAGAACAGTGGTTCTCAACCTTGGCTGCACATTAGAAACACCTGGGAATCTTTTTAAAATCCTGATTTCTGGGCCTCATCCTCTGGAAATTCTGTTTCTTTGTTACTAATGTTGTGGCCCCACCCCATAACAAAGAAATAGAATTTCCAGAGGATGAGGCCCAGAAATCAGGATTTTAAAAAAGATTCGCAGGTGATTCTAATGTGCAGCCAAGGTTGAGAACCACTCATCTAGAATATATGAACAACTCTTACAACTCAATAATTAGGAAGACAGCCCATTTTAAAAATAGAGAAAAGATTTTAACAGACACATTACCAAAGACGATATATGATCTCTCTATATAAAACCCTAATATGCAAATAGACCGAATGCTGGAACAACCAAACAACCAAACAGCCAGTCGCTATGATGTGTGCTGACCACCAGGGGGTGCACGTGGATCATGGCGGGCATTGGCAGCAGGTGACAGAGCACGGAACATGGTGGGTGTAGGCTGCAGCGGATGGTGAAGCAGTTGAGCGGGGGCACCAGACCAAGGTGGGGCACCGGTTGCTGTCATTGGGGTGACCCTCTGGTGGTTACTGAAAATTCTTTGCTCCTATGTACCACGGTCCTGCAGGCGCTTGCACCGCTGCTGGCCCCAATTGTTCTGCACTGTCAGTAGGTGCGAGTGGCAGCTGCCAGCCCGATCGTCCATGAGTCCTTCTCTACCTCCCCCTGCTCCTGAAGGGCGATTGGGACTGGCAACCACCACTTGCACCCATTGATGGGGCGGTGCTATCAGCGCCTGGGGGCAGCAGCGGCAGGGGCTGGGCCGCAGCAGAAGGGGCTGAGCGGGGACACGGAGGATGGGCCGAGACCTGCCCCTGTGCTCACTGCAGCCTCTCGGCCCACAGTTCCTTTCAAGGTGCGTGAATTCATGCAGTGGGCCCCTAGTATCAAATAAGTGAATAGAACACCCTCAGGTTAAATTCTAAATGAGTTACAGAGGACTTAATATTCCCCAGGAAAAAAATATTTTAACACCTTTAGACATTAAAGAAATGCAAATTAAAAACATAGTGAGATACCACTGCATGCTCACCAGGATAGCTAAAAGTAACAAGATTGGTCATTCCAAGTATATTCAAGGATGTGGAGCAATTAGAAACTCCGTGCAGGTGGGAATGTAAAATGCTACTGCCTCTTTGGAAAAAAACCTGGCAGTTTCTTAAGTTAAAAATTCACCTACTATACAACCCAGGTTATCTACCTTTAAGAATGAAAGCATATATCAATATAAAGACTTATACACTTAGTTCATTGTAGCATTATTTACAATGGTACAAAACTGGAAACAACCCAAATGTCAAAAGGTAAATGAATAAAGACATGGTGGTATCCTATCTAATAAAAGAGAAACATGGTAATTAGTGTACGTCCGCTACCCTTCCCATTGGCTAATCAGGGAGATATGCAAATTAACTGCCAGCCAAGATGGCGGCCGGCAGCCAGGCAGCTTGAACCAAACATGAGGCTTGCTTGCTTCAGTGACGGAGGACTCCAATGTTCCCCGCCTGCCGCTG
>NW_006383011.1:18967546-18968032 GCF_000327345.1 Myotis davidii | reverse complement strand
CGGGAGCAGGCCTAAGCCAGCAGGTTGTTATCTCCTGAGGGGTCCCAGACTGCTAGAGGGCACAGGCCGGGCTGAGGGACCCTCCCCCTCCACCCCGAGTGCACAAATTTTGTGCACCGGGCCTCTAGTATTTATATAATAGATAGTTGGGGTCTGTCTTGACAGTAAGAGGCAAGACTGATCTTCAACAAAGAAGATAAATAGAAATACAACAAAGATGTAAAGGTTCTACAGGAATTACCAAGGATGTTTGATTTAATCTTTAAAATAGTCAGATTTTTGCCAGGACTGGTTTGGCTCAGTGGATGGGGCGTTGGCCTGCGGACTAAGGGGTCCAGGTTCGATTCCGGTCAAGGGCATGTACCTGGGTTGCGGGCACATCCCTGGTGGGAGATGTGCAGGAGGCAGCTGATCAATGTTTCTCTCTCATCGATGTTTCTAACTCTCTATCTCTCTCCCTTCCTCTCTGTAAAAACTCAATAAAAT
>NW_006383011.1:18935521-18966492 GCF_000327345.1 Myotis davidii | reverse complement strand
AGTCGGCCGTTCAACCAGTCAAAGAGTAATATGTTAATGATATGCTAAGGTGGCTCAACCACTCGCTATAATATGCACTGACCACCATAGGGCAGATGCTTTCACCGGTAGGTTAGCTTGCTGGAGTCCGGCCAATCATGACTCAGTGAGACGGATTGGACACACCCTGGAGCCCTCCCACAGTCCCTCCTCAGCTGACCAACCTCCCGCGTTGCTTCCCGGCCCTGATTGTGTACTGGTGGTGTCCCTCGGCATGGCCTGTGCCCTCTCACAATCTGAGACCCCTTGAGGGATGTCAGAGAGCTGGTTTTGGCCTGATCCCACAGGCCAGGCCAAGGGACCCCTCTGGTGCACGAATTTGTGTACCAGGCCTCTAGTTGGTTTATAACTTGAATGGCAGGTAATTAGATGCAATTTACTTATAAAGTGATGCAACTAATCAATGTTCATCTCATCCTAACCCACCTTTGTACCTTAGGACTGCCTAGGCCCACCTCCTACCTGCCTCTTAAAAAAAAAAACTAGTTTCTGCCCTAACCGGTTTGGGTCAGTGGATAGAGCGTCGGCCTGTGGACTGAAAGGTCCCAGGTTTGATTCCAGTCAAGGGCATGTACCTTGGTTGTGGGCACATCCCCAGTGGGAGGTGTGCAGGAGGCAACTGATTGATGTTTCTCTCTCATCGATGTTTCTAACTATCCCTCTCCCTTCCTCTCTGTAAAAAATCAATAAAATATATTTTTTAAAAAAACCTAGTTTCACCAAATATTCTTTTTTTCTTCTAACCATTTTTTTCAGAGTCTTCCTCTTCAATGGCTATAACAGTTTGTTTACTGTAGCTAAGCGGTATTCAGAAAGTTATTATCTTATGTTTGGTTGTTTTATTACTGCAAATCAGAAATACCTAAACTAAATGGCAACTTCTAGGAGAGAGGAAGTTGGGGATATGTGCTCAGAGATGGGTGCGCAGACACTTCAGCTCTAATGGCATATATATTTACATTTTACAAAAAGTCAAAAACAAAGTTTTGCTTCTGATAATGTCAGAATAAGCTCCTTTGTTTTCCTTTCATTATAAACTTAACAGCAGTTCTTACAGGATGAGGTAATTTGAACAGGGTTAGAAGATTTCTGCAATGTTTTAGTGGTCAGTTTTTTATTTTTTTCTGCACAGTAGTATTTTAAGTAATATTCAGTTAAGGATTATAGGGTGACTCAATCTTATATTAATATTCAGAAGAGTATATTTCATAATCAGTAACTAAAATTTCACCATAGTGTAATTGCTGAGAAAGGAATAAATAGTCACATCAGTATCAACATAAAATGTCAATTTAGGTTAGAAATTTCAGAAACACTAAGTTGAAGTAGATATGCCATGAGACATTGGTAAAAGAATGGTAGTTGTTTTTTTAAGTGATATTCAAGAGAATGTAGAAAATTCAACTGAAACAATTTCATTACATGTGAAATGCAGAGATTATATTATATATTTATGAATTATACATATATGCAGAATTATGTATATATTTTTAACAATGCCTGTAATTTGTTGGTGTTTAGTGAATAAAACACCTAGAAGTTAAATTCTAAATGAGTTACAGAGTACTTAATAGTCCTCATGCAAATTGTGGCCCTAATCAGATTATTTTGAAATTGAAGAGATTATTCCATTTATACTTTGGGAGTATAATGTTTTTCTGTTGGAAATAATTGTTAGCTTAATGTGTATGAAATACAAGCTCTTCTTTCTTCTTGAGGTAGAAGAACATGAAGAAACCTCGTTATATATTTTTTATCAGAGAGGATTAGACATAATTTAACACAGGAAATTCAGAAATAACTATTGGTCCATGACCCTATCTCACTGTTGCTTTCAATGAGATATTCTAAAATAGAATATTCATACATAATTCATCTCTGAAATGCTTACATCATGTATATATGTGTGAGAGGGAGATTCTGATAAAGATATTAAAAATATAGTAAAATTATCATTTGTACTTCAGTCTTTGGTGTGGCTCCAAAATTTCTTCAGGTTTTTTACTTTTTTAAAATTTTGTTTTCTTTCACTAGTGACTATGCAATTAACAAATCCAGTGAGCATTCAGTTTAGGCCAAAGATTTGTTCTTTTTAACATAGTACTAGAACATTTTCAATCATATATTAATGTTTTTGAGACCTTTTTCATTCACATCAGCACCTTCATTTTTCAGTTTTTTCATTCACTTTACATAAAGTAATAAAATATTGAAATAATTACACAAACATTTTTATTGTTCCTACTTTATGGAATAAACTTTATATCTGGCTCAGTAGTTGGAAGCCATTATATATAGGCTTTGAAATGGACATTAGAAGATGGCCTTTTAGGAGTAAATATTTAGGATGTGAATAGAGAGCCCCTGAAACTGATCAAAACTCTGAAACATACATTGCCATCTAATCATGTAAAGATGAATGATAATTCTATAGTTACCTTGAAAGCATTTGAAGAATTGAAGAGTAAACTATAGGACTTAGAAACATTGGTGGTGTATTGAATATTTTTATTGTGATAAAATAACCATAACATGAAATTTACCACTTTAACTATTTTTATGTGTACAGTTCAGTGGCATTAAATACATTCATATTGTTGTGCAACCATTCATGCATATTCAGAACTCTTCCCTCTTCCCAAACTGAAAATCTGTACCCATTAAACAATAACTCCACATTTGTTTCATCCATACTCTCTCAATCCGTAACCACCACCATTCTATTTCTATGAATTTCACTACTCTAAATACTTAGTATAATTGAAATCATACAATATTTGTTCTTTTGTGTCTGTCTTATTTCACTTAGGACACTGGTGGGGAACGTCCGGCCTGAGGGTCATCTAAGGCCCGTGAAATAATTTGGTCTGGCCCTGCCAAGGCATTAGGGGTGAGAGTTAATTAAATGTTTAACCATATACAGCAGGCTAATTTTAAGCTGATAATTTTGTATGGCCTGAGAATATTATAAAAATCCAAATGGCCCTTGGCAAAAAAAAAAGATTCCCCACCCCTGACTTAGAATAACATCTTAAAGGTCCATCCATGTGATAGTATGTTTCACAACTTCATTTGTTTTTTACGCTGAATAATATGCACTGTATGTATATATAACAATTGGATATCCATTCAGTGACATTTGAGTGGCTTCTACCTTTTGTGTATTGTGAATACTGTGGCTATGAACATGGGTGTACGAATATTTGCTTGACTCCCTGCTTTTTTTAAAATTGATTTTCAGAAAGAGAGAGAAATATCAATTTGTTGTCCAATTCACACACCCATTTGTTGATTCCTATATGTGCCCCCAACCCAGGGATAGAACCCCACAACCTTGGTGCATTGGGATGACACTCCAACCAAGATACCCAACCCAGACAACTCCCTGCTTTCAATTCTTTTGGGTATATATACCCAGATGTAGAATTGCTAGATTATATGGTAATTCCATGTTTAATTTTTGAAAAGTAGCCAATACTGTTTTCCACAGTACCTGCACCATTTTAAATTCCTGCCAAAAATATACAAGGATTCCAATTTCTCTAAATACTTCCCGAGACTTGTTATTTGTGTGTGTGTGTGTGTGTGTGTGTGTGTGTGTGTGTGTGTGTGTGGTTTTGTTTTTAATAATAGCTGTCTTAATGAGTGTGAGTGATCTTTTTTGAGATGAGGTTTGGGACTTTGAAAAAAAGCATGGGAAGTGGATTGCAGACTAAATATGGCTTTACATAGTGTTTAATGTTTTATTGTGTGTGTATAACAAAAAAATCTAAAAAAACTAATTTACATTTCAAAAAATATAGGAAAAGCAGTGCTCAGGAAAATTTATAGTTGTAAATGCCTATGTTTTTTTTAAAAAAAAGATCTCAAATCAGTAACTCACTTTAACCTTAAGGAAATAGAAAAACAAAAAATCAAATCTAAAACCAGGAGAGGGAAGGGAATAATAAAGATTAGAGATAGATGAAGTAGCATATAGGAAAATAATAGAGTTAATGAAACCAAAGCTTAAAAAAAAAGGTGAACAAATTTGACAAACTTTTAGCTCTAAAATTACTAAGAAAAAAGAAGGAAGACAACCATTTACATCATATAGTTCTATTGAAAAAACGGCCAAAGGATTTCTATAGATATTTCTCCAAAGAAGATATACAAATGGCTAACAAGCCCAGTAAAAGATTTTCATCCTCATTAGGGAAATGTAAATCAAAATCATAGTGAGAGAGCACTTAATACTCACAGAGAAGGCTATAAGTTTTTTAAAAAACTGAAAATAAGTGTTGGCAAGGATGTGGTAAAATTGGAACCCTCATACATTGCTGGTGGATAGTAAAATGGTACAACTGCTGTGTTTGTTGGGGTTTCTCAGCAAATTAAACATAAAATTACCATGTGAACCAGCAGTTCTCCTAGTTATATACCTAAATAAATGATGCGATGTTCACATGAAAACTTGTACACAAATGTTTATGGCAACACAAGTCAAAATAGCCAAAAGATGGAAACAACCAGATATCTATGACGGATGGATGAATAAACAAAATGTGGTATATTTATACAATGGCATATTATTCAGCCATAACAAAGAATGAAGTGCTCATACATGCTGCCACATGGAGGAACCTTGAAAACATAGTGCTAAGTGAAAGAAGCTGGACGCAAAAAGAGCGTACATAGTATGATTCTTTGTATATGAAATATTTGGAATAGGCAAATCTATAGAGATAATGCAGGTTAATGATTGACAAGGGCTGGGGGGAGGGACAGTAGGGACTGCATAATAATAAAGAGTTTCTGTTGGAGGTGATGAAAATGTTCTTGAATTGAGAAATAATGACAGTTGCACAACGTTGTAAATACACTGATTGCTACTGAATTGTACCTTTTTTAAAAAAAATACATTTTATTGATTTTTTACAGAGAGGAAGGGAGAGAGCTAGAGAGTCAGAAACATCGATGAGAGAGAAACATTGATCAGCTGCCTCCTGCACATCTCCCACGGGAGATGTGCCCGCAACCCAGGTACGTGCCCTTGTCCGGAATTGAACCCAGGACCCTTCAGTCCGCAAGCCAACGCTATATCCACTGAGCGAAACCGGTTTCGGCTGAATTGTACCTTTATAAATGGTTAAAGTTGCAAATTTTACATTATGAGTATTTACCACAATTTTTTTTTAAAGCTGTAGTACAACCCTGGCTAGATGGCTTGGTTGTTTGCAGCATCATCCTGTACACCAAAATGTCATGGGTTCGAGTCCTAGTCGAGGTGCATGCAGAAGGCAACTGATCAATGTTTGTTTCTCTCTCCTGTCTCTTAAAATCAATAAACATATTCTCAGGTGAGGATAAAAAAATAAATTTAAAAAATTTAAATATTGTAATACATCAGTCTCCTGTTTCACAGACTAGCGCTAGAGCTGATGACCAATGATATTAGCATAAATTGGAAGGGTTGTACCTTATAATTTGTGAAACATTTCCTAGGAAATTTTAAAAAATAAAATACAGTAGATCTCCCCCTTCCTCTTTTCTCAGTCATTTGGTCTGAGGCAGGGTCTAGGAATCTGTATATTAAGGAAACATTTTAGATGCTTATGATGTAGGTGTGCCTATCTGCTTATTCATGTAACAATGCAGTGTTATACCATCATATATGGGACACTTTAGAGCAGCGATCGCCAACCGGTCGTCTGCGGACCACTGATGGTCTGTGAGGTCTGAAAGGCTGGCGACCGCTGCTTTAGAGTGCTTTACATAAAAGTGTTTTACTCTGTGCTTTTCTGAAGAGAAGCAAACAAACAAATGTGAGATTGGCCAAATTTAAAAGTTAGATTTTCTTGTGTGCATGTGAGAAAACTGAGTCCAATAATTCAAAACTTCTCTATTCCCAAACCTTTAAATAAACTTACCCCTTAAGTGTATGTGGCTGCTTTATCTGTGACTTTGAGTCTTCTGACTACACCAGCATAGGCATCACATATTTATTCCAGTCCTTCTACTGTATAAATTTAAAAAGCAGAGGTTACTTTGTATACTTATAATTTATTAATATGAAATAACATGCTAAGATTTAACATTTAGTATTTCTAATTAAATTTCAACAGAACCTGAGCTATTTCTGAAAATTAGTGACATGTGGGGAATTTGTGGTTTAATTTGAAGCACAACCTAAAATCATGTACTTTAAAGCTGCTATGTGTGGCAGGCAAACCATTTAGGTAACGAATGATCTAGCTGCAATTTAGCAATTTAGCAATTTAGCATGGCTTCCTATAAATTTATTCTGATGAGATTAACTCTTGAGACAAGACTATTGTATGCTGTATACCAGGGAGAAAAATGTGCTTACTAGTTCCAAACACTAATGTTTTAATTTTTTAAACTCTAATCTTTGAGAAATATTTTTAAATTTAGTGAAAATTTTTTTCTTAATCACCTTTAGGTCAAACAGGCATTCGAGAAGCTATTTCCATGTCCTGTATAACCAATGGGAGTGGTACAAACAGAAAACCAAGTCATACCAGCTCTGTCTCAATTGCCAGAAAAGACACTTTTTCATCTGCTGCTAAAAGGTATCCAGAAAAAAAGAAAGAAAAACCGCAAGGACAGAGTGTGTGTGTGTGTGTGTGTGTGTGTGTGTGTGTGTGTGTGTGAGAGAGAGAGAGAGAGAGAGAGAGAGAGAGAGAGAGAGAGAGAGAGAGAGAGAAAACATTGTAAAATGGTTGAATGTGATAACAGCCCACTTCTGAAACAAATGTGAAGTAGAGCTTATGGAATTGAAGTATGTCCTTTGAACATAGAGACATCTCAGCCTGTACTCACTCAGTTTATAATCATCATACCTATTGAGTTGTATGAGGCAGCTTTTGGTTGTAGATTTAAAAAAACATTTGCATTTTCTGGAGCTTTTTTTGGTTTCTTTTTAACAAGCATTTGTTGATGAGTTAAGCGTCACTATGTTTAATATAATTACATAAGTGAATTTTCCATAGAAAGTGATACATTTGATATAACATGCTTGCCTATCTATAATAATAAAAGCATAATATGCTAATTCGACTGGACATCCTTCTGGCCAAAGCCGCGGTGGTGTGGGCAGAGGCAGGCAGGTGGCAGGCTGTGGCCGAGCCCTTTGTATGAATTTCATGCATCAGGCTTCTAGTTTATAAAGTAGTGGGCATACAATTTCAGGTGTACAACATAGTGATTCAGCATTTTTATGTACCCTATGATGTGATCACCACAATAAATCTAGTAAATATCTGTGACCATACAAAGTTATTAAGATATTAATGACTATATTTCCTTTGCTGTACATTACATTCCTGTGACTTATTTTAGAACTGTAAGTTTGTACCTCTTATTCACCTTCACTTTTTTCACCTAACCCTTCCCTTCCTTCTAGCAACCATCAGTTTGTTCTCTGTATCTGAGTCTTTATTTTGTTTTTTTAGGTTCCACATAAAAGTGATATTATACAGTATTTGTCATCTTCTAATGCAGCTTTTTAAAGGAGAAATAGAGTCTTTGATAAATATCTACATTAGTGGGACGTTAAACACTATTATAACTTTTATTCTTTAACCATGACTATAAAATTAAGGCTTAGTTTAAAATATAGTACTGTATGGTATGTGTATTATGTATGTGTGTCAGGGGATGGAAGACAATGGAAATACTGCAATATAAAGGTTTCAGTGGATTACAGATTTATATTCTCTACTTTTCATCAATTAACTTAATCTTTTGTTTCAACAAAATTGCTTTTGTGTAATTCCTAACAAATTATTCCATATGGAGTTTGGAGAGACCACAAGAGATGAACTACATAGTCTTAGAGCTGTTTTCTTCAAAGAATAATTGAGGACCTTAAGTAATAGAATAATATTTTAAAATGTACTGATAGAAAATGGTTGCCTCAATAAACTAATGCTAGTGACTGAATGTTAACCAGGAATGGTGAAGAAATGACAAGATCTTTAGGCCTTTTAAAAGCCCCTTCTAGAATTCAGTCTTTGAAGTCATTGTCATTACAGAATCTAGACTTTCTCCTCCAAGGCATGCAGAAATTTATTACCTGTGCTCTACTCTCAGGGAAGAAAATGACAAATTATAAGAAGACAAATGCATAGTGGAAATTTTTCATACAGTTTTTAATTAACTTCCTTGTATCCAGTAATAGTTCAGATTTTTACCAAGCTATAGTTCTGTGCAATGATCAATATTATGCATGATAATGACTCAGCAGTCTAAGACCAACTGAGTTTGTTACTTTATGATTCAGGGGCTTGGTAGTATTTTGTTTTTAATAAATCAAAAGGAAAATCTCTTAGGTTGTGTGTACCCCATATAAGAGGAGTGGCTTGTGCATTCAGGATAGTTTGAAGAACAAGAAAAAAGCAATTTCTAACTCAGATATAAATTTCAAAGTTAATCTGATATTTTTGAAGTAAAATTATATGTCAGCACACACTTTAAAAAAACACACACAAAAAACTGAACATGAAGTAGAGAGTTAAGGACCAGTCTGAAGGTATCAGAACTTAATCAGATTAAGAAATGTCACTGTCACCCTAACTGGTTTGGCTCAGCGGAGTGTCGGCCTGCGGAGTCAAGGGTCCCGGGTTCGATTCCGGTCAGGGGCATGTACCTTGGTTGTGGGCACATCCCCAGTGGGGGGCATGCAAGAGGCAGCTGATCGATGTTTCTCTCTCATCGATGTTTCTAACTTTCTATCCCTCTCCCCTGCTCTCTGTAAAAAAATCAATAAAATATATTTTAAAAAAATGTCACTGTCAAAATTATGTTAACATTTTAAACTATTATAATGCGATAAATTGTATATAGTATGCATATTTGTTTAAAATGTTTGTAAACCTACTTCTTGTAGATTTATACACCATATAGTCTAATTACAAAATGTTTTTGATTAAGTTTAAACAATTGATAGTATTCTACCTTTTCAACTCTGGAATTCAAGTCTTGATTCTATCTGCTTTGTAGTTTATGCAGTGTAAGGATTCTTACATCATGTGATTAGGCATGGCAGGTGCGTCATTAATCAAGAGTCAAAGTGTAAATACTGTCAACAATAAAAATAAAAGTCAAAGTGTTGAATCACAGAATTTATACATAAATGTTTGTTTTGGTTAATCCTCACCTGAGAATATTTTCTTCATTGATTGTTTTATTTTTAGAGAGTGGAAGGGAAGTGGAGAGATAGAGAGAGAACATCCTTGTGAGACACATCAATTGGTTGCCTCCCGCAAACACCCCAACCTGGGTGGGAATAAAGCCTGCAACTGAGGTACATGCCCTTGACAGGAACCAAACCCAGCACTCTTCAGTCCGTGAAACAACACACCAACCACTAAGCCAAACCAGCTAGGGCCATAAATGTTTTATTTAACACAAAATATCTTATATAATAAAAAGGTAATATGCAAATTGACCCTGATGGTAGAACGACCAGGAAAGACTGGCCAGTCGCTATGATGAGCACTGACCACCAGCGGCAGATGCTCAACATAGGAGCTGCCCCCTGGTGGTCAGTGCGCTCCCACAGGGGGAGCTCCACTCAACCACAAGCCGGGCTGAGGGCTGCAAGCACAGCTGTGGTGGCAGGAGCCTCTCTGGCCTTCTCAGCAGTGCTAAGGATGTCAACTGTGGCTTAGGCCCACTCCCTATGGGGAGTGCCTAAGCTGTCAGTGGGACATCCCCCGAGGGCTCCCGGGCTGCCAGAGGGATGTCTGACTGCCATCCTAGGCCTGATCCCCAGGGAGCGGGCCTAAGCTGGCAGGTGGACATTCTCCGAGGGGTCCCAGACTGTGAGAGGGCACAGGCTGGGCTGAGGGACCCCTCTCCCCCACTGAGTGCATGAATTTTCATGCACCGGGCCTCTGGTATTCACATATATTCATTTGTCAATTAAATGAGCCTCTCATCCCTTTCTAAGTATGCATTTCTGATTAGATGCCTTATTGATGATCTTGCATAAAATATACCCATAGATTATTTTTTATAATTTTTAGTTGTAGTTTTTAAAACAGAGTGAGAAATTTTAAAACTCTTGCAAAACAATATGAATTAGAACCCGTATCTTTCTCTATGATTTTCCCCCCTTAAACTTTTATAGTTGTCTCACCTACATAAAATGTAACAATAATTTTTTTAGTAACTCATTTATATGGAGTCTTTCTGGGGCATTTAACTTAGTGTTCATAAAGATTACAATTCTCTTTTCTTTGTATATTTTGTCAGTTTTCTTTGTATTTAATTACAATGAAAATAAGTACAGCTGGTGTAAACAGATTCAGGGGGGAAGCACAGTGAACTCTTGGTAAATTTAAAACTCAACTGGCAGGAGCAGAAGTATACAGAAGAAATGGGAATTAGAGAATAATCTTCTGAACATGGTCAGCATGCTTTGGGTGTCAGTATGTGTTACAAAAGTAATGGGAAGTGTCACTAATGCTCTCATTTGGGTAAGCTGAAATGAGATCTTCTATTGTTCTTCCAAACCTGCCAAGATGGTTTTGGGTCTAAAGGGGCAATAGATATATTACCTTATTATTCTTAAATTTTTCACTGAAGATTTTAATAGTAGCTTCCAGAATTTTCAAAGAAACATCTTCATTCCAATGAAAGCAGTGTAAATTGTATTCACATGTGTTTTAGGATTGAATTATATAATAATCACTTTTCCCGTCATTTAATTTCTTTTTGTTTAAATTTGTGTTGTTCCATGTTATACTTTATTTTACAGTGGTACAGAAAAAAAGAAAGAAAAACCGCAAGGACAGAGAGAAAAAAAAGAGGAATCTCATTCTAATGATCAAAGTCCACAAATTCGAGCATCACCTTCTCCCCAGCCCTCTTCACAGCCTCTCCAAATACACAGACAAACTCAAGAAAGCAAGAATTCTACTCCCACCAAAAGGTTTTAACTGTCCCTGAGTTCAGAGCTAGGGAATGGTTGTAATGATACCTAAATTCTATGACATGGGAAAAAGTTGGCTATCCATGGATTCCAAGAGAAAGCCTAGTGGCTTTTGTTTTTCCTTTATTGCTATAATCTATACTTTACACATTGGAAAATGAAGAATTTAAGATAAAAATTTCTCATTTAAAATGGGGAGGGGTTGGGTGGGAAACTAAGCTATGAACAGTTTGATGAAAGGAAAGCAGAAATAACCTACTCTAAAACCAAGACATTAATTTTCTAATAAAATTATAGAATATTTTAAATTTATATAACTATGCATAAATTTATAGCCATGGATAGAAAATTGCCATTTGTAATTATCCTCTTCATATTTTGGCATCATTACAACCTTTAGCTTTCAAGGGCCCCTCTCAACAAATGGCTCTTTATTGTTACTGCCTCTCAGTTTTAGGAGAATAAGTTCTTGCTTGAGTAGAGAAATAAATCCATTTCACTTGGTCTTTTCTATGCTAAAGGCTTGCTTGAGGGCTTCTCTCTGTGTCTGTAATAATTAATATTTTAAAGTTGTGAGAGGGGGAGAAGGGAGAGACATTCTAACAATGTGTGTAAGCCTAAATTGGGGATCTAAACCTGCATGCTGGGAGTTCAGTGCTACAGCTGCCTTATAAGCAAATATTTAGACCAACTTAATGAAATAATGCCTGCTTTAGAAATGCTGATTTTAGCTATATGATTAGGTATAGTTATATGGGGTGGGAAAAAGTAGATTTACAGGTGTTCTTTTGCGAAATAATGCAATAATTAATAATAATAATACTAGAGTAAACTCTGTTTTGCATACTCAACAACTATAAACCCACTTTTACCCACTCCTCTTTTTATCAGCATACTTCCACTTGGAAATCTTAGGAAAATATTAAACCATTCTCAGAACTGGCTAGGATTCTAGTAAAATAAATAACCATTTCTAAAAGATTTATAATATATTTTTACTTGATCAGTTTAATATTTTGCCTTAAATCACTAATGGGAAATTTGGGAAAACAAAAAAATCCTTCACTTTATTGATGCATGTTTAACATTTTTAAAAATGCTTCGTCTGTGTGTCTCATGCAAATTTTTCTCCCTGGTCTCATGTGGAGTTTTTCTTAGATACAGCTTATTAATGTTACACACTTTTGAAGTGTATGTGGTTAAAGGTAACTTATTTTTATAATCAATCTCTTAAAGGTTCTGATTTGATCTGATGTCTTCTTTGTCCCAGGCCTTCTTTCCAGCTTATTAAGGTCTCTTGGAAATGTGCTTGCCATTCTAAATTGCTCTTTGGTATACTATTGTGAGAAGTCTTGAAGACTTGGATGAGTTATGGGATGGTTAGCAATGCAGCCAAAAATTTATATAGAAGTCAGGAAATTTTCAGTTATAAATAAATGAATCAGTGTTATAATACAACATTCTTAGGTTAAATTGTGTTTATTTCTAGTCATGGGTAAAATTGTCTCTAAAAGATATAAACAAAAGTTTTACTTTTAGTCCCACAATTTATTTAGAAAGTATCATGTGTACCATATATAATGACATATAAAATGAAATAGCAGCTTTATAACAACTTAGGAAACATTACAGGGTTTTTCACAAATTCATACAGTTCCACCAATTATGAGAAATAGTGCTACTTGGAGATTTAAGCAAATAGATTTTTCCTATTAACAAAAAAAGTACAGATTTTAAAAAATCAAGTAAAACTTATTGTAATGAGTCTTCTGAATAATAGTGAAAACTATAAAATAGATTTGGTAATTGCCTTGCTTTACTCCTTTACTCATCCAGGCAGAACCTTTCAACTAATGCTTCCTTTTCTTTTCTGAATTAGTTTTAAGGAAATGTTAATTGCTGCTTTTATATTCTATATAAACTGTCAATTATATGTCATTGCTATTTATAGAATTTTTCTCTAAGAAATTAATTTGTTTCTTTCAGCATAAAACGACCATCAACAGCTGAGAAGTCACATAATTCCTGGGAAAATTCAGATGATAGTCGTAATAAATTATTGAAGGCAGTTTCAACATCAAAATTAATATCAAAAGTTATAAAAAATACAGACAAGTAAGTATTATACTTTCTCAGTTATATCTGAAAATTAGTAAATATGTGACTGTCATGTTTGCACGTACAATTAAGTGCCTGGTTTGAATTATTTTTTGAAACCTGTAACATAGACACAGATATCAGCATGGTGATTACCAGAAAGAAAGAGGAGTGAGTAGGACAGTGATGGCAAACCTATGACACACGTGTCAGAGGTGACACGCGAACTCATTTTTTTGGTTGATTTTTCTTTGTTAAATGGCATTTAAATATATAAAATAAACATCAAAAATACAAGTCTTTGTTTTACTATGGTTGCAGATATCAAAAAATTTCTATATGTGACACGGCACCAGAGTTAAGTTAGGGTTTTTCAAAATGCTGACACCCCAAGCTCAAAAGGTTCACCATCATTGGCCTAGGCATTGAAGCTTTTACAGTTTTTTCAGGTGGTTCGTAATAATGGTGAGCCAAATAACATTATAAAATAAATGCCTTTGAATTTCTTTTGTAGGCATAAAGATGTCATCATCAACCAAGGTAAAAATTATTTTTTAAAATCTTTGCTTTTCTATATCAGTTAAATTTTTGCTAATTGATCAGTATACTGACTATTTTCATGCAATGTACTTTATTAGCTCATAGTAATTAAAGAAAAGTGCATTATTATAGTCATTTAAGAAAATGCCCAATTATTATAAGATGTCATTTTTGTCTCAACCAGCAAAAATGTCAACCCGTGAAAAAAACAGCCAAGGTAAGAATAAGCTATGCAGTTGGTCACCTTCTAAGTTAATTTCTTCCTGTATCTCTTAATTTGGCTTTTCATTTATTTATACTACCTGACTTTCCTCAAATTACCATATTTGAACTAATGAATTCAGCTAATTTTCTAAAAACCTATCTTATTTCTGTGAGCTCTGAAGATTCAAGGTCAACAGTAGAAATAAATACATCATTACAAAGAGGTATAAAATACTAAAGGGAATTTCTCTCTTTACCTAAGTTATACTTAGAAAAGCCATTTAAAAGATTGATAAATTTTAACTCAATTTCCTGTCTTGCCAACTTAATTGCAAATAATCACTTATTTTTTTTAATGTTTTTATTGCTTTCAAAGAGGAAGGGAGAGGAAAAGAGAGAAATATCAATGAGAGAGAATCATTGATTGGCTGCCTCCCACATGCCCCCTACTGGGGATCAAGCCCGCAACCCAGGCATGTACCCTTGACCGGAATCAAACCCAGGATCCTCCAGTCTGCAGGCCGACGCTCTATCCACTGAGCCAAAGCGGCCAGGGCTCACTTATTTTTTGAAGCTCAGACTGAAAATATGAATCTAGAAAATCCATTTTTTCTTAAATGTTTTTATATTAATTATAATTTCTGGCTACTTGTTGCTGTTGGCTTGTTCTGACCAAAAAAATGAGAGACTTTTGTAAATGTGTATTTAATTTAATTGCAAAGTAGGTATGTTTTGTACATCAGTTTTACATCCCCCTTAGATTGCCTGCAGATTTAATTGAAGCATGCTCTCTAAATGAAAGCATGTCCTTTTT
This sequence comes from Myotis davidii, assembly GCF_000327345.1. Lineage (NCBI taxonomy): Eukaryota > Metazoa > Chordata > Mammalia > Chiroptera > Vespertilionidae > Myotis > Myotis davidii. Next base: position 18,951,859 of record NW_006383011.1, on the reverse strand, counting down.
GTGCATGCTTTTTACAGTTCGTTTCTGTGTGTTGTAGTTTTTATTTTCTGACTTACATTAACCAGATACATTATGGTTAACATTTTTGCTGAGATTTAACTTGATTTCTATGAATTTTTACCTTCTCTAGTTTCAATAACAGGAGAAATATTTATTTGTAATCTTCGTTGGATTATTTCTTTTTCTTAGAGATTTTAAATGAAGTTGATTTTAGCTGGCATTCCTCACCTTTAGTTAGGGCTTACTTTCTTCCTCTTTTATAATTTAAGTATAGACTAAGCAATGATTGAAATAGTTGAAGGAAATAATAAGATTTTTATTTACAAAGACAGTTTTTATTTCTGTATATCAAAACAGTTTTTAAAAATAGAAGTAGTGATATGTAGTGGAAAGAGCTGTGAGTGGAAAATCTCTGTGTTTGGTCTTTAGTCCTGGTTGTTCTAGCCTTGTGACCTAGGCAAAATGACAATGTCTCTTAGAGTTTTCTAATCTGAGAATAATAACTATAAAGTTTACGTCACATGGCTCCTGAAGGATGAAATAATATACAGGGGTGAGCAAAAGTAGATTTACAGTTCATATGGAACTAGATATGCAGATTATGATTATTATAGTAGTTTTATAAACTATTTTGTGTACTCACAACTGTAAACCTACTTTTGCTTATCCTCTATATATGAAAGTACTTTAAAAATAGAAGACACCATAACTATAAAAAGGTGCTGTTATTATTACATGTTTTGCTAAAGAGCTTAAATTTTGTAAAATCCTATAGGATAAATGAGAAAGGGCTAGCTGTCTTTTTCTCATGTTGAAGTATGTTCTTTGGAAGGAAAAAGGAACTTAAGATTAGTTTTGTAATAAGTGAATGGTTTGAATTGATGACAGTTTTCAATACTCTTCAGGTATTTAGGTAAATAAATCTATTTAAAAGGGAAGATTTTTGCTATAAAAGCATCACTAAACAGGGTTTTAATGCCTGTGTCTAGAAAGATTGATGGAATGGAAAGCTGGAAAAGATAACAGAAAAATAAATTCTGTTATAGAATTTTTTACCTCAAAAAGATTGTCCCAGATGTTGGAATTGAATATCAATTGTTGCTTGCATTTAGATTTTTATTTTTTTGGAATTTGAGCCAATTCCTTTGCCACTTTAATAAGTTATATTCTATCTGCAGTGTACTCTTAACACTAGAGTGTATCTTTAGGGAGAAGTCTTGTATTTCAGCTTGTTAGGTAGTACAGGCCTGACTGAGATTGAGACAGAATCTGTAAGAATCTTTAGAAAAAAGTAGATGGATTCTAGATAGTTTAATAGGTGGGGTAGAAGAGATAAGGAACAGAGGGGAATCTATGAAGGCTAGCTTGAGCAACTAGGTCAGAGGCATCTACTAAAGTGACATTTGAGGAAGAGTAGATGTATAGAAAAGAATAAGAGTTTGGTTTTGAACAGATACACTTAAATTGTCTGTAAGACTTAATCTGCTGTGTAGCAAGCCACATAGTGTACCAAGCATGTCATACTCGCAGCCAGCGGGCCAAATGCCTCATTTAAATAAACACGAGTTTGACATGCTTGACTGTAAATGTTTAAACACGTGTATTTTGGAGTCCAGAGAATGGATTCACCATTATTTAGCTTTGTGACTTAAGATTACTACTTCTTTTTTGTGGGGGGAGGGGTGTTTATCCTCACCTGAGGATATTTTTCCCCATTGATTTTTAGAGAAAGTGAAAGGAAGGTGGAGAGGCAGAGAGACACATAGATTGGTTGCCTCTTGCCCGCACCCCAGCTGAGGCCAGGGATGGAGCCTGCAACCAAGGTACATGCCCTTGACCGGAATTGAACCCATGACCCTTTAGTCCACAGGCCAATGCTCTATCTAGTAAGCCATTTTCTTAAGTTATTTGTTTTCTCATGAGACAATAATAAATTCTAAATGATTATTATAAAAATAAAGATAATAAAATGTTTAAACATAGTACCGGGCATATCAAATCAAGTAAGTTTTAGTTGTTACATCCTTGTACTGAAATATGTTATAAGATGAAAAGATGACCATTAAATAGATAACCTTCATTTGATAAAATTGTAGATATATTTTTAAAGTTTGGTATTCATTTTGGATAGCATATTTCACAGCACATTTACTTACACCTTAGGTATTAATCCAAAATATGTGTTATTTTTAGACACTCTTTAAAATATGATTTATTGATTTCTTTAGCTCTTTTTGACAATGACAAGTGTGACTTGCTCCAAGTCATCTGTTTTGATTTGGGAAGAAGCCTATTTACATTTGATAACGTTTAGGTGAGTGGTAGCAGGGAAAATTTTACTTCAAAGGCCTGAGTCCTTCAGCCACAGCAGAGTAGTAGGAGAAGAGCTGTATGTAAGCTGCATGTTCTGATTAGCACTCAGGCAGAAGGAAGGAAACCGTGCATGAAAGCACTGGAAGGTGGAATGGGATGTATACAGGGCAATCTCTGAAGCTAGGTGTGGGTGGAAGGACAGGTTAAACCACTGAAAAGAGGCTCTTACTGACTTAGATCTTTATCTACACTCAAATCCCAGAAGCCTAAACACTTTCATTACTCTTCTTTCTATTTCTGGCACATTCTGCTCCCATCTCAAAAGAAATAAAGACTTAGCACATCAAGTTAAACTGAAGAAATTTTCCTGTAGGACTGTTTATTGTTAGATGTAGCAGCTAGGTTTCTAGTACAATACTACTCATTTAGTAAGTTATTAATTAGAAAGCTTTTTGAGCTAACTTTTATAAAATTATTTATTGGGGGAAATAGATAATCTGACAAATTTTGTAATAAGCAAAATGAATACAGCCTATAAGCTCATCCTTATAATGGTTATCCATATATCCTTATAATGGTTTCCATATTTTTTAAATATGGAAAATAAGTTTCACATGAATGCCCTCAAGTTATTGCATATGACTGTGTGTTTTTTTCAGGCTTGGATAATCTTTCGTCACTTTTTCTGTATAGTGTCTTAGCAAATAATTGTCTGATCATATTAAGAACCTGAATGACTCAGATTCCTATTGGAGAGAAATCTGCTTAATTGAGGAAAAGGAAACTCATCAACCACCAAGTCACACTCTTCCTCTTATAGTGGGTTTCATTGCTCTAAGATTAGATTCATTCTTGCTTAATTGTCAAATCATGCAGTAACATCCTAGTTACAGGTGTATTTAGCGGGAAAAATAGTTAATTATATTTTAGAAAATTGAGACATAATTCACAATTTATTAGCTACTAAGCTACCTGTCTAAAAATGGCTTCAGATGAAAAGTACAAGTCATTTTGAAATACATAACTGTCTTAATGCCTTCGGTAATTTGTTGTAGCCACACAGTTCAAATAATCTAAAAATATAAAATCATTTATAAAATTGGAAAAAGAAAGCTCTTAAGTAATCGTTTAATTTTCAAAGCTATTCCAGTTCTTATGTATTTCTTTATTCTTTATCAGATACACTTTTTTAAAATAATTTTTTAAATGTATTTAATTGATTTTTTACAGAGAGGAAAGGAGAGAGATAGAGAGTTAGAAACATCAATGAGAGAGCACCATCGATCAGCTGCCTCCTGCACATCTCCTACTGGGGATGTGCCCACAGCCCAGGTACATGCCCTTGACCGGAATCGAACCTGGGACCTTTCAGTCCGCAGGCCGACGCTCTATCCACTGAGCCAAACCGGTGACGGCTAAAATAATTTTTTAAATGTATTTAATTGATTTTTTACAGAGAGGAAAGGAGAGAGATAGAGAGTTAGAAACATCAATGAGAGAGCACCATCGATCAGCTGCCTCCTGCACATCTCCTACTGGGGATGTGCCCACAGCCCAGGTACATGCCCTTGACCGGAATCGAACCTGGGACCTTTCAGTCCGCAGGCCGACGCTCTATCCACTGAGCCAAACCGGTGACGGCTAAAATAATTTTTTAAATGTATTTAATTGATTTTTTACAGAGAGGAAAGGAGAGAGATAGAGAGTTAGAAACATCAATGAGAGAGCACCATCGATCAGCTGCCTCCTGCACATCTCCTACTGGGGATGTGCCCACAGCCCAGGTACATGCCCTTGACCGGAATCGAACCTGGGACCTTTCAGTCCGCAGGCCGACGCTCTATCCACTGAGCCAAACCGGTGACGGCTAAAATAATTTTTTAAATGTATTTAATTGATTTTTTACAGAGAGGAAAGGAGAGAGATAGAGAGTTAGAAACATCAATGAGAGAGCACCATCGATCAGCTGCCTCCTGCACATCTCCTACTGGGGATGTGCCCACAGCCCAGGTACATGCCCTTGACCGGAATCGAACCTGGGACCTTTCAGTCCGCAGGCCGACGCTCTATCCACTGAGCCAAACCGGTGACGGCTAAAATAATTTTTTAAATGTATTTAATTGATTTTTTACAGAGAGGAAAGGAGAGAGATAGAGAGTTAGAAACATCAATGAGAGAGCACCATCGATCAGCTGCCTCCTGCACATCTCCTACTGGGGATGTGCCCACAGCCCAGGTACATGCCCTTGACCGGAATCGAACCTGGGACCTTTCAGTCCGCAGGCCGACGCTCTATCCACTGAGCCAAACCGGTGACGGCTAAAATAATTTTTTAAATGTATTTAATTGATTTTTTACAGAGAGGAAAGGAGAGAGATAGAGAGTTAGAAACATCAATGAGAGAGCACCATCGATCAGCTGCCTCCTGCACATCTCCTACTGGGGATGTGCCCACAGCCCAGGTACATGCCCTTGACCGGAATCGAACCTGGGACCTTTCAGTCCGCAGGCCGACGCTCTATCCACTGAGCCAAACCGGTGACGGCTAAAATAATTTTTTAAATGTATTTAATTGATTTTTTACAGAGAGGAAAGGAGAGAGATAGAGAGTTAGAAACATCAATGAGAGAGCACCATCGATCAGCTGCCTCCTGCACATCTCCTACTGGGGATGTGCCCACAGCCCAGGTACATGCCCTTGACCGGAATCGAACCTGGGACCTTTCAGTCCGCAGGCCGACGCTCTATCCACTGAGCCAAACCGGTGACGGCTAAAATAATTTTTTAAATGTATTTAATTGATTTTTTACAGAGAGGAAAGGAGAGAGATAGAGAGTTAGAAACATCAATGAGAGAGCACCATCGATCAGCTGCCTCCTGCACATCTCCTACTGGGGATGTGCCCACAGCCCAGGTACATGCCCTTGACCGGAATCGAACCTGGGACCTTTCAGTCCGCAGGCCGACGCTCTATCCACTGAGCCAAACCGGTGACGGCTAAAATAATTTTTTAAATGTATTTAATTGATTTTTTACAGAGAGGAAAGGAGAGAGATAGAGAGTTAGAAACATCAATGAGAGAGCACCATCGATCAGCTGCCTCCTGCACATCTCCTACTGGGGATGTGCCCACAGCCCAGGTACATGCCCTTGACCGGAATCGAACCTGGGACCTTTCAGTCCGCAGGCCGACGCTCTATCCACTGAGCCAAACCGGTGACGGCTAAAATAATTTTTTAAATGTATTTAATTGATTTTTTACAGAGAGGAAAGGAGAGAGATAGAGAGTTAGAAACATCAATGAGAGAGCACCATCGATCAGCTGCCTCCTGCACATCTCCTACTGGGGATGTGCCCACAGCCCAGGTACATGCCCTTGACCGGAATCGAACCTGGGACCTTTCAGTCCGCAGGCCGACGCTCTATCCACTGAGCCAAACCGGTGACGGCTAAAATAATTTTTTAAATGTATTTAATTGATTTTTTACAGAGAGGAAAGGAGAGAGATAGAGAGTTAGAAACATCAATGAGAGAGCACCATCGATCAGCTGCCTCCTGCACATCTCCTACTGGGGATGTGCCCACAGCCCAGGTACATGCCCTTGACCGGAATCGAACCTGGGACCTTTCAGTCCGCAGGCCGACGCTCTATCCACTGAGCCAAACCGGTGACGGCTAAAATAATTTTTTAAATGTATTTAATTGATTTTTTACAGAGAGGAAAGGAGAGAGATAGAGAGTTAGAAACATCAATGAGAGAGCACCATCGATCAGCTGCCTCCTGCACATCTCCTACTGGGGATGTGCCCACAGCCCAGGTACATGCCCTTGACCGGAATCGAACCTGGGACCTTTCAGTCCGCAGGCCGACGCTCTATCCACTGAGCCAAACCGGTGACGGCTAAAATAATTTTTTAAATGTATTTAATTGATTTTTTACAGAGAGGAAAGGAGAGAGATAGAGAGTTAGAAACATCAATGAGAGAGCACCATCGATCAGCTGCCTCCTGCACATCTCCTACTGGGGATGTGCCCACAGCCCAGGTACATGCCCTTGACCGGAATCGAACCTGGGACCTTTCAGTCCGCAGGCCGACGCTCTATCCACTGAGCCAAACCGGTTACGGCTAAAATAATTTTTTATTGTTGAAAGTATTACATATGTTCTCCCCTTTCCCCCATTGACCTTCCCCAGCCCGCCTCTGCCCTTCGCGCCCCAGGCCTTCAGCACCCTATTGTCTGTGTCCATGGGTTATGTATATATGCATACAAAGTTTTTGGTTGATTACCTCCCACCCAACCATCCTTCCCCACCTTCCCTCTGAGATTCCGCACTCTGTTCTAGTATGCTTCCATGTCTCTGGATCCACTCCATTTATCCATTTATTTTGTTACTTAGATTCCACATATGAGTGCAATCATGTGATACTTGTCTTTCTCTGACTGACTTATTTCACAGGTATCATGCTAAGTGAAATCAGATACACATTTTAAACATTCATTTAACAAATACTAATTTAATAAGTGCTTATTTTGTCAAGACCTATCCTAGGCACTCCAGGATTCATCAGTTATAATGTCTGAACTTTGTGAAACTTATATTCTGGATATAAGAAGCAGATAATAAATACTTAGTATAAAATATGTGCTTATCTGGAGAAAAGAATTTCATGAGCAGAGAAATCTGGAAGTACATGAGCCCTAAGACAAGATCTTTCTTGCTGTTAAGAATCAGCAAGGAGATCATTGGTTGTAGTGTGCATACAATTTTGTACTTGTTACTCATTACATTTATAAAATTCTGATTGATTCTAAGGAACAGAAGCTTCATTAGGGCACCTCATTTAGGAAAGGGAAGCAAAGTGGTATAGAGGAAAGAGCGTAAGCATGAGACCTAGTTAGTGTAAAGTGACTTGTACCACCGAAGTTTAAAGAATCAGAATCCTATAATGATTAAAATTATGAGTGTAAGTTGAAGAGAAGCTCAAAATTCCATTTGCCGAAAGAAATTATTTAAAAACATGAAACATTGTTCATCTGATAATTTTTTCTTGTAACTGAGACTTTGGACCTCATTCCTTCTATACTAGATAGCACTAAGGGCCTCTAATAACTTTTGAAAGTTCTTTCTTGCAGCAAATAGAAAATGGAGAATAATCTGCCCCCTCCCCCATTCCTTCACTGACTTGTTTTAATCTACTATTTAAAGAATTTGAATGCAGGTGCTTTTGTTCAGTGCCTTACATTGTTTTCTGACCTGTTGGCTCCAGGCATTCTGTCCAAAAACCTGATCATACCTGTGTAAATTGAGCATTGTATCTGAAAAAATAACTAAAACTTACCTATAAAGTATATACCAGTGATGGCGAACCTTTTGAGCTTGGGGTGTAAGCATTTTGAAAAACCCTAACTTAACTCTGGTGCCGTGTCACATGTAGAAATTTTTTGATATTTGCAACCATAGTAAAACAAAGACTTATATTTTTGATATTTATTTTATATATTTAAATGCCATTTAACAAAGAAAAATCAACCAAAACAATGTGTTCGTGTGTCACCTCTGACCCACATGTCATAGGTTTGCCATCACTGGTATATAAGCTAATAGTCCTACTGACACTGTGTATATATTGTTACCTATTGAGAGAGAGTATATTCTCACCTGCTACAAGGGTGCACAGTTTGAAAGAAAGAAACAAACAAAAAGTCAAAAAGCCCTTAACTGAGCTACAGGTAGTATCTTTTCTTGTTGTTACTAAGATGGTACCCACAATTTTGCAATTTCAGAATTAAGGAAAAAGGGTGCTCACTTTAAGCCTGTTTTAGTTTGAATAGCAGGAAAGACAGGAAACCAAATAATGCATTTTATTTTATTTTATTTTTTTAAAATATATTTTATTGATTTTTTTACAGAGAGGAAGGGAGAGAGATAGAGAGCTAGAAACATCAATCAGCTGCCTCCTGCACATCTCCTACTGGGGATGTGCCCACAACCCAGGTACATGCCCTTGACCGGAATCGAACCTGGGACCTTTCAGTCCGCAGGCCGACGCTCTATCCACTGAGCCAAACCGGTTTCAGCCCAAATAATGCATTTTAAAAAAAATCCTTCTAAAACTTAGATACTGGGCCTCTTAAAATGGGCTAGATAAACATTACTTAGATCCCTAGGTCTGGGCTTTTCCAGGTATTCTCTATATTTTAAAAGGAGATAAAAAAGAACATGTTTTCTCCATTGGAGATTTTTTTTAAAGCCTTGTAAAAGCAAAGATCTGATTTCTTGATGTTGTTGGTAACAATCTTATAGATTAAAATATGTTTAAAGGCTCTCCAATTTTTTTTATATATATAATCTGTCCCCACTTTTAATAATATATGTTCTTAAGATCTTTTTTCCTTATTCTTAACTGAAAAAAAGCCCCAACTGCTCCCTTTGGACATGGGGAATAATGACTTGTCATAAGAGAACATCCTAGTCTTATGCATATTTATTTTATTGTGGTTGAAAACTTTTCACCCATATCATATTTTCACAACTATAAGCATAAGTTTAAAAAATATCTAAACTAAAAATCTAATTAACCAGAAAAATTTTCATTCCTAAAGCATATCAATTAACTAAGATAACATAGTTAAAAATCCATTTTGTCCAGAAATGGCAATTAGACTTTATGATGTGTTGCTCACTGTCACAATTACTATTTTCCTGAAGCACTTTGAAAATAATTTTGAAACTTGTGATTAGGATTAGTAGAAAAGAGGTACAGTTGATCAGTGAGATATACCAAGATTGGGAGAAAAGGCAAAGTAAAATAAATCATGTTGCACATTCCTGAACTATACTTATAATTGGCTCCTCAGGAACTGTTCCACCAAAAATATTATTTTGAGTATTTCTTTTAATAATCCTTTTTAAATGTTTTAAGGATTGTGAAATATTTTAATCTTGCTGAAAATGTATGCAAATAATATATAGCTAACCCCTGTATAGTGACCACCCAGATCTATTAGATCTTTATATTTTGCTTTGTTTGACTCAGACTGAGGAATTTGTTTGTTGTATTTTGTTCTGTTTTTTTTTTTTTTTAGAAATAAAGCATTTAAGGTGAAGTTGAAGCCTCTCCTTAATCCTTTTTCATTAGAATTTCATATACAGGTTTTTATTATCCCCCTGTAGGCTCCTGATTCTCTTCCTACTGTACTGAATTGAGAAAGAGCTAGAAGAATAAATGTTTTGACATCTAGGAGAGGTCAATGGGGGAAAAAGGAGACATATGTAATACTTTAAACAATAATGAACTTAAATTATTAAAAAAGAATTTAAAAAAGAATATAGCAATACTAGCCTCTTGAAAATCCCAGGGAATCTTTTGTGAGAGGAAACAAAAAGGTCAAGGACACACCTTTCTGTTTTTAAAACCACTTTTTCAATTGACTTTTTGAAAAACGAGAATCGGCATGTACACAAGTGATGGATTTGTTTATCAATGAGTGCTGATGCCATTGCCTGGAAGTTCTCAGGGCGTTTTCACCACAGCAGTGGTCCAGCAAGCCCTGGTTTCCTGTAACAAGTGAAAAGAATGTGCAGGACGCAGAGGGCTGACTGTGCAGAATGCTGAGCGCTTGGTAAACTGAATCCAACCTCAAGGAGGAAAACAGTGACCTTGCCTACAGCAGAAACACCACCAAGGTGGAAGGGTTCTCCCCTTTCATGTCCATGTAACTTGTTATTAGTTACCTTTATATTATGAGACAAAGAGAATGTTAATAAAGAAATAAGACTGAACAATAGTTTTTAACATAAAAAAATGTTTTGACATCTAAAGTTTATTTTTTTTTAAATTTCTTTTGAAAAATTGAATACAACTTGGTATATGCAGATGTAATGAACAAAATTTTCATTTAGTGCTTAAAATAACTTTTTTGAGCATTTAAATGAGTTATCTGAGTTTTTAAAATACAACCATATTTTGCTTAGTTCAAAGAAGTTTTCAGCAGTTTAGCCAGTGGTTAGAAGTTTTGTTTATATTGTTGGAATAGACTTTTTTTCTATCTTGTCTCAAAGAAAGACTTTTCCAGGCAGTAAAAATAATCTAAAATGCTTAAACAAGCTCCCATATCTGATATTTTAAAGTAATTTTTATGATAATCACAGTTGTAAACAAAACACCAAATAGAAATCTGATTAAAGGAGGTTATATTTAAGAATGTAGTTAACTGCAAGTTGGCTTATTACAGTAATTAGGATGAGAGTTGATTAGATGTGTAAGACTTGTTTATGCCTGTGTTGTAAGCTCCTAAGGGACTGGGTTCACATCTTTTATATCTTCATTGTGCACACTCATCACCACCTCTATCCCCCATAATTAAGAATTCAGGAAAACGTATCAGCTAGTAGAACTCAGCCTATAGAACAAAGAAAATTAAGGTCGTATTTCAGTACTTGGTCAAAACTAACTATATAACGTTTGGCAAGCACGACAAATAGGAATTTTTGAAGTCTTTAAAAAAGGATTAATAAGAAGGTTTGTTTATATTCCTCTTAATTCACCTCTCCCTTTTAAAATTTTGAATCTACATTTATTTTGTGACCAACGTTTACAGCTAGACCTTGGAAAGGGGTGAAATTTAGACTTTATGATAGGACAAATCAAATTCCTATTTAGAGTCCAAATATACTTACCGTTTACATTGTTTCATTGGAATTTTAAAATGTTAAATCATTACTACAATATAGCTGGGACATTAATGGATTTGAAATTTTATGCTTGAAAAATACAGTGGGGCCTTGACTTACAAGTTTAATTCATTCTGTGATGGAGCTCCTAACTCAGATTACTCGTATGTCAAATCAATTGTGAACAAGTGAGACATGTGATGCTGGGCTGATGTTGTGGTGTTCACTGTGACGTTTGCTATACCAACTAGCGGTGGGGTATCTGAAGCTGGCTCGTAACCCGAATGTTAACTCACAACTCAAAGCAAAAGATTGGCTGAGAGACGGCTCGTATCTCGAAAAACTCCTTAGTCGGGACACTTGTAAGTCAAGGCCCCACTGTACATTCTTTTTAAGAAAATACTTTAGCCTGCCTAAAGTGGTCTTTGTCACAGCTACTGTAAAATTGTAATCAATATTTCTAACATCCTCCTATATAATAAAAGTCTAATATGCAAGTTGTCTCCTCAACTGGGAGTTTGACCAGGGGGCGGGACCAGCCTGCCAACCGCCCACAGCTCCTCCCCCTTGCCAGCCCCATCCCGGCCAGTGGTGGCAGCAGGCAGCTGGGGGAAGGGAGGCCCTGGCTGGCAGCCGGCAGCCACTAGGGACCCTACTGGTGCACGAATTTCATGCACTGGGCCTCTAGTCTTGCTTATAAGTCTGTTGTTTAGCTCTCTAATTTGGGGGACTATAACCGTTAATATCAGAGACAAAGGGTAAATGTTCCCACACGTCCCATGTGGTTCACGGTTCAGGATCTGTAAGAGAGGCCACACACAAATGAAAGAGGTGAGACAAGAAATAATTTGGAAATTGGGGGGCCAGGCGAGAGCCCATCCCAAGAGGATGGACTCCCCTTTTGCTTAGGCCTTGCCATTTTTTTATTTAGTTTGGGATACACCTATAGCCCTTAGGCAGGCAAGTTCCAGTAACAGACTATCTTATCAGTAAGGATTTACATGACTATCTGGTGGGGAAGTTGCTTCAGCTACCATTGTCTGGACTGAACAGTGGGTGCATAGCCTTGACCTTTGCCAGGGCTTCAGGGGTCACCAGCATTCTGCGCTCCTTGTCCACACCTCTCTACTAGAGAAGACAATAGGCGGTTCCCCACAAAGCTCAAACTAAAGAATCTTTAATTTTCTGTTTGTTCATTGATATTAGGTAGTGTCAACTCTACAACTATATTTTAGTTCAAGGTAAAATGCAAATTCTAGTTTTGATGGGCTCTTTAGTTCTAAAGATTGTTTAAAAAATATTTTAATGGATTCTGAAAGTGAAAATTTGGGGGAGAATGGTGCTTTAAATTATAAGCATTCCCATAGTTCAGAAGGCTGGTTGTTTGTTTGTTAAATTTATAAGTCCAGAAATAGGGCAAGGTGTGAAAAAAATAACTGGAGGAACTGATCATGGAGCAGAGTTGTCCAGTAATAACTTCCTTTTCTGCTCAGTCTGAAGTTTTCCTTTCACTTTTTTACAATCTGTGAAAGATTAATAAATTTTGACTAAAATCTTTTAAATGTATAAGCAACTTTAATAATCAGTTATGTACATCTTTAGGAATCATTTTAGTAAAACTTCTTTTCCTTGAACACCCAAGATAACTATCCCACAGGGTTTGGATTAGGGAATTTGAAGATCATTTTGTGACTTGGAGCACTTTGGGGTACAGGACAGCCTAGGGGTGATATTAAGGTAGAAGGTTAACAAAACCTGAGGAGGCTAAAGAGAAAGTGCTAGGGGGTGTGTGAGAAGAACATAGAAAGGGAAGTGTAGCATCAAGCATTTCAGTATTTTGACTATCATTCACTCTTCTCAAAGATAATAGAGCAGAAACATCACCTTCCTCTTCTATTTCCTACTGTTGGGATTCAGAGCTCAAGCTATTATTATTTGAAATATAAGTAAGCTGTATTGTCAGGTAATTGGGCTTCTTTGGACTAGCCTGAGGACCTTACTGAAAGATTCGGGGTGGGCCGGGGTCGCGCACCTATGACATAATATATGGGAAACATACTGAGTGAATGACAGACTGGGTTAAATATACTAAACTTAAGGCCATAATATATCAAAAGAGATTTTATTCCAGGCACCTGGGTACAGGTGGGCTGAGACCGAGAAAGGCATCAGCCAAGAGACCAGGGAGAGAGAAGTTTTTTTAATTAATTTTTGCTGGCTGTAAGCTGCTCTGCTGACTAAAGAGTCCGGTCTGTCCTTGGCTCCTCCCAGCATCAGATGGCTAGTGGTTATCTGGGCTATGCGGTGCTCAAGTTGCACGCTTTCTGCAGGTAGTTGCACGCTTTCTGCAAGATACCTGCTAAGCACAATAAGTTTTCTCTGCTTCGTTTCAGTCTCTTTAACCAGTGGTTCTCAACCTGTAGGTCGCGACCCCTTTGGGGGTTGAATGACCCTTTCACAGGGGTCGCCTAAGACCATCGGAAAACACATATATAATTACATATTGTTTTTGTGATTAATCACTATGCTTTAATTCAATTTGTAACAATGAAAATACATCCTGCATATCAGATATTTACATTACGATTCACAACAGTAGCAAAATTACAATTATGAAGTAGCAACGAAAATAATTTTATGGTTGGGGGTCACCACAACATGAGGAAACTGTATTAAAGGGTTGCAGCATTAGGAAGGTTGAGAACCACTGTCTTTAACCCTTTCACTTACATTTGTGTGAACAATACTGTCAATAGAAATAGATATATATAATGTACAACACATGTCTAATTTTAAATGTTCTAGTAGCCACATTTTAAAAAGTAAAAAGAACACAGGTAAGATAAAGTTTAGTATATTTAACCCAGTCTGTCATTCACTCAATATGTTTCCCAAGTTCTACATAATACACAAAATTTTGGAATACAATCTAAAAACTCATTTGACCTCTCTAAGCCTTAGGTTCCCCTCTGTAAAAGTGGGAATGGAATTAGGCGAGCTCTAAGATTTCTTTCAGTTTCAACATTATATGTGTCTAGAGAAATGAACTGATGGTCTTTTATGGTATTTTTATTAACACTATTCCACAGAATTTCTAGATAGGTAGTTCCTTTACTTTTACTTAGTTGCTAGCGCTACTTGAAAGTTGGTAAAGAAATCAGTATGGTATTCTGTTGGCAAAGGTGAGCATTTTTGTTTTGTTTTTTTCTTTTATACTATCCTAAACCTATTCCCTTTGCTGGATATACAATCTACTCTAAGAGGTGATAGAAGCATCTATTAAATGCTTTGCTTTTTATTCAGAAAGCATTTATCACATATATATGTGATCAAAAATTCTGGGAGAAATTCCAAAGGACAGGATATCTGCCTTTAAGAATTTAAAAACAATTGCAAATTACATAACAAATTCACATTGATAAGAAAGCAAACTTGGGGGGGTGGGGGAGGACAAGGAAATACAGATAAGGATGGTTGCAGAAGGGAAATAGTAGCAGCTGGTAATCATTTAGTTATCAAAGTTCAGCTCTGCTAAAAATCACCAGGAAGCAGAGCCCACTCTCAGATTCAGAAGTAATAAAGACATATATCATGTGCTGTTAAAATCGTGGCGTGGGAGGTGTTAGCCTGTTCTTAGGTTTGAGAGGCTGAGCACACTGTGAGTAATAATAATAAAAATAACTTGAACTTCTCACCCATAACAAGCATAATTTTTCAATCCAACTCTGAAGAAATACTTGTAGATATTCAGCAAAGTAATGTATCTTTCCTTCTTCAGTTTGCATTATATAAAGTATTGAGGTATTATGTATTCTTCTCCTTAGCAGTGTAGGTCATTATTAGAGGTCCTAAGGTTGTATCAACCTCTGGTTGATGACCACATTTTCAGTCTGTGTCTAATCCAGGGGCAGGCAACCCCTGGCATGCGTGCCAAACATGGCACAGCAGTAACTTTTGCTGGCACTCGAAACCCTCTCTTATAATCTTCCATTTACAATTTTTGTGAATATTTGAATGACTTAAATGTTAAATTACAAGGAACTGGCAAGACACTTGATGTTATGTTTGATTACATAAAGGCTTTTGAAAAGAAATTGGAAGTCTTTAAGAGGGATGTGGATGGTGAGAGATTTAGATATTTCCCAAACTTCAAGAGGCACATCAAAGACCTCCCAAAAGATGATAGAACAGACTGTCAAAGCCTTCAAAAGCTGTTTTTAAACATCATCGAGCCAACTATTGAGCCGTTCTTCTCCAGATTTGCGAAATTCAGAGAACTGGAAGAGCAGCAAAATTCATGAGGTTTCCAGACAACATGAAACTGGAGGAACTAAACTTACAAATGTTTTCATGGATAGCCATGGCTGATTTTGAAATGCAGTTGATTGAGTTTCAGAGTAGCTCAATTTAGAAGCAGAAACTTATTGACCTTAGAGTTGACTTGGAAAACATTGAAAAAAAGCGATTAGAGACAGGAGTACCAGAGAGAAGTGTCGAAAACGAACTATTGAGGACTTGGAATGCCATTCCAGAAAATTTTTTCTGTTTAAAGAACTTTGCAACAGCGTTACTCTCCATGTTTTCATTCACATACGCTTGTGAATCTTTGTTCCCAGTATAAAAAAAAATGTATTTTTCATCATCATATACTGTGTTTTTGTCGCTCAAATGAATTTTATTATTTCTACAAGGTTCTTCACATACGTACACCTTAAGAGATATCAAGTAGGCGTAACATGTTCTCAAAAAATTAGGGTTGGCACTCAGAAGAATTTTGAGTCAGATTTTGCTGGTTTTGGCACGCACTCACAAAAAGGTTGCCCACCCCTGGTCTAGTCTGTTTTCATATTACCAGACAAGTTGGCAAGTGATAGACACTTCCTATGCTTTGTACTCGGTTTCTTATTTTCTCCTTCTCTTTAGGTTCTTTTCTAACTCGTTTGCACCCACTACAACATTTATTAAACCTATCTGTATGTAGGCGGGAATACTGGGGCTGTTGGGTGTCTTTTTTTTTAATGGCATAAGTAATAATTTCATTTGTTTAGTTAAGTGAAATATTATCCCACTTGTAAAAGGTGTACAATAAAGATTGATTTGATTCTAGAGTTGTCTTTTTGATATTTTTAGTTTTAGACTATTGTAGATCTTATAAACAGCCATTGGTTTATGAAATAAAAGATGTTTTAGAACCTAGTCTGTTAAATAGAAACTGTTTCCTAGCATTGTCTTTAAAATTTTATCTACACTAATAAGAGAGAAAAATGGTAATTGGCGTACAACGCTACCCTTTTCATTGGCTAATCAGGGCTATATGCAAATTAACTGCCAACTCAGATGGCAGTTAA
>NW_006383011.1:18927351-18934912 GCF_000327345.1 Myotis davidii | reverse complement strand
GTGAGGTTGGGGTGGGGGGTGGAGCAAGTGATGAGAGGGAGAGGGGGGTCCCCTGCCCAGGCATGATTCCTGGGCCAGAGGCCTCAGGCCTGGGCGGGGATCAAAGCCAGTGATCGGGGGGAGATGGGGGTCCCCTGTTCAAGCCTGACACCTCTGGCGGAGGTGTCAGGCCTGGGCAAGGGGCCGATCAGGCGATCGGAGGGTGATGGGGGTCTCCGCCTCTGGCCGAGGCATCAGGCCTGGGCAAGGGGCAGAGCCAGCAATCGGAGGGGTCTGGGGGTCCCCTGCCCAGGCCTAACACCTCTGTCAGAGGCGTCAGGCCTGGGCAAGGGGCCGATCCTGCGATTGGAGGGTGATGGGGGTCAACGCCTGAGGGCTCCCAGTATGTGAGAGGGGGCCGGCTGGGCTGAGGGACACCCCCCACACACACACCCAGTGCATGAATTTCGTGCACCGGGCCCCTAGTTGTATTATAATTGAATTTAATTGCTTAGACCCAAGGCTGATTGTAGGCCCAATTGTAAAGTGAGGGACATTGGTCATCTTTTCCCTCCCAGCTCTTCTCGCAGCCTTGTATAGCAGAGCTCTGAGTCTCTCTCCCCATCCTGACTTATGAGGGTATTTGACTCCTCTCCTTCTGGAATGTTCTGAGACTATATTTTTTGTAAGTCATTAAATCATCAGTAGGTTGATCAAATGGTGTGATAGACATGGTTGTTGTCTACCCTGATAATCTCTTCTTTTCAGCTGTTAGGAAAACTTCATGACAAAATTATTTTCTTTGCATTTTTCTACCTCAACCTTCCTGGCCTTGTTGAAATGTGTCAGCTTATGCACAGAAATATTTTAATTATGAAAATAGTTACTCTCATATAAGAAAAAAAATAGTTTTTTCTTACACTGTTTTGGTCTAGATTTTTATACACAAAAACAATGATATATAATAAGACTAGAACTCTAAAGTAGCTATTTTTATCACATTACATTAATCACTTTTCTGTGGTTATTCGGAAAAGACATCTCTGACTTAATTTTTCTCTTGTGTTTCAACAGAAGGAGACTATATTAAAATGTTTATGCGAGGCCGGCCAATTACAATGTTTATTCCTTCTGATGTTGACAACTACGATGACATCAGAGCAGAGCTGCCCCCTGAGAAGCTCAGACTGGAGTGGGTGTATCCTTTCTTTACCATGACAGCAAATACGCTGGCTTCATTTAAGAAAATTCATTTACCTGACCCTCTATCAAAACAATTTTTACATCGGAAAGTATATGTAATACGCACACCAGCCTCTGATCCTTTTATATATTTTATATATTTTGCTATTAGCAATTTAAAATCACCCAAATTAATGTCTTTGAATAGGGCAAGCAATATTTTAAGATCATTACAGTAGGTATTTGTGATGTGATAGCAAAGGCATTGGACTAGAATTGGAAGACTAGTGTCTGAGTCTTGGCTCTGCCACTTACCCCCAGGAAAACTTACTTTCTTCACTTGAAATAGAGGTTAATAACCCCTACCTCACAGGCCTGTTGTGAGAATTAAATAAGAAAACATCAGTTAAGTATTTTGTAACCTAGGAAATATGAATTAAGAGCTCAAATTAACAAGGTTCTTTTAATTCCAGAATTAACTTGTGTTCTTAGCCAGACTTTAAAAAAAAATGACTATATGAAACAGTGCTCTCCTAATTTCACTTAGAAATTCTCCCTTTTCTTAGAACATCTAAGAAATTCACAGTGAAGGGGAAGGGAGCTAATAGCTTGAACTCTGCTTTCTGTCTCTGTTCTCCTACATCCCCATTCCCTCCTTTTGGCAGAAATTAGCTTGGAAATCTCTCCAATCCTATAATTCTGTACAACTGTTTAACATATACTCTGCCTACCAAACTGTGCCTGGCAATCTCTGCTTTATCATTTAGGTCAAGCATAAATGTCACTTTCTCAGATAGCCCTTCTTTTGATCTCTCTTTTTCTCTCCATTTAGGTCCTTTTATTCTTCTACCATGCTGTTATTTTCCCCCCATAATTTCTAATGATATAATTGGTGTTTGTTTTTGTCATTTTTGCCAGAGCCTAAGCTCCAGGGACATAGGCCTCACATTGGTTTGTATGTTTAGCTCTGTTCCTGACACATCAGAAACTCAATCTATATTTATTTGTCTGTTAAATGGGGGAAATAAAGATTCAAGTACACTGGCAAACATGAGTTTTCAAATTCCAGGCCAGTCCTCTTACATTATACCTTTCTGATACCTTTAAGTATCCTTGAAAAAATTGTTAATTTAACACCTTGAGTATTGTGCTTGTTTAAAACCTTGACTCTTTCTTTTAAGATATGGTTATCGAGGAAAGGACTGTCGAGCTAATGTTTACCTTCTTCCTACCGGGGAAATAGTTTATTTCATAGCATCAGTAGTAGTACTATTTAATTATGAGGAGAGAACTCAACGGCACTACCTGGGTCATACAGACTGTGTAAAATGGTTGGTATCATTTAACATTGTTCATTTTTTAATTTCATGCTCTCATTTTTATTTGGGGGGGGGGTAAAAATCTTGGTTTTATTGGAAATGATTTATTGTGGACACCTCAGAATTTAAGGATGTTACGGGCATTGCCTTTTAGAGAGTGGAAAGAAGGGAGAGAAGGGGCAAGAGAGATAAACATCAATGTGAGAGAGAACTATCGATTGGTTGCCTCCTGAATGAACCCTGACTGGGCCAGGGATCAAACTGCAACCCCCAGGTTCATGCCCTTCCTCTCTAAAAATCGATAAAAAAATATATATTTTAAAAAGCAGTCCCATTGTTAGTTTTTTGAGGAAACTCCATACTGTTTTCCACAGTGGCTGCACCAGCCTGCATTCCCACCAGCAGGGCACTAGGGTTCCCTTTTTTCCACATTTCTTCCAGCTCCTGTCATTTGCTGATTTCATGATAGTAGCCATTCTGACAGATGTTAGGTGATACCTCATTGTAGTTTTAATTTGCATTTCTCTGATGGTTAGTGACCTTGAGCATTTTTTCAGATGTCTATTGGCCCTCTATATGTACTCTTTGGTGAAGTGTCTATTCAGGTCCTTTGCCCATTTTTAATTGTGTTGTCTGTCTTCTTGGTGTTGATCTGTATTGGTTCTTTTATATATATTGAAATTAACCCCTTATGAGATGAATCATTGGTGAATATCTTCTCCCATATTGTGGGTTCCCTTTTTGTTTTGTTGAGGGTTTATTTTCCTGTGCAGAAGCTTTTTAGTTTGATGTAGTCCCATTTATTTATTTTTTCCTATATTTCCCTCAGAAACATATCAACAAAAATAATGCTCTGAGAGATGTCTGAAATGTTATTGCCTGTGTTTTCTTCAGGAATTTTATGGTTTCTCAACTTACATCTTTTATCCATTTTTATTTTTTCTTGTGTATGGTGTAAGTTCATGGTCTAGTTGCACTTTTTTTGCATGTTAATAAGAGTAGTGAAAGTGGACATCCTTGTCTTGTTTTTGATCTTGAGAGAAATGCTTTTAGTTTTTGCCCATTGAGCATTATATTGGCTGTAGAGTTTTTATACATGGCTCCTCCTTTGTCAAATATTAATTAACCATAAAGGCGTGGGTTGATTTGTGGGCTCTCTGTTCTGTTTAGTTTATCTATATGCCTGTTCTTGTGCCAGTACCGGGCTATTTAGATTACGGTGGCTTTGTAGTATAGTTTGATATCTGGTATTGTGACCCTCCAACTTTGTTCTTGCTACTCAAGATTGCTGAGGCTATTTGGGGCTTTTATGGTTCCAAATAAATTTTTGGAATATTTGTTCTAGATTTGTGAAATATGTCATTGGTATATTAATAGGAATTACGTTGAATCTATATAGATTGCTTTGAGTAATATGAACATTTTAATGATGTTAATTTTTCCAATCCATGAACATAGTATATGCTTCTACTTGTTGCATTTTCCTCTATTTCTTTCTTTAGTGTCCTTTAGTTTTCCGAGTACAAACAAGTCTTTTACCTCATTGGTTAAGTTTATTCCTAGGTACCTTTTTTGTTGTTGTTGCAATTGTAAATTGGATTGTTTTTAGTTATTATGTTGAGGTGTGATCCCTGTATTCCCACCTACTGAGAGTTTTTATCATAAAGGGGTCCTGGATTTTATCAAATGCTTTTTTGAATCTGTTGATATGATCAGTGATTCTTATCTTTCATTTTGTTTATGTGATGTATCACATGTATTGATTTGTATGGGTTATTTTGGTTCTCCTTTTGTAATTAGATCTTGATTGTTATTGTCCCATTTGTGGGTGGGATCTCCCCTCAGGCTGGCTGACTATGAGGCTAAATCCCACCTATATCCTGCGAGCTGTTGAACAGGTACTAGGTTGCGGGTTTGCTCTTCACTCAGGGCGCGTACAGGAGGCAATCAACTGATATTTCTCTCTCACATCAATGTTTCTCTCTCTCTCTCTTCCTTCCTCCCTCTCAGTCTCAAGGTGGTTTCTGCCCTTCCTTGTTTAAAAGACTCCTCTTCAACTGTTCTTTAATTGGTAATTCAGGGTGAATGTTCCCCAGTTTAGCTTTATTTCCAGTTTGGTGCAAGAAAGATCCACCTATTCCGCCACCATCTTGAAACCCTTTAATGCTCATGTTTTAATACTAGATTAAAATTACAATGCATTATGCATCTTCACTGTAATAAAACCATGTGAAATATATATATATGTATATAGGTGCAGAACTAGAAAGGAACTTGGACATATGAAAACAGTTTAGTGAAGAAATTAAGCAAACAACAAAACTCATAGTCACAGGCAGCACAACAGCATGGTGATTACTAGAGGGGAAAGAAGGGTGGGTAGGTAGAAGGAAAAAAGAAAACTTTAATTTATTAAGGCACAGTTGTGAATAAATATTTTCTTTAGATTTAGTGTTTTGTTAATTTGTCAAGAAGTACAACTGAAAACTTAGAAATCTTTTTATACTTGATGTTTATTTGATTTGTTAAAGAAAAAGAAATAGGTCACTGAGAGATTTTTTAATGATTAAAAAACTGTTTGAAAAATGTTGATACTAAGGCATATTTCTGCTGTTTCTTACGATTCCTGTATTTAAAATTGCTGTTAATACTGCTTTTTAGCCTTGCTGTACATCCTGACAAAATTAGGATTGCAACTGGACAGATAGCTGGAGTGGATAAAGATGGAAGGGTGAGTGTCACAGTTTTATGCCTTCTGTGCCTAGTGACATTACTATTAGAATGAAATTGATGATAACTTTTATATCTCAATTTATTCTTCTAAAATTTAACTATGATTTCTAGTATAAGCAAGGAAAAATATTATAATGTAAAAACATTCTAAAAACCAAAAGAGAATTATACTACTTAAATATTTTTTTCTAAAAACCAAGTGTTCTCGCCCAGCCGGTGTGGCTCAGTGGTTGAGCATTGACTTATGTATGAACCAAGAGGTCATGGTTCGATTGCTGGTCAGGACATATGCCCGGGTTATGGGCTCGATTCCCAGTGTGGGAGGTTCAGGAGGCAGCCAATCAATGATTTTCTAATCATTGAAGCTCTCTCTCTCTCTCTCTTCCTCTCCTAAATCAATAAAAACATACATTTAAAAAAAACACACAAACAAGTGTGCTCAAGGAAACTACTTATTTTTAAAAATGGGAATACTGATGAGATTGTTAACTTAAATATATTTTTATTGATTTCAGAGGGAAGAGAGAGAAACATAAATGATGAGAGAGAATCATTAATTGGCTGCCTCCTGCACACCCCCTACCAGAGACCAAACCCACATCCTAGGCATGTGCCCTGGCCAGGAATCAAACCACGACCTCCTGTGTTCATAGATTAAGGCTCAACCACTGAGCCATGGTGGCTGGGCATTATATATATATATTTTAGCATAGAATACGTTATCAGTGTTTGCTATAGGTACTGCAGTTTCCCTAAATTGATTTTATATATGAGTAGCACTGATAACACTTTAAAATTTTTAGTTGCTATTTAGTATTACTAAATAGGCTTAAATAACAAATCCCTTACTTATAAGGATCAACAGTGAATATTAATGATGACTAATTAGAAATATATGACTGTACTCATGGCATTCTCTGGCTTGTTTCTTTCATGAAAAGGACTTGGAGGGATTATATTTGAAGACTTATAAGACCCCTTCCAGTTCCAGATTCTGTTTTAAGAACTGTTTGCTTAGCAGTTTATTGAGCACTGATTTTAAAAAGTATTCTTTTCCCAGGAATAAAGGTAATGCTAAAAGCAGGGTTTCCAGAGCAAATTTTCCTGGGTCTGAATCCTAACTCCACCTTTTAATACTTGTGTAACTTTGGACAAGTTATTTAAATCTTCATATCTCAATTTCCTCATTTATGAAATGGTGATTGTAATAGTAAATAGCTCATAGAATTATGAAGATTAAACTGATTAATACATGTGATATACTTAGAATAGTATATAGCACTTGAGAAATATTCAGATCATTTGCTGCTACAACTATTATTACTGTTGTTATATCGTTATTTTTATGGTATGAGAAGACAATACCTGCTCAAGATTCTTTGAGGACATGTCTAAATGTAGTAGCTATTTTTTATTAGGTATTTATCCATCTCTATTACTTTTTAAAGACAGTAAACAGTTTTGTGTTGTAGTGGTATTCATTGGCATCCACCTATATACCAGTGAGTCCTATCTTGTGTTTTTCCCCTTGCAGCCTCTGCAACCCCATGTCAGAGTGTGGGATTCAGTTAGTCTATCCACACTGCAGATTATTGGACTTGGAACTTTTGAGCGTGGAGTAGGGTGCCTGGATTTTTCAAAAGCTGTAAGTAATAATTTTTAAAGGAGTAAGCAAGCAGTACAAAGAAGCCAAAAAGAAGTTAAGCTCATTTTTGTGTCTGTGCGTTCATAGAAAGTGATAACTCTGAATTGAAATGTGGGATATTAGCTATAGCCAGCATTTTAACCTAAATATTAAAGTACTTTGGTTTAGCTAGGATCCAGAATATTACACTTAGTTATACTTAATTTTTTTCTGTCCTAAAATAAAATTCCTGTGTAGTATTGAGAAATGTTGGAGGAATACATTGTTGGCATAGTAAAAGTAAAACAAGCATTAAGTTGTTTAGCTTTTGTTTAGCTTGGATAACAGAGCTCTATTTTATTTAGAAAATTCACAGACCTGAAACTTGCACAAATTGTTAGATACTGAATTTTAAACTCATGTTGTCATTAAACTCCCACGTATCTCCCCCTCCCCAACTGGCCTCTAGTTTGAAAATGTTGATTATGCACAAATACTGTCTTTTCTTAATGTCATGTTGGAGCAAAAGACAGAACTTTGTATTCACTAATATCATGAATTATCATGGCTCTGAATTAATGACAACATGAGTTTAAAATTCAGTATCTAACAATCTTACCTAAGCCTTGAAGCTTTATTCTGAGGGGAAATAAAACAGGATGTTACTAATTTAAACAATCTCTTCACTCTTAAATTATATGTAATTGTTCATTTCAACTTTCAT
>NW_006383011.1:18915768-18927243 GCF_000327345.1 Myotis davidii | reverse complement strand
ACCAGTTAGGGCTCATATTAATTTAAATGTAGGAGAGCTACATATTAATTTAAATGTAGGAGAGCTACATTTTAGGCTCCATCTATTTTTTTTTTTTTTTTTCCGTTTTACAGAGAGAGAAAAACATCAATGGGTTGCCTCTCATACTCACCTCGGCTAGGAATCAAACCCACAACCTAGATATGTGACCTGACCAGGAATTGAACCTGCGACCTTTCGGTATATGGGATGACGCTCCAACCAGCTGAGCCACACTAACTAGGACAGGATCCATAATTTTTAGTTTCAAATATAAATATCCCTCCATGTTTTATTGGGTCTGGGTCCCATTCATACTTTAGAATATATTAATGTATTCATATAATCTCTTCAGTTCCTAGGTATCAGCAGCTATATTCTGGATTATGGGAGGTTTTTTTGACATGAAGAGGAAGGGATATTTTTAAAACAAAAAGATAAATTTGGGTGGATATGGGAATTTTGCTACCTTGAAAGCACTGAGTGTCAAGGGTCAAATGAGTCAGGAATTGGGAGAAAGGCATTTAGAAAAGTAGATAAAAGGACAGGACAGAAAGGAAATACTTTTGCTACCTTTTCCCCCCACTTAAATTTCTGTAGCAGAAACTTTTGTCATCTTGTTGATATTGTTAAAATATTAAGACTATCTTGGATTGCCTCCTACTCTAACTTTTCCTGGTTTAGATAATCTTCTGGTACAGGTTAAAAGAAAGATAAAGAGAAGAGAATAAACTCTGACCTTTCTCAGTACCTCTCCTCTTCATCACAGTATTTCTTTGTTCCATAGACATTTAAAGTATATGCTGCAAATGCTAGTAGAGAAAACAAATTTTTTTAAACATATTTTTATTGACTTCAGAGAGGCAGGAAAGGGAGAGATAAAAACATCAATGATGAGAGTGAATCATTGACTGGCTGCCTCCTGCACACCCCCTACTGGGGGACTGAGTCCGAAACCTGGGCATTAACCTTGACTGCGAATCGAACTGTGACCTTCTGGTTCATAGGTCAACGCTCAATCTCTGAGCCACACCAGCTGGGCGAAAAAATAATTTTTTAAGGTCCTCAGTTCTTTTTTTTCTTAAACTGGGAGACTTAAATTATGTGAATGAAAATCACGTTGGGCCGAACCGGTTTGGCTCAGTGGATAGAGCGTCGACCTGCGGACTCAAGGGTCCCAGGTTCGATTCCGGAAAAATAAATAGAAAAGAATTTAATTATGCTTTTATTTATTTTGTTTGTTCATATTAATGTATATCATGGAAAGTTGAAATTGGCAAACTTTAAAACAGGCCATTAATTTTAGCTTGTTTCACCTACTACAAAAAGTTAGGAACAAAGTTATAAAATTATATACATTTCATGCCTACCTCAAGAGACTATAATTTATTTTTTATTTTTTTATATATTTTTATTGATTTCAGAGAGGAAGGGAGAGAGAGAGAGAGATAGAAACATCAGTGATGGGAAAGAATCATTGATCTTGATTGGCTGCCTCCTGCATGCCCCCTACTGCAGATCGAACCTGCAGCCCAGGCATGTAACCTTGACCAGAATAGAACCTGGAACCCTTCAGTTCACAAGCCGACGCTCTATCCACTGGCTAGGGACTATACTTTAAATACAAGAAGACAAGAGGGGACTAGGGGACAATCCTCAAAATGAATTATTTGCTATCTCTGAATAAAAGTGGCTAGATGGCAAGTAGAAATCAACTTAGGGGAAAAAATTAAAACGAAAATATTTTTTAAAAGAATCTTTTATATTTCTGAAGAAAATCAGTTTTAGTAGCATATTCACTATATTTCAAGGAATCATACATTTAAAGGATTTTGGATTATCTTAATGTTGACTGTTTTAATAATATGGTACTTGTTCCTAGAAAGTCAGCCTTATCTGAAAAATTTTAAATGCCTATAATTGACTTTTCTTTAGGATTCAGGTGTTCACTTATGTGTTATTGATGACTCCAATGAACATATGCTTACTGTGTGGGATTGGCAGAAAAAGTCAAAAGGAGCAGAAATAAAGGTAAGTCCAAAAAAGTTTCAGTTGTTATCTTTTAGAATACATTATTTGTTTTGCAGATCCTTGGAAGTATATTGCATATCCTTAATGTGCAAGAGCACACTAACTGGCCCAAATTATCAGCTTTATTAAGTTGTCATTTTATGCTATTAAGAATACCATTCTTATGGTATCTTAAGATAAAATATTCAAGCAACTTCAACCAATGTTAGTGATATTTCAAACACATTATGCTACTGAAATGACAAAGTAGATGGATGTTTAATCTCAAAATTAAGACAGTACTCTACTTGGCTACTGCTGCCTTTTTTTTTTTTTTAAGATTTTTTTAATTGATATTTTGAGAGCAAGGCAGAGAGAGAAAGAAACATTGATGTGAGAGCAAAACATCGATGGCTGTCTCCTCTATGCCCCCTTCCAGGGATTAAACCCGAAACCCATACATGTGCTCTGACCAGGAATTGAGCTGGCAACCTTTCAGTGCATGGAATGACACCCAACCAACTGAGCCACACTGTCTAGGGCGACTACTGCTGCTTTTTAAACAAAATCTATTATTTCATTTAAGCTTTAAAAATTTTAAAGGAAAACTTCAATCGTAGGAGTATGGGTGCCATAACCGAAAAGCATACGTAATGATATGCATTGTTATAATCTTCTATATATATAAAAGGCTAAGTGACTGACCATACATCTGTCTGACTGTCTGACCGACTGGCCAGTACATATGATGCGCACTGGCACTCTCTCTGTGTGTATATATATATATATAAAAGCCAAGCAACCTGTACGACCAGTCACCCTGTTGTGCACTGCGACCAGCCAACCTGCCCAATGGGGGCAGGGCCAGCTGCCCCACCTCCCACATATCTCCTCCTCCCCAACTGGCCTCTAGGTTAAAAATGTTGACTCATGCATGTGCAATACATATAAAGCTCTGAAGTATTAACAGGATCTATGGAAGGAGAGGTTGTTCTGATTCCAAGATTTGATTTGTCCCCATCTGACACTGGCCTCCCATTTAAATTAATTCGAAGACAGTTTCCCGTGATGCCAGCATTTGTGATGACTATTAATAAATCACAAGGACAAACTAGATGGAGTAGGAATATTCCTACTTGAACAAGAAGTGCCTTCTTGTATTGTTTTTGGACATGGTCAATTATATGTTGTTTTCTCTCGAGTTCGAAGAGTATGTGATGTTAAAGTTGTAAATACTTTATCACAAGGAAAATTGGTCAAGCACTCTGAAAGTGCTTTTTCCTCCTAATGTGGTATACGGGGAGATATTAGAATAAGTTCAATCAATTTACCAGTCATTGTTTTTATCAATGTTGTTTTTATATCATGTTTTTGTTGTTTTTATATCATGTTTTTTGTTACGTTGTTATTGTTTATTACTCTATATTATTTTCATATACATTTTACTAATTTTTTTCATCTCTGACACTTCTATTATAGCAGTGGTTCTCAACCTTCCTAATGCCACGACCCTTTAATACAGTTCCTCATGTTGTGACCCCCAATTTCATTGTTACAAATTGAACATAATTAAAGCATAGTGACTAATCACAAAAACAATATGTAATTATGTATTTTCCAATGGTCTTAGGCGACCCCTGTGAAAGGGTCGTTCAACCCCCAAAGGGGTCACAACCCACAGGTTGAGAACCACTGTATTATAGAGAAAAGGCAATTAGCAATAATAAAGTATTTCTTCTAATTAATTTCCTTTCAATGTGCGTGAATCCATTCACCAGGCCACTCATGTTACATAAGATGCAGTATCCAAATATATATAAAAAGCCAGGTGCCATCACGACTGGATGGACAACCAAACAGCAGGCTAGGGAGCTGAGGGAGTGGGAGCTGTGGGCCCTTGGCCGCCCGTAGGGCAGCGGCGGGAGGAGGGAACTGTGGAACCAAAGGACCAAAGGACCGGTCCTGCTCTCACTGCGTGGCGGGGTGGGGCCAGGGGCTGTGAGCATGGACCTTCGCGGGGTGGCTTAGGCGGAGCATCCCGGGGCAGGGGCGGTGGACGCGAGGTGGAGGAGCAGGGCAGGGGCTGTGAGCATGGAGCTTCTCAGGGCGGCGAGGCGAAGGAGCGTTGCAGCGGTGGCTGAGGCCGAGGAGCCTCGCGGGGTCGGGGCTGCTGAGGCAGAAGAGCATCGCAGGGCGTGGGCAGCAGTGAGGCCGAGGAGCCTCGCGGGGCGGAGACTGGTAGCGTTGAGCTTCACCGGGTGGTGGAGGAGTGTCGCGGGGCTTGGGCGGCTGAGGCCAAGGAGCCTTGCAGGGTGGGGGCTGTGAGCGTGGAGGTTTATGGGGCAGGGGCCACGGAGGTGGAGGAGCAATGCTGGGCGGTGGACACGGCCCTGATTGCAGCAAGGCCTAGGGATCCTAACCTAACCGCGCACAATTTAATCGTGCGCAGGGCCTCTGGTATTTTATAATTGGTACAGAATAGTGTTGGTCCTTAGTGTGGATCAGTCGTAACTTGTAAAAGAGGAATGTAAGGTTAGCATTACAACAGCATTCACATGGGTCAGAAATGGCCTCCTCCTGACCGGCTTTCAGAGGGATTCAAAGTGACAGGATGACTAAAAAAAGCCTATGACATGTTTGCTGTACTCTTAAATAACATCACACTCCCCTTCAGTCGCACGCCCGCACTCTGTCTCGGCAGTTTTGTTCTGTATAAGCTTCAAGCTTTCAGCTTGTTGGTCGAAAAGAGGTTATGTTTTCAGATAGCGTAACTTTTTTATTGTACTTAAAAAGAGTATAAGAAACCTCAAACTTTAAAAAATACAAATGAAGATACAGATAGTCTTTCAGCCATCATTCAGGATAATTTAACATTGAAACATAGGGAAGTTATACCAAAGTGCAGTATGTGAATTTTGATCCTTTGTAGTAAAGGTTAGAGATCTCCTTTCTAGGAGTTTAAATGTTGTTGTTATTCAGAATTATATCTTATGTCCTCCATTGACAACATACAGCTGCCATAGCCTTAGTTACTATTTGTTCTGTTCGCCATCATTTACCTGCAGCCCAGATCTCTCACAGATTTAAACATATTTCTTGTTGCCTGCCAGGCATCTTTAATTGAATATCCTAACCCACAAGTCATAATGAACAGAACAAAATCTGTACTAATCATCTTCCTTAACTCCCAACCAGTTTCACCTTTCAGTGATTAACACCACATTCCACTTAGTTGCCAAAGATAGGTATGACTCCTTTTCCCTTGTTTCTCATGCCCAATCAGTCTCGGGGGAGTTTTTATTGTTGTTTTTTTTTGTTTGTTTTAAATATATTTTTATAGATTCCAGAGGAAAGAGAGGGAGAGATAGAAACATCAATGATGAGAGAGAATCCATTGATTGGCTGCCTCCTGCACGCCCCCTAATGGTGATCTAGCCCACAACCAGGGCACATGCCCTTGACCTGGGACCCCTCAGTCCACAGGCCAATGCTCTGTCCATTGAGCTAAACCAGCTAAGGCGGGTCTCGGGTTTGATTTCAGCTAAGGGCATGTACCTTGGTTGAAGGCTCGAAACCCAACCCTGATCGGGGTGCATGCGGGAGGCAACCAATTGATGTGTGTCTCTCACATCGATGTTTCTCTGTCTCTTCCCCTCCCTTCCTCTCTCTAAAAATTAATAGAAAAATATCCTCATGTGAGGATTAACAACAACTAAAAGAAAAGAAGTTAGGAAGACAGGCAGAGATCTTGGTCAGAATAAAGCTTTAAAAATATATTAATTAATTAAAATAAAGTAAAAGGCAACATCATCCTGGAAGAAAGATGACGAATTTTTTCGTTGTTAATTAACACATTATCTTTAAAATTTACTTTGACTTACTAATTCCAACCAAACATTGTGGAAACTATATAACAAAAAAGGGTACTGTCCTTTTCCCTCATAGGGGGAGAAAGCATTCAGATTAGATTGTTTGAGTTTTATTCATGTGCCTGTACAAGCTGTAGCGTCCAACTGTTGGTAGTAGAAATGTAAAATTGACGGTAAAATTGAAGCCATGGGGGAAATTTTTTTTAAAATATATTTTATTGATTTTTTACAGAGAGGAAGGGAGAGAGATAGAGAGTCAGAAACATCGATCAGCCGCCTCCTGCACATCCCCCACTAGGGATGTGCCCGCAACCCAGGTACATGCCCTTGACCGGAATCGAACCTTGGACCTTTCAGTCCGCAGGCCGACACTCTACCCACTGAGCCAAACCGGTTTTGGCGGGAAATTTTTTTTTAATTAGCTCAGTTGTTTCAAGTGTCATTTTATTAGTATAAGAATATAAAAGGTATTTAATTCACTCTGTTTACAAGATTACCATGTTTACCATATTGGTTTGCAGTGAAGAAATGCTTCCATACACATAAAACACACCTTAGTGATCACCCTTGTAGGTGAGCACCAGCTACCAACAAACAGCTGCACAAGCATATAGATTTCACCTCACCATTAAGTTTGAGTAGCTGCTTTTATCATAGAACATCAATTTAGTAAGAACTCAGTTATGACTGACTGAACATATTGAATTGTAGTGTTTTTAAGACATCCTCAGTTCAATAATTTCAGTGAAAAAACTACTTGTAATTCCTTTGGACGCTTGTGCCTATTCCTTTTTTCTCCTAGTTGTTTTAAACTTCTATCATTTCTAAGTTTTCTTTTTGGGGAAATGGCATAAAAGCTCTTGGGTTTTTTGTTTTTCATTTCTGTATGACTCAGTAGTGACTATTCTATATGCTTTTAGCCTAAGAGTGAATCTCTAAATCAGTAATAAATTTTCTTAAATGAATGAGTGGTCAATAATAATAGTACAGAGAAAGATAAGACTTTTTAAAAATTGAAATGGCAGTATCTTGAAGACAAATGTATATTGTTCTTATATTTGATAGTTTTAGTATACTCTTCCCTAAATGTGTAAGAAACTAAAATAATCTAAAACTAATTCATTTAAATGTCTTTCTAATGCAGTTATCTATATATATAAAGATCCAGGGGCCGTCACATCCGAAACAACCGAACAGACAACCGAATAGGCTGAGTGGGGCGACCAGGCTGACAGGGAGGGTTAGTGAGGGATGACCAAACGACTGAACACCAGGCTGCGTGGGGCGACCAGGCCGGCAGGGGGGTTAGTGAGGGACGACCAAATGACTGAACAGCACGTTGTGTGGGGCGACCAGGCCGGCGGGGGGCGGGGGGGGTGAGGGGGTTAGTGAGGGATGACCAAACGACTGCACAAGCAGGCTGTTTGGGCAACCAGGCCAGCAGGGGGTTAGTGAGGGACGACCAAATGATTGAACAGCAGGCTGCGTGGGGCGACCAGGCGGCAAAGAGGGGCAGTTGGGGGTGACCAGGCTGGCGGCGGGAGGAGTAAGGGGTGACCAAGCCGGCAGGGGCGGGGCACTAAGGGGTGACCAGGCCAACAGGGGCAGGCAGTAAGGGGCAATCATGCTGGTGGGGGGGACAGGGGTGATCAGGTTGGCAGGCAGAGGTGGTTAGGGGTTCTGGATTGGAGAGGGTGCAGGCTGGGCTGAGGGGCCCCCCCTGCCCTGCACAAATTTCGTGCACCGGGCCTCTAGTTATATATAAATAGTATAAAAAATGATATAATAATATGAAGACATCAAATTTAAATCATTATTATAAAAATTTATTGTTACAAATGTTCAAGAAAATAGATCCTAAAATTTTTTCCTGTCTTTATCCATAGCTGTAATTGGTACTTGATGGAGATAAGAGTATACATTCATCTAAAGCTTTATTTCTTTTTCCACAGACAACAAATGAAGTTGTTTTGGCTGTGGAGTTCCATCCAACAGATGCAAATACCATAATAACATGTGGTAAATCTCATATTTTTTTCTGGACCTGGAGTGGCAATTCACTAACAAGAAAACAGGGAATTTTTGGGGTAAGGACCAGAATATTATAAATTTCATTATAAAACTTTAATATTTAATTGTTGAGTGAGCATGGAGTCATCATGCCAAAGGGAAAACTGAAAATTCTCTTTTTTTTTTTTTGTAGAAATATGAAAAACCAAAATTTGTTCAGTGTTTAGCATTTTTGGGGAATGGAGATGTTCTTACTGGAGACTCAGGTGGAGTTATACTTATATGGAGCAAAACCACTGTAGAACCCACACCTGGGAAAGGCCCGAAAGGTACAGTATTCTCATATTGTCACTCCTTTTTAATTTGCACATATTGCTATTGCACTTTCATCTTTACCCAGACCAGAAAAGGCTGCAGTGAAACAGTAGGAGAACCACTACCATACCTTATGTTTAAAGGTTTTTCATAATCTTTTTAAAATTAAAATATTTACTAATTATTAAGCATATGTAACCTACATTTGATCCTCCTGAACATTTCCTTCTAGGAGGTGAATCTATAATAATAAAAGCATAATATGCTAATTAGACCAGGCGTCCTTCTAGTTGACCTTTTGAACAAAGCAGAGGCTGCGGCGAAGCCTGGGTCCTGGGTGCCAGAGGGAGGAAGGCCTACTGTTGCACGAATTTCGTGCACCGGGCCTCTAGTTAAGAAATAATTAGAGAGGTGATATAGATATGTTAATTTAAACTGTAAAATTAAGAGAGAGATCATCTGATCTGCTGAGTTTTTTGAAGACTTCATAGAAGAAGTGTTATTTAAGGTTAAGCCATAATGAGTGCGCAAGACTACAAAAGGCATGGAACTTTGATCTCTGTTGTGATCTGGGTTCACACATTTATTTCACTCCATACATGAAATCCTTCCCAGCCACACCTACAGAATTGTAACCCCAAATATAAAGGAAGAAACAAAATTCTCAGCAAGTTTGCCTCTAACAGTCACGTAAGCAGAGCACAATATAGACCATTTCATGTGCCTGGCAGTTTACAAGATTAGACTTCCCATTTCCTGTGTTTGCATATGTAGATTTTCTTTGCACAAGTTTTTCAGACAAAAACCAAAAAAAACAACAAC
This sequence comes from Myotis davidii, assembly GCF_000327345.1. NCBI lineage: Eukaryota > Metazoa > Chordata > Mammalia > Chiroptera > Vespertilionidae > Myotis > Myotis davidii. The sequence goes on along the minus strand of NW_006383011.1, from coordinate 18,918,199 downwards.
CTCTGAACCTTTCCCTGCCTCTCCCACCTCAACATGCATTAAGCTAATAAAGAGTGGGTACATTTACACACAAACTCTGTTCAGTGCCAGAGGATAATCTGTCAGTAAGTCACAGTTGTGATATACAGTGATGTTCTGGGCATTTCAGATACAAACACATGTGCCCAGGAAAAGGAAAGAGAAAAAGCGAGAAAGGTAGAACTGTTTCAAAATACACACATTCCACATGTAAGTGAGATTGTATATAGCATTTGTATTTCTCTGTCCTATTTCATTTAACATCATGTTCTCAGGACTTTATATTGTTACAAATGGTAGAATTTCCTTCTTTTTTATTCCATTGTGTGTGTATGTATTTATGTGTGTAATATTTGTGTGTATATACATATACACTACATTTTCTTTATTCATTTCTCTGTCATTGGACACTTAGGTTGTTTCAGTATTTTTTCTTTCTTACGGGGTATGAAATAGTTCAATTTTTCTTATATGAAGTAATTCATAATTTTTAAGTGGGGGAGGGGAAGTTGATTGTATCCCCACCACCATTAAAATGTTCATAGTTCTTAAATCTAATTTCCTTTTAGGAACTAAGTAACAAACCACCATATTTTAGTTTGTTTGTTAATCCTCACCCGAGGTTATTTTTTCCATTGATTTTTAGAGGGAATGGGATGGAGGGAGAGAGAGAGCAGAGAGAAGGAAGAGAGAAATCGATATGAGAGAGACACATCAATTGGTTGCTTCCCGCATGAGCCCCAACCGGGGCTGGGAATTGAAACCGCAACCCAGGTATGTGCTCTTGACCGAGAATAGAACCCACAGCCCTTTGGTGTGTAGGCCAAGGCAGCACACCACCATTTTACCTGCTCCAAATAATTAATATGGGCCCATTTGTCCATTTGCTAAGAATATAACATAAATTTTAAAGTCTCTGACATTTGATTCTATAGTTAAACAGGCACGGGAAGCCCTCCAAACATCTTTATTTGGCAGTCAAGGTAAACTTGCTTTTTATGAAAGCTTTGTAAGAGATTAAAGAAACGAGGGGATTTGCAGTTAAGCTTGGATAGATGTGGCAGTGATTACACCTGGAGGTACAATAGGTTTTTAAATTCAAGGATAATTATTTTTCTTGGCTAGTATTTCAAACATTATTTGGCTTGAATTGGAATGTCAGATATAGGCTCGATGAAGCATTTGTTCTTCAGTTTTATTTTCTATTTTGTAACATACCATCATTCTAGGAATACCTTATATGTTTGACAAGGTTTTGTCATGTTCGAAGGTATGGAAAACTGAATTAAAAATAGAAAAACTAGCCCTAGCTGGTTTGGCACAGTGGATAGAGCGTCACCCTGCAGACTGAAGGGTCCCAGGTTTGATTCCAGTCAAGGGCACATGCCCGGGTTGCAGGCTCGATCACCAGTGGTGTGGGGCATGCAGGAAGCAGCTGATCAATTTTTCTCTCTCATTGATGTTTCTAACTCTTCCTCTCCCTTCTTCTCTGAAATCATATATATATGAACTATTTCATTTTTATACATTCTGATGGAGATCTATGAATCTCCACACCTGCTTTTCGTAATTTCTTTCATGGTACTTTAAGACTGCTCTTGTTAATTTAACTGTGCATGAGAAAATAACTCTCCACCCCACCCCCTTTTTAAATGCTCAAATAAAGCCAACAATACTCTCAGAAAATTCATATGCCTCAGATGTCCTTTCTCTTTTGGTAATTGGCTAACTATTCTACTTGGACAAAATTATATTGTTCAGTGTTTAAAGTATTTTTAAGTGATGAATGTTGGTGTGAGCTGACGCACTTGATCTTAATAGTAAATTTGCTGGAGTTCTGCTTTAATTCCGCTAAATCAGGCAAGCTTTACTCCCAGTCAAGTCCTTTCCTTTCTCTCTACCAGACATGCCCATCTGTTATTTGTACCACTAGCACCCTTACACTGAGTAATTTTTAGAGTCAACTTTAGCATTTCTTTCTTTTTTTTTAGGATACCAAAGCCCTACAAATTTTAATTAATTTTTATTTACTTATTTATTATTGATTTTAGGGTGGGAGCAGGAGAGAAACATCGATGTGAGAGAGAAACGTTGATCAGTTGCTGGGATTGAACCAGCAACTCTTTGGTGCACAGGACAACACTCAACCAACTGAGCCACACTGGCCAGGGCTAGTTAATTTTAAAAATATAATGTCAGCTCAAATAGAAAAATGAATAAAAATAAACAATACTCAATAACAGATTCATTGAGATATAACATATATACCATAAAATTCCCCCTTTTAAAATATACAATTTAGTGGTTTTTACTATACCCACAGCTGTGCAGTTATCACCACTGTTTTACTATACCCACAGTTGTGCAGTTATCACCACTGTTTAACTTTGAAACATTTTATCCTCCTCTGCCC
>NW_006383011.1:18914592-18915705 GCF_000327345.1 Myotis davidii | reverse complement strand
CGCCCCTCAGGCTCTAACAACCATTTGTCTACTTTTACTCTCTGGATTTACCTGTTTTTGGACATTTCATATCAGTGGAATAATACATTATATGCCCTTTTGTGTTTAGTTTCTTTCACTTCAACCTTAATGTTTTCACAGTTCATCCATGTTATGGCATGTGTCAGTACTTAATCCCTTTTTATGGCTGAATAATATTCCATGATATGGACATGCCACGTTTTGTTTATCCATTCATCGGTTGATGAATGATTTTAGAAATGAACATTTCCCTAGTTTTGTTGATATGTAATTGACATATACCATTGTATAAGTTTAAGGTATACCACATAATGATTTGACCACAAGTTTAGTTAGCATCCATCACCTCACATAGTTAAAATTTTTTCTCCTGGTGAGAACTTTTATGATCTGCTTTCTCTGAAACTTTCAAGTATACAATACAGTATTGTTTACTATGGTCATTAAATTCCCGGACCTTATTTACCTTATAACTGGAAGTACGTACCTTTTGTCCACCTTCACTCATTTCCCCCACTGAACAATTTTTAAACTTATAACTTCTTTACTTTTCTAAAGGATCTAAGGTCTATTTATTGACTTAACTTCGGCCAAATTTAAACAAGCCTCTACCTTCCCATTTTGAGCCTGGTAACCAATTCTGCAAAATAATTGTCTTCCAAAAAGCTTAACTCTTGCTCTACCAGCCTCACTTGCCAGATAAAGAGCTTCTCTGAATAAGGTCTGATAAATACCAAAGGAAAAGGTTTGGGTACTAAAATCTTATCCTCACCTTTAAAAAAGAGAATCTGATTGTGTGTGTGCTCATGTGTGTATGTATGTACGTATGTAATCCCCTTTTATGTACCTGCCTTGTCCCTCCCTGGCTACTTGTAAAATTCTGTGAGCATACAAGAAAGCTGGCCTGTTATTCAACTATCACATTGATACAACTTTAATTTAAAATACTCCTCTGGTTGGTCAAAACCCACTACTCCAGGCCTCCAGTGCCCACTTCTGCCCAGTGCCTTTCCCAGTCTCCATATCTCAGCAAATAAAGGGGGTAGTCCTTGCCAGAGCTGGTAGGTCAACAGTTGTTGCCATGTGTTATAC
>NW_006383011.1:18908745-18914557 GCF_000327345.1 Myotis davidii | reverse complement strand
AAATTAAAGCTTTTTTTGCAAACTTAAGGGTACATTGAGTGAAGAGCCTTGAGCCCTATTCACAGCTTTGTCACTAGCTAACTATGTGGTATTGGTTAAGCCATTTCTATACCTGTGTGTCCTCAACTCTAAAATCAGAAAAGTGATACTATGCTAACTACCATAATAAGATGATTATAAGAGATTGTAAAGTTCTGAGTATCCCCTGTTGTCTATAGAATTGTCACTACTCTACCCTTTTGTAAGAAGGTGTTTTGAAATATTTTCAGAGTAACAATATTGACATAAATACAAAAGGTTGTATTAAGCTACACTACCAGCCTTGCATAACTTGCTGAAAATAGGTGTTTGATTGTTGAGTGGTAGGCACTTTTGAGTAATCACGCTATACCAGTGGTTCTCAACCTGTGGGTCGCGACCCCTTTGGCGGCCAAACGACCCTTTCACAGGGGTCGCCTAAGACCATCCTGCATATCAGATACTTATATTACGATTCATAACAGTAGCAACATTACAGGTATGAAGTAGCAACAAAAATAATTTTATGGATGGGTCACAACATGAGGAACTGTATTTAAAGGGCCAGAAGGTTGAGAACCACTGCTTTATACAAATGGTCCCCAGCTTACTGTAGTTTGACTTACAGTTTTTCAACTTTACCATAGTGCAAACATGATATGCACTTTGGTAGAAACCAACTAGGCTAAGCTATGATGTTTGGTGGATTAGGTATATTAAATGCATTTTCATCATACAATGGGTTTATCATGATGTAATCCCATCTTAAGTCATAAAGCATCTATTTTCTTCCAGAAAGCCACTAAAGTTTGAGGGGAAATGTTATCACTAGTGTTTTTATTTTTTCCTAATCTTATTAGGTGTTTATCAGATCAGCAAACAAATCAAAGCTCATGATGGCAGTGTATTCACACTTTGTCAGATGAGAAATGGGATGTTATTAACCGGAGGAGGAAAAGACAGAAAAATAATTCTGTGGGATCATGATTTGAATCCCGAAAGAGAAATTGAGGTAAGGATGGGAACATAAAAATTATAATGTTAAACCCTCTAAACTAATGTCTTCTGTCCCACTTTAAGATAACTTACGCCGAGACCGGTTTGGCTCAGTGGATAGAGCGTCGGCCTGTGGACTGAAGGGTCCCAGGTTCGATTCTGGTCAAGGGCATGTGCCTGGGTTGTGGGCATATCTCCAGTGGGAGATGTGCAGGAGGCGCCTGATCGATGTTTCTCTCTCATCGATGTTTCTAACTCTCTATCTCTCTCCCTTCCTCTCTGTAAAAAATCAATAAAATATGTTTAAAAAAAAAAAAGATAACTTACACTTTCTGGGAAGTTGGTACATATCCTTGTCATTTCATTTCCTCAGAATGAAAAGAAAAAAGAAACCAATCATTAAACAAAATAATTTGAAAGCATTTAAAAAAAAAGATTGGGCAGAATAATTAACTTGTTTATTTCTAAGGCTTTTTCTTAGTGATCCAAAATATAACCAGGGTATGCAAAATGACCAATTTAATTTTAATACTGAAAATAATCATTTCAACAGTGAGCTTAATGATAGTAGATAATTATCTCTGCTTGTTTCTTCTTCATGGTGTGGACCTAGGTGTATTTATAAAACCTGACAGGTATTATGTGTACTGTGAAAGGTATTAAATGCTAATTGAATTGAGGTCTCAGATGGTAGAACAGTTAAGAATTGTATTTTAGATCAATAATTCTCAAAGCAAGGGCAAATTTCTTGCTTTGATATTGACTCTTTTTGAGTGACTTAAATTTTGAACTTATGCTCACTGTATTCTAAACATGTTTTCCAGACAAAATCTCTAAAAAGAGGATCCTGATAGTACTACTCTTGAGTTTTATCTTCAAGAAGATAGATAAGAAAGAATTGCTTTATCTCAGCCTTAAATTCATGCTGTTTCTTTTCTTCACAGATAACTCATACCCTCTGTAGTCAAGCTATACCATCTAGTTTATCCTCCTTTTGCCATTTCTAATGTAAATTTGGGTTACTTTTAGAATTCAGTTCTTTGTGCTTTCAGGAGTAATTTTGGGGTCATACTTCATAAAGAAGGAGTCATTCTTTGGTTTAAATGAGATTGATCTACCAAGGAGTCCTATTAATGAGTTATAACACTTTACTTATTATATTAACTAGTAGCTCGGTGCACAAAATTCGTGCAGGTGCGGGGGAGGGGGCGGCTTGTCCCTCAGCCTGGCCTGCACCCTCTCCAATCTGGGACCCCTCAGGGGATGTCCAACTGCTGGCAGTCAGACATCCCTCTCACAATCTAGGACCGCTGACTCCTAACCAGCTCACACAGTAAAAAGCAGTGAAGCTTTTACCGTAAGAGGTCAGCCAGAGATTCCGTTTCTTTTAACACTAGAGGCCCGATGCATGAGATTTGTGCCCTGGGGTATCCTCAGCCCAACCTGTGCCCTCTTGCAGTCCGGGACCCCTCGCTCCTTACTGCCTTCCTGCTCACTGCTCCTTCCTTAGCGCTGCCGTGGAGGTGGGAGAGGTTTCCGCCACCACTGCTGTGTTCGCCAGATGTGAACCTGGCTTCTGGCTGAGTGGCACTCCTGCCTTGAGTGTCTGCCCTCTGGTAGTCAGTGCGCATCCAGCAACTGGTTGTTCTGGTCCTTCTGCTGTAACAGTCACTTAGGCTTTTAGTATCTAGATAACATTCACTGAGAGTTTCCCCATGTAATGGATTAAATGAGATTGATCTACCAAGGAGTCCTATTAATGAGTTATAACACTTTACAATATACTGCTTTTTAGTTTACAGGGAAGTAGCATCTGTAATATTATTATTATTATTATTATTATTATTATTCCCATATTATATATAAAGAAACTTGTCTTGGGCCAAATGACTTGACCAAAATAACATAACTATTAAGTAACAAAACCAGACCTTCCTCTCCACCTAAGCCTTAACTCTTCTTTTTTTTTAAATATATTTTATTGAGTTTTTACAGAGAGGAAAGGAGAGAGATAGAGAGTTAGAAACATTGATGAGAGAGAAACATCGACCAGCTGCCTCCTGCACACTCCCCACTGGGGACGTGCCCGCCACCAAGGTACATGCCCTTGACCGGAATCGAACCTGGGACCTTTCAGTCCACAGGCCGACGCTCTATCCACCGAGCCAAACCGGTTTCGGCTTAACTCTTAAAATCATGTAAAATATAAATTTAAAATGTACTGAAACAAAGAATGTCAATAATAATAATACATTATAACTTCTGTGTAATAAAATTAATTGAATAAATAAATTATCATTAGCATAAGATTGCCATATTCCTTTCAAATTTGGAATTTTGTCACTCATTACCCCATAATTGTTTTTAGCGATTAGTGCTGTTTTCGGGTTGTAATTAATGCATGTTAGTATGTGCATGGTGACATTACAGTGTGGTTTGTGTTTTTTTTTTAGGTTCCTGATCAGTATGGAACAATCAGAGCTGTTGCAGAAGGAAAGGCAGATCAATTTTTAGTAGGCACATCACGAAATTTTATTTTACGGGGAACATTTAATGATGGCTTCCAAATAGAAGTCCAGGTAACTGTAATTTTAACCATTAACTGAATATTTTTATGATATTTTGTTTCTTTTAACATAATAATAGGTGTATTTTATTTCAGGGTCATACAGATGAACTTTGGGGTCTTGCCACACATCCCTTCAAAGATTTGCTCTTGACGTGTGCTCAGGACAGACAGGTGTGCATGTGGAACTCAATGGAACACAGGCTGGAATGGACCAGACTTGTAGATGTGAGTAAAACAAAATTGGATTATAATCTCCCCACAGAAATGCCCCAGATTAGCATTTGGAAGCAGCAAAAGTGAAAGAACTCAGCATTGGTTAAAACAAAGTGTTTAGTAAAGGGAAGAGTGTTTAGTCAAAAATATTCCATGAACCCACTCTGAAGAAACAAATTAGCAGTGCAAAAAGCTCAATTTTTCCATCAGTTTCCATAGTAAAAAGATTTCACATGTACATGGAGCACTGTTCAGAAATGTTTGGGCCTCTGGTGGTGGTGCAGTTGGATTCAGCAAGTGCTGCTCACTAACAGACTGTCTTCTTTTTGAATTGGTCTCTTACTGTATTTTCTCCCAACCCCACTGAGATACCCATCTTGTCTAGCCCAAAGGTGTATACATTTTCTTTGCAGACTCTAAAGAACTATACAAATGTTTGTTGTTATTCTATTATTATTCCACTGCCTAGCCACAAGCTGGTTGTCCTTTCTCCTCACCACTCTGCCAGCGTACCCCTTCCTGCTCTGAAATTCTTTTTTCCTCTCATATCCACATAGCTACAAGGATGTTGATTGGAATTCGTTGTTTATATGAAACAAGTTATTTTCAAATAGTTTTTGCTACTGTTCCTATAGATCTAGTGAGACTTTCTCATGTACTCCCCAACAGCTTTCTGTCTTTCTTCTAGGAACCAGGACACTGTGCAGATTTTCATCCAAGTGGCACAGTGGTGGCCATAGGAACGCACTCAGGCAGGTAGGGTCTTTAAGGGAATGTGAGCTGAGTGATTTGAAGTGGTGGAATGTTTAACCATTGTTAGGAATGTTGTCAATATGATCTGGAGATTTATTTTTCGGTGGCACATTAATATGCATGTTGCTCTTATCTGTTACATATACTCTTTCAATCATTAGTAATTATTTACTGAGCACCTGCTCTTGGTTAGACACTGTTGTGGGGATTTCAGCTACATCAGAGTGCAAAACAAAAATCCCTGCCCTTTGCAGCCCGCATTACAGTACATGTCAGGGACAGTGAGCCTGGCAGATGGCTGGGTAAAGAATTTAGTTTTGATGCAGAATCACAGCAACAGAACACTAGACCTGGAGACGCTTAAGCAATCCAGCTGAACCTTCCAATTTTGATGGTGAATGTACCTTGGCAAGCCAGCAATGTAGCTAAAGTACTGTTATCAAAATTCAGCCAGATACTGTTGACGATGGAGGTTCTAGGCATAAATGCTCCTCAAAAGGGAGATGTTCAAGTGATATTAGCGCTAGCTGAGACTTTCTTCTTTGACATAATTAAAAGAGAAGATTTCTGATTAGAAAAGAACAGCTTTTCCCTCTGCAATTTGGTGTTACTTAACGTGGTCCTTGGGTACTCCTGCGCTCATTTCCCAGGTGACAGTGTCTTTGAACTCTATCAGCATGGATCTCCCTGAGTTCAGCCTTGTTACAACTCCAGTTCTGAGTCGCTCTTCCAATGCTTACTGAACTCCTGCAACTGTAAGCCACTGATCTCGGTGCATGGAGTGGAACAGAGGAATATGAGACATGGTCCCTTTCCCCAAGTAGATTATGTCTGTCCATAAGAAAATAAAGAGCTTTTATTAGGTTTAGCATTACTTGAATAAACAGGCAGCAGTGCTTGGAGTTCAACATAGAAATTACTGTGAGCCTGAGTTGTCAGAGAACACTTCACAGAGGAGGTGAGATTGGTCCTGCCTTGGAGGAGTCCTTGGATCTTGAAGAGGCAGTGAAGAGTGAGGAGTCATATCAGGCAGGAGGAAATAGATGGAGCAAATTCAGGTCAAGAACATTTCTAAAGGCTTTTTGATACCTAAACTTGTTAGCTTGGCCTGTAAAGCCCATTAATGATTGTTTTTAAATTTACATTTATTGTTGAAAGTATTACGGAGGTCGCCAAAACTGGTTTGGCTCAGTGGATAGAGCATCGGCTTGTGGACTGAAAGGTCCCAGGTTCGATTCCGGTCAAGGGCATGTACCTGGGTTG
>NW_006383011.1:18900031-18908372 GCF_000327345.1 Myotis davidii | reverse complement strand
TGTGGTTCTCTCTCTTTTTTTTAATCCTCACCCAAGGATATTTTTCCATTGAATTTTAGAGAGAGTGGAAGACAGAGGGAAAGACAGAAACAGCGATGTGAGAGAAGCACATCGATTGGTTGCCTCCTGCACAAGCCCCGACTAGGGACTGGGCCGGGGAGGATCCTGCAACTGAAGTACATGCCCTTGACCAGAATTGACCCCAGGACCCTTAGGTCTGCAGGCAGACACTCTATCCATTGGACCAAACTGGCTTAGGACCCCTTTGTACTTTTCTATCTACTCCTCTCCACCTGTTTATGTCCCACCTATCCATGCCACATTTGATGAGATGAAATCCCAGGTCACCTACATCCTCCCTGCCTGAAATTTCATAATCCTTGTATATTTCATTTTACTTTATTAACTCACTCTTTCTCCCCAGTCTGATTATAAACTCCTGTTTTGCGTCCTTTCCCGACTCTTTTCTTCTCTGAATCCCTAAATGTTAGCGCATCACAGGCAGAGAGAGATTACACCCTTCCCTATTGTGAGACAGTGAAAAGCACAGGCCAGAGCTCTATCCTGGTTCTGCCACTAAATACTTGGTTGATGACTGGTTGGGGGTTTTGGCATCTTAGGATTTCATTGTTCTTATTTATAAAATAAGAAAGTTGAAATGGGCTACTCTTTTCCTGTTTTTGACTTTATACATTTTTCTGATTATACAAGCCACATTCCTATTCTTGCATTAGATCATAAACAAGGACCTAATGGATCTTTCTAAATGTATTCGAGATGAGAAATCTTTGGTTATATATTTAAACTGATCTGACATGTGAGTCAAATACCAAAATGTAGTACCATCATTTATCTTAGGAGCAATATAGAGCCCCATAATGATTCCAGATTACCTTAAAGCAGAAGCTTGGTTAGAATTTATATACTCTAGACTAGAATAAGAATAAATTCAACACAGTGAAAACTTAAATATTTATTTCTATAAAATTACCATTGGTAGAGAATTTGTTATGTTCTCCATACCTTTATTAGGGACAGAGATCCTGAGTCCAAAACATCTTCCTGAAGATAGAACATAATTCATGCAGTGAAAAGAGTGGGAGCTTTAAAATTACTTCTTGGGGTCCATATGGAAGTTGTTTATTTTCAATAACAAAGTTGTTGGATTATTACTAAAAATTCCTTAACAAAAGTAGAATTAATCTCTTATATGTGACTGAAGAAATAGAAAAAGGAGGCAGAGGTCTCTTTTGTTTTTTTTTTAAATAACTACCATCTCTAGTAAATGACTCAGAGTTTTTGTTTCCAACATGTTATACCAATAACACATTCTGGTGTTTTTTGTTTTGTTTTTTTTAATCCTCACCCGAGGATATTTTTCTATTGATTTTCAGAGAGTGTGGAAGGGAAGGAAGGAGGGGGGGAGAGAAACATTGATGTAAGAGAGACACATTGATTGATTGCCTCCCGAGCACATCCAGACTGGAGCCAAGGAATGAACCTGCAACCCAGGTACATGCTCTTGACCAGGAATCAAACCTTCAGTGTGCAGGCGACACTGTAACCATTGAGCAACACTGGCCAGGACTCTGGGGTGGTTTTTTAAATATAACCTTTTGAGGGGTTTCCAAAACGATAAAATTGTTTTCAGTTTTCCTAGTAAGATTCAACTAATTTGGAAACAGTATCAGTTGGGACTTCTCCAAAATAAAAATTGATAATTTTTGAATGCCTAAGAAGGTATGGTAAAGTTTACATAAATTCGTTAAAAACTGGAAACCTGACACCTGCAGAGTGGAGCTGTATCTCATTGTTCTTTAGGTATGTCTGTTTAATCTGAGTTGGAATATTTTGTTCCCTTACTGTAAGAGGGCAATTAACTTGGCATCAGCTTTGGCACTTCTTGGCTTAGAGGAGCATCACAGTGGAAGCCATAAAAATTGATTAATGAAATACATTCTCAGAAGAAACCTTTAATCTATGGGAGCTGTCCAATTGCAATAAAGTGTGTTTCTTATATACCTTTGAAATTGAAATGACCAGTAAACTTGTAGCATAGGCTTCAAATGCCAGTTTCCTACTTTTAAATGCCAGTATTCACAAATAGAAGCTATTTCTGTTACCTGGATAGAAGACAGAATTTGTGAATTAAGTTAGCTACCTGGAAGTTTCAACCTATGGCTCACAAGTTACTAAAATTCATTCATGAACATGCTTAGAGAGCAATTTTATAGGTAAACTAGAGGCCCGGTGTACGAATTCGTGCACCAGTGGGGTCCCTCAGCCTGACCTGCGGGGATCGGGCTGAAACCAGCTCTCTGACATCTCCCAAGGGGTCCCAGATTGCGAGAGGGTGCAGGTCAGGCCAAGGGACCCCACCAGTGCACGGACGGGGCCAGGGAGGAACCACAGGAGGGCTCCAGGGCGTGTCTGGCCCATCTCGCCCAGTCCCAGTCTTGGCGGACCCCAGCAGCAAGCTGACCTACCAGTTGGAGCATCTGCCCTTGGTGGTCAGTGTGTGTTGTAGCAACTGGTCAAACGGTTGAATGAACGGTTGGACACTTAGCCTATTAGGCTTTATTATATACTAGTATATTATGTAGAATAGTTGGGATCTTTTCATCTTTCATCTCCTACCTTGAATTCATTAAGGCATATGAAACAGCATCCCTAAACTTGTGTTTTTTAAATTCTTTAAAGCACTATCCTCTCATAAATAGTATTTATTTTAATCTGAAAGATAAATGATCTCTTTCCAGATATTAGTTATATAATTAGTTTCAAAATTGAAAGGAACTGTCATTCTGATTTCTGTTACTGGCTTATTTTAGTGATAGAATTTTCCTATCTGAATAATTTAAAACAAAACTTGCTGCTTCTGTCCCACCCTATTACAAGAGATTTAGATAGTAATTTTATATTTCTAGTATTGTCCCATTTTCTCTACCCTAACCATTTCTTCCTGCACACTGCACTACTACTAAGTAATTCTTGCTAAAATGTAGGTTTTATCATGTTCAAGACATTTTATATTAGTTCATTATTCATTTTACAAATATTTTTAATGCTTAACTTTGAACTCCAACCAGCTCTGCATACTGTCTATAACAGTGATGGCGAACCTATGACACACATGTCAGAGGTGACACGCAAACTCATTTTTTTGGTTGATTTTTCTTTGTTAAATGGCATTTAAATATATAAAATAAATATCAAAAATATAAGTCTTTGTTTTACTATGGTTGCAAATATCAAAAAATTTCTATATGTGACATGGCACCAGAGTTAAGTTAGAGTTTTTCAAAATGCTGACATGCCGAGCTCAAAAGCTTCTCCATCACTGGTCTCTAACCTGCCTTCTCTCACTTATCCAGCCTTTGGTTGTCTATCCTTAGTTCCCAGCCTTTTCTTATAGCTCTTATCTTGCCATACACTTCTGAAACACCATTTCTTCCTTTAGTGCTTTTAGATAAGTCATTTATGATGTAGTTGGATTTAAGTCATTGTTTTACTTCTCAAGAGGCTTTTACATTTTTACTTTTCCTATAGATGTGAATGAAAAACTATCAAATTTAGTTTCTCTGTGCATATGTTAAGGTATTGGAGAGGCAGAGTGCTTCCTGCTGGTTCCTCTGAAATCACACCAAATGAATGGCTGGCTGCCTTTCCCTCCCACCTTCACACTGTGTGCTCCCTCCCACCTCCATAGCTGTGCAGCTTTCACTCCTCCTGCCTGAACTGCTGTACTTCTTTCCCTCAGGGTTCAGCTCAACTCATATCCTGTATCCTATCCTCCTGCTACCATTCATTTTCCTTATGAGAGTTCCTCTACTAGACGTTCATAGTCAGCATCACTAAGATTGGCGCTTGATTGTTTTGTTTTAATTGGCTCATTTCCTTTTCCCCACTTCTAGTATAATCTTCAGAAACACTGATCCTGTCATCTTATTCTATTTAGGCTAATTAGCAAAGAAACGCTGTGGGCATTCAGTGAATACCTAAATAGAATGAACATGCCTAGGCCCATATAAGTATATTTATATTGTATCTAGCAACATTTTGCAAAATGAACTCATCCTTCATTGGAAGAGGGAAACATGTCATACTTAAGAGTAATATTAAAATTTCTTAATTTTTAAAAAGGGAGAAATGATCAGCAACCATTTTTTCTATAAATGCTAATATCTGAAAGTTTTTTATTTTGACTTCTTAATAGGTGGTTTGTTCTGGATGCAGAAACCAGAGATCTAGTTTCTATCCATACAGATGGGAATGAACAGCTCTCTGTGATGCGCTACTCAGTAGGTGAGTAGATTTACCCCCACCCTGGCATTCACAGCATTTCTCTATATCTGCTTTTTTCACTTTCAGTGAAGCTGATTACTATATTCTCTGTCTAGAGTTGTAAAGTATTGAATATGTTTTCCCCAGAGTTTCCGATTAAACTCTGCTTCGAGAAACTGCAAAAAATCTGCTAAAGTTAAACAACATTCTAAATCAAGGAAACAAATTTATAATGAATTGTTAGACTGCATTTGCAATTGAAAGCAGAAAATAGTGCAATCACCCCATCCCACCCCCACCCCGACACATACACACTTTCTGTTTTGGCACTAAACATACAATGTGCTTAGAATTTTGAATAGGTACTAGGTTGAATGTTACATCTATTTAGCAACCTTTTCTTTGTATATAAGAGAATATAAAAGAAATTATAGAATATTAAAAATATACAAATTTTATAGGCCCTTCAAGTTCTTTAAAATCTAGTGGCATTATTCTGGATTACATAGTAACGATTGTTTTGTTAATTATATGAAACTAGAGGCCTGGTGCACGAAATTCATGCACTCGGGGGCGGGGGGAGTGTGCCTCAGCCTGGCCTGCGCCCTCTCACAGTCTGGGGGCCCTCAGGGGATGTCCAACTGCTGGCTTAGGCCCGCTCCCCCTGTCCTTAGCGCTTCTGCAGAGGTGGGAGAGGCTCCCGCCACTGCCGCTACACTCGCCAGCTGTGAACTCAGCTTCTGGCTGAGCGGTGCTCCCACTGTGGTATCGGGCCAAAACCGGCTAGCCTACATCCCCCAAGGGTTCCTGGATTGTGAGAGGATGTAGGCCAGGCTGAGGGACCCTACCAGTGCACTATCAAGGCAGGGGAAAGACGTGAGAGGTTGGCCAGCTGGGGAGGGACCGCAGGAGGGCTTCAGGGCATGTCTGGCCTGTCTCACTCAGTCCCAACCGGCTGGACCCCAGCAGCAAGCTAACCGTGTCAGAGCATCTACCCCCAGTGGTCAGTGCATGTCATAGTGACTGGTTGACTGTTTGCCCCCTGGTGGTCAGTGCATGTCATAGCGAGCAATTGAGCAGCCTTAGCATATCATTAGCATATTACGCTTTGATTGGTTTTGAACAGCCAACCGGTTGACTGGACATTTAGCATATTAGGCTTTTATTATATAGGATACTCAGCAACCCAAGAATTTGATAAGTTTGTTTAGCCTTGCTTGAATTAATCTTTGTACTTTATTTAAAATGTTAAGTTTCCATAGCATTCCAATTTTCTTTTCCTCTTATTATTATGATTTTGATTCATAACTTTCTTTCCTGGAGTTAGAGTGACATTCACATATATTCAAAAATATATTCCAGTAGTTGTTGGATTAGTGTGGGGTTCAGATGATCTTTTGATCACTTCTAAGTTTTCTAAGTTGTTTCATAGGAAGCACTGAATACTATTCTCTTGAGAAAGGAAGGAAAAGTATTTGCTTCTATCTATAAGCCTGACAAGAGTAGAAGCAGAAAAAGTTTTGGATTGGCTTTTTTCAATATTGTAGTAACAAGTAACTACTGCAAATGTAGCAGTTAATATACACGAATCAGTTGGACTTTATTGACCATCTGTTACATCAATGGTTCTCAACCTTCCTAATGCCGCGAACCTTTAATACAGTTCCTCATGTTATGGTGACCCCCAATTTCGTTGTTACAAATTGAACATAATTAAAGCATAGTAATTAATCACAAAAACAATATGTAATTATATATGTGTTTGCCGATGGTCTTAGGCAACCCCTGTGAAAGGGTCATTCGACCCCCAAAGGGGTCGTGACCCACAGGTTGAGAACTGCTGTGCTACATAGTAAGTACAATAGAGGAGACCATAGAGAAGAGAACATAGCTCCTTCCCAGGAGAACCAACCCTATATTTGGAGAGGTCCTATGTGCTCAGCTGAAGTGAGCAATTATATGCTTAGCTTGCCATATGAATACTGTGATTTAGACCCGTAAAAGCTGGTTAACCTCCACGGGGCCAGATTGTAGTTATATCAGTGTAGCTACTATCCATACAGATGGGAATGAACAGCTCTCTGTGATGCGCTACTCAGTAGATGGCACCCGCCTGGCTGTAGGATCTCATGACAACTTTATTTACCTCTATGTAGTCTCAGAAAATGGAAGAAAATATAGCAGACATGGAAAGTGCACTGTAAGTAGAGAAGTAAGATAAATTGTGAGACTGTTGGAAATTTTTACTTGTGTTAAAAAGAGTTAAATGTTTACATTGATGTACCTGTTGTTTTCTGCCCTTTAAACTTTAATCTCCATCTTTGAAAACTGAATTTACCTGACAGCAGAATATTGCAGTTCCCTGTGTACTATAGAAAGCTTTCTCCTTTGTTTAAAATTAAAACTTTATTGTTGAAAATATTACGTGTCCCTCTTTTCCCCCCATTGACCCCTCTAGCCTGTCCTCATCCCCCGCCCAAGGCCTTCACCACTCTTTTGTCTGTGTCCATGGGTTATGCATATATGCATACAAGTTCTTTGGTTGATCTCTTCCCATCCACCACCACCTTCCCTCAGAGACTCCACAGTCTGTTCCAGGCTCCTATGTCTCTGGATCTATTTTGTTCATCAGTTTATTTTGTTCATTTGATTCTACATATGAGTGAGATCATGTGATACTTGTCTTTCTCTGACTGGCTTATTTCATTTAGCATAATGCTCTCCAGGCCCCTCCTTGCTGTCTCAAAGAGTAAGAGATCCTTTTTTACTGCTGCATAGTATTCCATGGTGTAAATGCACCACAACTTTTTTATCCACTCATCTACTAATGGACACTTAGTCTCTTTTCAGATCTTAGGCATTATAAATTGCGCTATGAATATAGGGATGCTTACATTCTTTCTGATTGGTGTTTCAGGTCTCTTAGGATATATTCCTAGAAGTGGGGTCACTGGGTCATATGACAGTTCTGTATTTAATTTTTTTAGGAAAGTCCATACTGTTTTCTATAATGACTACACCAGTCTGCATTCCCACCAGCAGTGTACTAGGGTTCCCTTTTCTTCACATCCTTGTCAACACTTGTTATTTGTTGATTTATTGATGGTAGCCATTCTGACAGGTGTGAGGTGATACCTCATTGTCATTTTAATTTGCATATCTGTGATGTCAGTGACTTTGAGTATTTTTTCGTATGATTCTTGGACATCTGTATGTCTGCTTTGGAGAAGTGTCTATTTAGGTCCTTTGCCCATTTTTTAATTGGATTGTTTTGTCTTCCTTTGTTAAAGGGGTAATATGCAAAATATATGCATATTACCCCTTTATGCATATTACCCCTTTATCAGATGTATCATTGTCAAATATGTTCTCCCATACAGTGGGCTTCCTTTTTATTTTGTTGGTTTCTTTTGCTGTACAGAAGCTTTTTATTTTGATGTAGTCCCATTTGTTTATTTTCTTGTTAGTTTGCTTTGCCCTGTGAGATGTATCCGTAAACATACTGCTATGAGAGATGTCTGAGAGTTTGCTACCTATGGTTTCTTCTAGGATTTTTATGGTTTCATGACTACTTACTAAGTCTTTTATCCATTTTGAGTTTATTCTTGTGTATGGTGTAAGTTAGTGGTCTAGTTTCTTATTTTTTGCAAGTATCTGTCCAATTATCCCAACACCATTTATTGAAGAGATTGTCTTGAGTCCATTGTATACTCTTGCCTCCTTTGTCAAATATTAATTTGAGTGTAATGGCTTGGGTTGATTTCTGGGGTCTCTGTTCTGTTCCATTGAATTATATGTCTGGTCTTGTGCCAGTACCAGGCTGTTTGGATTATAGTGGCTTTGTAGTATAACTTGATATCTGGTATTGTAATTCCTCCAACTTTATTCTTTCTCTGGATTGGTGCAATTATTCGGGGTCTTTTCTGGTTCTATATTTGGAGTATTTGTTCTAGATCTATGAAATATGCCTTTGGTATTTTAATAGGGATTGCATTGAATCTGTAGATTGTTTTGGGTTATATGGGCATGTTAATTCTACCAATCGATGAACACAGTA
>NW_006383011.1:18884625-18899013 GCF_000327345.1 Myotis davidii | reverse complement strand
TTTTATTTTTTTTTATTTGGGTCCTCTCTGTTTCTTGATGAGTCTGGCTAACAGTTCATCAATCTTGTTTATCTTTTCAAAGAACCAGCTCTTGGTTTCATGGATTTTTTTTTAGCCACTATCTCATTTATTCTGCTCTGATCCTTATTGTTTCCTTCCTTTTACTTTGTGCTTTTCTTGTTCTCTTTCTAATTATTTAAGTTGTAGGGTTAAAATAGTTTATTATTAATTTTTCTTGTTTTTTTGAGGTAGGCCTGTAGTGCTATGAACTTCCCTCTCAGGACTGTTTTCACTGTGCCCCAGCTTTCTCCTTTTGATGGGAGTTTAATACTTGTTTGTCTCGGACTAATTTTAAGGTGGTTTCTTAAAACTTTTTATCAGAAACCCTTAGAATAACACATTTTGAAAATGGAATGAGTCAGAAATGAAACAGTCACTCACTTTTAACCCAAATGTCCCATGTTCCTGCCCACCTTGGCATCCTGTATTGCCTCTCTGCTGCTAAAATAATTTATATAATTATTTGTCTGCATTAAGAAAATTAACATTTTCTTTAATTTGTTGCCATTTCAGATTGACAAGTTTATCACTTTACAATGAAGATTAGATTCAATTCTTTAAATATACTGAGTACTTACCTTATGGCAGGTACTCTGCTAATGAGATAAATGTTCTAGGCACTGGGAATATATGAAAAATTTGTTCCTTGTCTTAAAAAAGGACATTTGAGCTGAGGACATGACGAGAAAGGCAGCTAGTATTCAGTCTTCTCACCTATAAGATGAGGATAGTAGTTTCTGCTTCACTGGTTAAAACTTGTTAATCCACATAAAATACTTAGAATAGTGCTTGGCACATATATCAGCCTTTATCACAAAATAGTTTCAGGGTAATAAAAGAGTTCATTTTTCTTTTCTTAATAAGCAAAACCTAGGCCATTTACTTTTTGAAGAAGAAACATTTATATTTTTGTATATTTTGTATCATGTGCTAAAAATCAACCTATAATCTGGTCTACAAGCAACCTCAAAGTTTTAGACTTCACCCAAAATATTTTTGTTTGCCTTTACAGCAATTATGAATCATTTCTATTAATTTATTTAAATCTATCTTTTAGTCTATTTTTATTTATATACTAGAGGCTCGGTGCACGAAATTCGTGCCCGGGGGTGAGGGGCGGGGGGGGGGTCCCTCAGCCTGACCTGCATCCTTTCCAATTCAGGAGCCCTCAGGGAATGTCCTACTGATGGCTTAGGCCCGCTCCCTGTGGTTCTCTGCTGTCTGCGGGGCCCGCTTGGCTGCTCTCGGGTCGCCACAGGCAACGGCCAAGCGGGCCCTGCTTTCAGCAGCCACCCTTGGGACTGGAGGACTTCAGCAGGGCTGAGAGGACTGGCGCTGCCATCTTGTGGCTATGGGCGCCACTGTTTTTGTGTCAGAGTGATGGTTAATTTGCATATTACTCTTTTATTAGATAGGATTTTTTAATTGATTTCAGAGAGGGAGAGAGACATAGAAACATAAGAGAATCACTGATTGGCTGCCTCCTGCATGCCCCACACTGGGGATCGAGCCTGCAAACAGGGCATATGCTCAGACTGGGAATCCAGCTGTGACCTCCTGGTTTATAGGTCAACCACTGAGCCAAGCCAGCCAGGGTCAATTTATTATTTTAATATTTGTGATATAGGGTAATATAATAACACTTCATTATGCAACATGATTAAATAAAATGTTCCACTGAAAGAAATTTTCAGATTACCAAAGTTTACCTTAATTAATTTTTACCTCAGCCTTTTTATAAAGTCCATGTCTTTAATAGACTGTATCAAGTATAATTTAATATTGCGGTATAAAATTTTACAGGTAGCACGTACTCAGCATTAATTTTATGGATGAAGATACTGAGTTTCAGAGGAGATAAATGACTTGTTGGTCACATGCTGACATAGTGGTAGATATGGGACCTGAACCCTATCCTCATCGTAGTAGAGTAAACTTTCTCATGTATGATAATGCCTGGATTTATCAATATGTATATTGGACTGTGCTCTTACAGCACAACTGATTCCGAAAGGAAGCAGCAATGCATGACATTGGATGAGAATGACCTTGGAAGTGTTAAAAAATGGCAAGCTTATCAGTTGCATGAGACTTGGCCTTTTCTGACTGGGCAGCTTTTATCTTTAGAGCATTTCAAAGGATTATTTTGAGATATCCCTAGGAACTGTTAAGTTTATAGTACTGTTTGAGGCTGTAATGGAAGGTTCAGTTACTCCGCTTTTCTAATTATTTGTTTTGTCTTTGCTCCCAGCTGTCACTTCTTACTGTCTGTTTCCACCAGCTGGTCTTACAGTTTCATGTTCACTTCTCTTATCTGTTGTCTGCTATAAGACAGACAAAACTGGGCTAATGCTGGCTCTGCCACTTATTAATTTATGACTTTAGGAAAGTTAATTAACTTCTATGAGTCTTAATACCATTATCTTAAAATTAGAGATTATAGTAGTTCCTACTTTATGAGATTGTTGCCAAGATTAGGTCTTTGCTAAAATGTGACTACTGGAGCTACTCTCAGAGTTCCACGTACAAATGCTGTTCTCTGTTTTATTTCCAATATTTTTCTGTTAGGAGTCAGCATTTAAGTGACCACCATAGCCACAGAAACATTAGAATTTCAGAATATGTCCCTCTGATAAATTATAACCAGGCAGTTGGAGCTTGTCCCTCTTCACAGCATCCCGTTCTATGGAAATGTCAGTTGGGAAGATGACCAGCACCCAAGCACATGAAGAAGCAGCTGTTAGAGGAGGGCAGTTGGTCAGCCAGTGGTGTGCTTGAGGAGGTCATTACAGGCCAAGACCTTGCTCACAGTCTCATAAGCTGAGAAACAAGACAAGATCATTTTAGAAAGATGGACTTACATCATCCAAGTTCTCCAAAGCTGGTGTCTGAAACATCAGTTTATAACAGGAACTGTAACTGGCAAGGAACTGAATCCTAGTTTCCTCTGATCAATCAAATTTTCTTTCTATAAACAAGCCTCAGGACTCCAGGTCATAATCAGAATGTAGTTTATTCATTTAAAGTAAGATACGTAATTGCCAAGGGGACAGGATGTGAGGATCCTCTAGACAGCACTTCCCTTTAAGCCAAATTATTTGGTCTGCCCCTGCCAAGGCATTAGGGGTGAGTTAATTAAATGTTTGACCAAATATAGCAGGCTAATGTTTAAGTTGATAATTTTTAATTGCCTGCAGATGATGTTATAAATATCCAAATGACCCTTGGCAGAAAAAAGGTTCCCACCCCTGCAAGCAAAAGAGTGCATATGAAATCCGAGTATAATCAGAAGGTGAGTGAGCTCACAGTAGGGTGAGAGCTGCCACGGGGCTGGTCTTGGTTGCGGTCCCTCTGCTCTGGACATTAGGTGTGTACTGCTCACTTTTACCTCTGTGGCTCCTCTTTCATTGCAGACCACTGTCCCCACACCCCTATTGAATAATACCGTCTTTGGATAGACTGATACATGCAGTCAGATTGTACTTCAGACTTGCCGGCTTTAGAGCTTTATGACTCTTCTTTTTTTTCTGATTTGATTTATGTTGATCCTAAAGTTTAACTATGAGAGATTTGGGGGAGAAACCCAGTTGTAGTTTCCATAAACACACAAAACTTGCTCTTCCATTCATTGAAATGTATTTCCATTTTCTCCTGACCCCAGATACCTTTCATAATCTTCCTGAAGTTTATCCTTACCCACTTAAAATTTCAGTATTTAGAAAAACTTACCATAAACTCGAAATTTAGAGATTTGTTGTGTATTCCCTCTTCTAGGTGTTCTTTAGAAACGTTGTATGACCTCATTTAGAATCATAAATTGTTAAGCATGTAAAGGGCAGAAAGCATTATCTTGTCGACATCCTCATTTGGTGAATAAGAAAAGTGAGGCAGCTATAGCAGGAGCTCATTCATCACAGTCCTTGGTTTTGTGTCCTAATCCTGCTGAGCAAGCCTATCTGAATTAATACAGTTACCTTGTAGTATAAGTACGTGCATAAACTAAGTAGTTTCTAAAAGTGATACAGACGGAGTTAAAACCGTGATGTGTCTCTGTTCTATCCTTGGGACTCTGGAAAACCTCAGTGTATGCTAGGAGAGTCTAGCTGAACACACCTTTGGTTTAATCTTTTTCACATATCCTGCCACTTGCCTTTTCTCTCTCCCATTTCTAAACCCTTGCATTTAGTTCTAAGACAGTCTTTGTCTTGTTAGGAGCAAATCAAAAAACAGGAGCAGTAGAAACAAGGACATTCATCTTTTAGATAGAGCATGGCTCAGTATTTGCCTTTACAGATTAGTGCTCCCATGTGCTGCCTCAAAGGTTTATGTTAAGAGTGAATGAACAGATTTTCTGTTGAAGCTGCTCTCGTACTTGCTGTTACTGGCAAATGATGCCTTCTCACAAGCACACACATCAGGTTTGTTTACTGTACTAGTACGGGACTGGGCCTGGCCCGGTGATCTTCCAAGAAACAATTTGCTCTTCATGAGCCTGGCCTCTGTGGGCCAGCTGAGGAGTTGAAGGGAAGAGAGATGATGGGTGGAGCCATCCTGTGTACTCTTCCTCCATGCCAGCCTCTCACTTCTGGCCCGGTGGCTGCCTCTGCCCTGTCACTTCCGAGGTGTCCCTGGGAGCACACTGTCTTCAAACCTCCCTCCAGCACACACTCCAAACCTCCGTGGCCTCCTCTGCGGCATTTTGTTCCTCTCATTACATCATGTAATTTAGAAGGACCTTTTTAATTTCACTTCCCATGAGAACTTCCATCTTCATAGTGTTTAGTAAATATTTTAAAAAGTGGTTTGACTAAATTACAGGATTCATGAATCCGTGATTGTATCCTAAATTCACTGTGTAAGCAGTTTGATTGTGTAACTGCTGCTATAGAAATCCTTTTAAGGCTTTGGATTCAGAAGCTCTTTTTACTTTGCCTCCTGCAAAGCCCTAGGATTTGGGGTTGGGGTTGGGGGGTGGGGCTCAAATGGATCTGATTTTATTTGCTTTACATACTGGGCTTCTCAAGTACGATTTAATATGACAAAAGGGTGTTTGCGCTAACAAGAACTTAAAGACTGCTGGTTAATGTTCTCAAAGATCCCTGAGTCTTTGGCACTTTGAGTTTTGGGGGGGTTTTAGTTCTATTCCTTTCCATACAGTGTTTCTTGACCTCAGCCTTTCCTGTACTGTTTTGAAAATGTACTGAAAAGGTCCTTAATTACTTATTTCTTTTTTTAAATGCTACTTTTACATTGCTTTTTGCTCGTTGTCAGTGTTAAAGAAATGAGTGAGAGATCAGCATGATTTCAGTGCTGGGTTTAATTTGGTCCAGAATCATCTGATCTGGGTTTGAACTCTGGCTCCAATTCTGTTTTGTTTTTTAAAATATTTTTATTGATTTCAGAGAAGAAGGGAGAGAGAGATAGAAACATCAATGATGAGAGAGGCCCTAGCCGGTTTGGCTCAGTGGATAGAGTGTGGGCGCGTTCAATTCCGGTCAAGGGCACGTACGGTGGTTGCAGGCTCCTCCCCAGCCTATGCCCTGGTCAGGGCTTGTGCAGGAGGCAACCAATCGATGTGTTTCTCTCACATTGATGTTTCTGTCTTTCCCTCTCTCCCCCACTCTCCCTAAAAATCAATGGAAAAATATCCTCGGGCGAGGATTAACAACAACAAAAAAAGATGAGAATTATTGATCAGCTGCCTCCTGCGTGCTCCCTACTGGGGATTGAGCCTGCAGCCTGGGCATATGCCCTGACCAGGAATCAAACCATGACCTCCAGGTTCATAGGTTGATGCTCAACCACTGAGCCACGCCAGTCAGCCTCCATTTCTTTATGTGACTTCAGAAGTTACTTCACCTATCTGCCTCCTATACTTTAATCAAGGTTGCTATGAGATTTAGAGCTGATACTATATGTAAGGAACTTAAACTTAATGCCCTATGCATAGAAAGTAAATCTCAGGTAGCATTATTCTCGGTAACTAGATGAGCCCTGGGTTGTACCTAGGGGTGTTTTTAACATGAATTTAACATAAATCTATGAAAGTTCAAAATTATTTTCTAGTTATGGGCAATTGTGTATTTACCTTGAAATAGTTTAGTTGTTCTGACTTACCTAAAGGTCCTGTTCTATGTGTAGTAGAATTAAGATTATTTTATTGTGCACCTCAGTGCAACATTGGCTTTCTATTTGCCTCAAATTCCTGTGTACTTTTTAACACTGCTGCTCAAAGATCTGAACCTAGCAGATACAGTGTATCGAAGTTGCAGTGATGTACTAAAAATCAAAAGCATTATAAAGTCTGTTAGGTAGGCAAGCAGTGCTGGTAAAAATAAATGTTCTTAATGCCAGGACTGTGGTAATTGAAAATACATATAAGCAAAGAGGACATTTTAACTGTCAATCTAGGAATCTCCAAGAAAATAATCCATAACACTGATGCAGTATTTCAGTAAGGCAGGAGGATTCAGTATTACTAATAACAGGAATTATAAAGTTGTCAGGGACTCAGGATCCTTCTTCCTTTCTACTCCATCATCCTCAGTAAGATGCTCCTGGGACTCCAGTCATCGCATCCCAGTTGCAGGAAGAAAAGGCCCTCCTCCTACTAAGTCAGTTCCCTGAAAATTTTCCTGGGAGCCCCACTGAATGACTTCTGCCACCTCTGGCTGCAAAAGAGTTTAGGAAATAGAGCCTTAGCAGGGCATGTAAGAAAGGGGCAGACTGGATTAAATAAACAACTAGTGTCTACACTCTAAAGATCCGCTTTCTCTCAAACCAACAAAAGCACATCAAAACTGCAGTGGAGGAAAACCCTATTCGAAAGAGCAACAGAAACCTTAGATCAGCGGTTCTCAACCTGTGGGTCGCAACCCCTTTGGCAGTCAAATGACCCTTTCACAGGGGTCACCTAAGACCATCCTGCATATCAGATATTTACATTACGATTCATTACAGTACCAACATTACAGTTATGAAGTAGCAACGAAAATAATTTTATGGGTGGGTCACAACATGAGGAACTGTATTTAAAGGGCCAGAAGGTTGAGAACCACTGCCTTAGATGCTTTGTAGATAAATGTAGCAAGAAAAGCACAGGAAGCTAAGTAAAACATGGCTAAAAGACAAAACGGAACTATAAAAATAGAGACATGTTTCTAGATGAAAACACTTGATAAAAATATCTTTCTCTGCAATTATCCTCTAAATTTGATGCGCTCTGAGGTTTTCAGCATGATATTTATGAGCTTGATAAAATGGCTCTGAAAGTCACCTGAAACTTTCCACATACCATGAAACTATCACAGTTGGCTGAGAATAGGCAAATAGACTAATGGAACAGGAAGAATCTCTGCTATGTGGAAATTTGCTAGGTAATTAAAAAGGTACCTGAAATCAGTAGAGAAAGAATGACCTGTTCTCTACCTGTATTATCTAGCATCACAGCTACTAACCATAACTTTCTGCTTATTAAGTTCAGTTCCCTGGAGTACTGGCCACATTATGAGCACTCAGAAGCTACAGATGGCTAGTTGCCACTGCATTAGACTGCACAGAAACATTTTCATCACTGTGGAAAGTTCCATTGGACGCATCATTATAGATGGTGAGGGGACACCTGGATACCTACTAAGGAAAATAGATCCCTAACTCTGGGCTTTGGTACGGTTGCAACCACTGAGTAGGTGATCCTCCATGCCATTAGCAAAGATTTAGCTAAAATATTTGATTTTTCTGTAGTAGTATTTTGGGCTTCGTCATTTGTGATTATTATTGTAGTCACATCATTCAGCTAGTTAATG
This sequence comes from Myotis davidii, assembly GCF_000327345.1. NCBI lineage: Eukaryota > Metazoa > Chordata > Mammalia > Chiroptera > Vespertilionidae > Myotis > Myotis davidii. The sequence continues at coordinate 18,891,148 of NW_006383011.1, read as the reverse complement.
GCATAAATGAAGGTGCCAGTCTAGAAAATACTGTTTCTTTTTAAGGACGTATGCAGGGTCTTGCTCCCAACTGTGTCTCTGGCCTTGAGGTGATGACTGAGGCCCTTTGCCCACAAGCTGTGCATGTACCTTCCATGGCCTGCGAGTTGAGTGGGCAGGGACATGCTGAGGTGGTGTCTGGGAAGGTTGCATTACAGACCCCTAGCAGCTGCATTTCAGCTTTTCTTCGCTTATATACTGGAATCTGTATCAGAGGGAAAATATTTTCCAATATGAACTGATAACTTCCCCAAGGTCTTTGCTGCTTTTCCTACTTGAATCTTTTGTGAATACTTTACTTTGATTTGCCTTCTAAATATGTTGTGTCCAACACAGATGTTACATAAATATTATGTATACATACAACACTTTTGATCTTCTAAGTAATGCTATTAAAGAGATTCAGATAATTTTCATATACTTCTGCATTAGGATGAGTAGTTCTTGGGCAACTGTACTTCGTCATGACTGATCTGGTTGAATCCTTCACTCATGTAGCAGAAGTTTTCTTCTCTTAGAAGCATGGCTTCTACAGATGCCAGAGCAAGGCATCAGATTCATGTGAACTATGAAAAGGATATGTGTGAAAAGGATTTCTGTCCTGCTGTATTCAGAAAATACCCAGTAATCACGTGTCTTTCTGGTTTTGAAAACTGATTTCTTACTAAGTTGGTAGGCCTGTGTGCCTAGCAAGGGATTCCCAATCTGTTTTCCAGTATACCACCTAATCTCCAGTGACTTCAGGAAACTTCCTTAGCTTTCAAATTCACATAATTTAAATTTATTTAAATGTATAAATATATGTATTTGCCATGCAGTGCTGTGGGGAGATCGTAGCTCCAGAGAGGTTTTGGGACATGTCATTAGATTTCAGAAGGGTAAGAGAATAATTAGAATACTTTGTATAAATCATTAAAAACTATGCCTAAAGTATTTTGAATTTATTAACTTAAAAAATAAAACCACATGCACAGAAAGCTAGTTATTTAAAAAGTATATTATAAATTAAGTATGTTTTACCATAGACTGTAAGAGATGAAAAGTGATTTTGAGTCTCCATCGACTTTGGTAAACCGATAAGACCTGTGATTTATCTCAAGTAGTTTATTGGAAATCGGCTGCGTATATGTGATGCCAACAAAATAACACCATTTAGGAGGTGTTGAATTCCCACAGTATTAGTAAGACCTAAGCAGAAAAAGATCACTGTCTTCCTGTTTAAGGAATGTTGTAAGGAGTCAGGTGATTATATCGGATCCAGCTGTTCCGAAGGAGTACAGTGTTGGGTGACTTCCAGAATATTCTTTGGAGATAGTGATTTAGGACAGCAGTTGCCAACCTTTCAGACCTCACGGACCACTGGTTGGCGACCGCTATTCTAGGAGACCGCTGGTATCGAAGAGGGGAGGCCAACAGGATACTCCCAAGTTCCCAGTGTTACCCTTTCCACTGTGGTGAGGCCTCTTTAGCTGGGATTCTGCTTGAACTCTTCATGTATCACGGGCATCTTCGCAAACCTGCCTCTTTGACTCCCAGTGAGATAGAGTGAAAAGGGACTAAAGGGTTGCTGTGAGCCCTGTTCAGTTCTACAGGCTGTGATACTGCTCTCTATACATTAGGAATTCCAGGTGAACGGCTACTCACAAAGCAATATTGGCTAATTATTGAACTTTTTATTATTCAAATTCTACATGCTTTCTAATAGGTGATCTATCCACTGTTTCCTAGGGACATTCCAGCTATATCACACACCTTGACTGGTCCCCAGACAACGAGTATATAATGTCTAACTCGGGAGATTATGAAATATTGTACTGTAAGTATGAATGATCATGTATGGCTGAGGGTGTCTGCCAGGGGCACTAATGAGTGGGCTGTATGCAATCTGAATTGTGCGGAGCATGCATGTTGGCCTCTCTAGCCTGGCAGCATATGTTACTCTGAGCTAAGGAATGAGAATCTGAAATGTGCTTCACTTCTCCAAAAAGGTAATGAGTTAATTTAAATGTGCAGACATGTCATAAGAAATTAACTCGGCAAGATTGATGCTGCTCTGAATGGTTTTGTATTTACTCTTTCTGGTGATGGGAAAAAGTATAATGGATGGACATGTAGGCTTTTTTAAAGAAAAAGAACCTTCAGTGGGAAACAATTTGTACTTCCAGAAACCATGCTTTAAAGTAAACTCTTTTCCTTTTTAAATGTATCTTAATGTTTTTCAGTGTATGGATTATAAATCCAAGTAAATGTGGCTAGTTTGAATCATATACATTTATACACAAGCACTGATTATACTTCCTGTTTCTAAATTTAAAGGGAACATTACAGACAGCTGCAAACTAATCAGGAATCGATCAGAGTGTAAGGACATCGATTGGACGACATATACCTGTGTACTAGGCTTTCAAGTCTTTGGTAAGGACGTGATACCTGATGGAAAAAGGCTGTGGAGTTTTATAGATAATTATTTGCCTGAATTCCTAAATGAAATAGTCTATATCTGTTCTTTAGTGTTATCACTATGAATGCCAGATTCAGAGAAATTAAACCGATGCAAGGTTTGTTCTCTGCAGAATCCAGAATTCTGGCCCTTGATAAATAAGAGAAAGGAATATATATATATATAGCCAGGGGCCATCACCTCCAAAACCACCAAACGGATGACTGAACCAGCTGAGTGGGGCGACAAGGCCGGCAGGGCGGGCAGTGAGGGGCAACCAGGCCTGCAGGGGGGCCAGTTAGGGGCGACCAGGCAGGCAGGTGAGCAGTTAGGAGCCAGTGGTCCTGGATTGTGAGAGGTGTGTCCGACTGCAGGTATAGACCCGATCCCCAGAATCCCCTCAGGGGTCCCAGATTGGAGAGGGTGCAGGCTGACACCGCCCCACCCCACCGCCCCATGCATGAATTTCGTGCACTAGGCCTCTAGTTTTACATAATGGGCAGATTGCCTATCCATTTTTTTTCCTCTAAGTTAAAACTGAAACTTTTAAATTTGTAAAGGCATTTTTATAACAGCTTTATTGAGGTATCACTCACTTTAAAAGTGCACCTAAAGTGCACAATTCAGTGGTTTTAGTATATTCACAGTTGTGCTTCTGTCATCACTAATTTCAGAACATTTTCATCACCCCAAAAATAAACCCTCCACCCATTCATAGTCACTCCCACCTCCACCCCATAGCAACCACTAAAATCTATACTTCCTGTAATGGTCTATTCTAGATAGTACTTATAAATGGAATCATGTAATATGTGATCCATTGAGACTGGCTTTTTCATTTAGCATATTTCAAGTTTCATCCGTACTGTAGCATGGATCAATACTTCATTTTATGGCTGAATAAGAGCTGTTGTATGGATATACCACATTTTGTTTTTCCATTCATCAGTTGATGGACATTTGAGTTGTTTCCACTTTTCAGCTATTATAAATAATGTTGCTATAAACAAGCATGTGTAAGCTTTTGAGTAAGCATGTTTTCATTTCTCTCGGGTATGTACCTTGGAGTGGAATTGCAAGGTCAAATGGTAACTGTGTTTAACGTTTTGAGGAACTGCCGGGCTGTTTCCCAAAGTGTCTGTACCATTTACATTCCCACCAGCAGTTGGGGTTTGGCTTCTCCACATCTTATCAACAGTTGTTATTGTTAATTTTTGTATGTGAATGTCCAGTTGTCCAAGCACCATTTGCTGAAATAAAAAGGCAGTATTAGTAGCTATTATTTAAAGATAAAATTTGGAGATCCTTATCTGATGTTTGGACATTCCTAGAAATCTGTCCTGACAGTTTTCTAACTAAGCCTTTCCCAGTCTGTAGGGGTCCTTCTGAAAAAGTTAGATGGTAAATGAAAAAGTTAAAATAATAAAGCTGTGTTTGCAGAGAATTAAAAATAAATGTTATACTAAGAAATAGAATAAAAAGGTTATAGCACAAATACCTAAAGCAATACCCAAAATATTAATACTTTTCCTTTTAACAAGTCTATCTCTGCCTTCTGAAAACAGCTCTCAGATCCAGCATAAGTATAGATCTGAACACTTCTTTATGCTGTGTGCATTGGAAAAATAATCCATTGTAGCTGCTTGTTCTAAATTCAGCTGCTGTAGAGATGGAGAAGCCTACTAGGCTAGGAAGAAATGAAAAACAAAATAACCCTGACTGTTCCATAAACAATTTCATTATTCTGGATGAAACGAAGGCAGTGGCCAATAACTAATAACTTACCTAGTTATTTTAATGAAGCAATATGTAATTATTATTAGTTCAGAAGTGTTTCAATTTATTTTACCAAATTTACCAAACATAATTTTTCTCTAGAGTAGCATTGAACCACAGAAGGCCAGCACTTCAACCCTATGTATTCCATAGTTTTAATCTAGTCTAATAAAATTCTGTGGTATGTTGAACATAACCACCAATGCCTGATAAAGGTTAAAATTAAATTTTCTATGTCTTATCTTTGGACATCAATAATAGTTACCAGAAAATTCTATGGGATATTAGATAGACTAGACTCTCCGTTAGGTTTTCTTTGAAGTGCCTCTCTGTGAGAGAGGATGTAAATTTTACACAGCTTACCCAGATTCCACTTCGAAGAATTAGTGAGTCCCACAGCTTTGTTTCTGCATCTTGCTATACGAGTCACTGAGAGCTTCATGAACTCTAACTAGAAACCTGAAAAAGGAAGAGCTTATTGGTGAGTTAAACTTAAAACTAAAATTACTTTAGCACCACCTGCTGGTTACTAGTGAGTACTTTTGCATCATTAAATTTTCCATCATAAGGCTATTTCGATTTATAATTTTATTATTAGTTAGACTTTGGGTAAAATATTTGAATAAAGTGTTGAGCCACTAAGAAATTGTAAGGGGAAAATGTTAGCAGCTAAGAGTTTGAACACAGATGAAAATTAATAAGATCCTGAAATTAAATAAACCTATGTAGCATCACAGTTATCAGTTATATTTTTCAGGCTAATTCTTCTGTACTCCTATGTTCCCATATCAAAGGTGTCTGGCCAGAAGGATCTGATGGGACAGATATCAATGCACTGGTGCGATCCCACAATAGGAAGGTGATAGCTGTTGCTGATGACTTTTGCAAAGTCCACCTGTTTCAATATCCCTGCTCCAAAGCAAAGGTAAAATTAATTTAATAAAAATTAGCATTATGGTGCCTTTTGTTTGAGATAATTTCGTGTCAGTGGCACAAAAATATTTGTAGGGTTACTAATCACTGTCCATGATACTGAGATGCACAGGGAGAGAACAGGGCCATCTGTTGTCAGTGTCCAGGCATTGCTCGTCTTCTCTTTCCTCCATAAGGACGAAGATAATTATAGAAGGCAGCTGATGACGGTTTACTCATTTTTGTTTATTGTGCATTTGTTTACATATTGGCAATTTTAAATTTCTCATAAACATATTTTGTTACATCTATGATCAGCATTATAAAACTCATGAGAGCTACTTCCTAAATCACCTACAATCCTGCCAACCTAGTAAATTCTTCCCTGGCCATCCAATAGAATAGTTACTAAGTATACCAACTTTTTCTCCAAAAGAGATGGGCTTTTATTTTTTTAGCTATATAGTCTAAAGTATACATGTCTAATTATTATCCTTTATTTCTTCTAAATAAACAGTATTAAAGGGAAATTACTGCTAGCTTTATTCCTCAGATTTGATGACTCATGGCTTTGATTTCCTGTTTTATGAGCTGAATTACCCCTTTACCTTGTCACCTCCATTGCTGTAAGCAGGCATGTAAGAATGAATTTAACTTTCCTGTCTGATTTATTTCATATAGGCTCCCAGTCACAAGTACAGTGCCCACAGCAGCCATGTCACCAATGTCAGTTTCACTCATAATGACAGTCACCTGATTTCAACTGGTGGAAAAGACATGAGCATCATTCAGTGGAAACTTGTGGAAAAGTTGTCTTTGCCTCAAAACGAGATTGTAGTGGATACTACTTTAACCAAAGCCCCCATCTCTTCCATTGAAAGTGTCATGCAATCTGGCACTCCCACACCGCCTCCTTCCCAGCCCTTAAGTGAGACAGCTGAAGCAGCAAGTAGAATAAGCAATTCTCCCACACTTCTGGAGAACAACCTGGAACAGACTGTGGAGCCCAGCGAAGACCACAGTGAGGAGCAGAGCGAAGGAGGCAGTGAAGACCTCAGTGAGCCTGTTGATGAAGAGCCATCCAATGAGATGAGCCAGGAGCAGAGTGAAGCCCCTCTTACTGAGGACCAGCAAGACCCTGCACCTCTATCCTAACACCAGGGCTTGAGTGTATGTGATATTGAGCTAGAGTTCAGATAACAGGACAGGAAGTGATGGAGGATCGCTATTGACCAAGATTTTGGTTTCCATGTGATCAGTGTTCTTCAGTAGAATTATCTTCAATCAAATGGAACCGACCTAACGGTTCATTTTGGTGTGCGTTGAAGATGAACCAAACTTAATAGTAGGAAAGAG
>NW_006383011.1:18868790-18883186 GCF_000327345.1 Myotis davidii | reverse complement strand
GCATGTGCTTTTCCTTACAAGAAAAATACTATGAGATGAACAAGTAGAAAAGCATTTCTTCAAGCTCTCAGTGATAACCAGGGAGTTTATGTGGGCACATCAGTCACCTTTGGGGTTGCTGTGTACAATGAAATTTATAATCGTGATACTCTTGGGTGGTAGTTTTAAGACACTACTAATACGCAGAAAGCGCTCCAGCTCTTGCTGGCAACTACTGTTTAACAGTCATTCAAATCTGTGATAATGGTTGGAAGTGGGTGGGATTATGAAATTGTAGTTTTTAGAAAAACTTGTGAATGAAAATGAATCCAAGTGTTTCATGTGAAGATGTTGAGCCATTTCTATCATGCATTCCTGTCTCATGGCAGAAAATTTTGAAGATTAAAAAATAAAATAATCAAAATGTTTCATTTGTCTCTCTAAATGTACCTTAAACTCTTTCTTCATTTATATTGCTAGTTGCCATGACTGTCCCCTTTTTAGAAAACATGACAATTATTAGTTGATCACAGTTGCTATTACGGATACAACCATTCTGGTAGTAGTAAACTCCATCTCATAATATTAGAGGAAATTACTTCTGATTTATGCTTCCATTTAATAAGGAAATAGCTTCATTTTAATTTACTTCCTGTCTATACTTTCTCTAATGTTTACCATTGGATAATCCTAGTGATCCTGATTCCACTGCCTCCCAGTATTAGCCTTTGTGAAATCCTTGAACTCAGTAGGACCCTATATCCCAATTTCTCCATCTCTCCCATGTTGCTTAGTGACAAAGGATCCCGTGCACACCACAACCATAAATTGGCTGCTACATACTTTCTTTTTGAAGAGTTAGATTATTCCATCTATTCCCCAGCTTTATAATCAAGGAAATGACAGGGTATTCATCATTACCTTATTCACCTTTGGTGACTGACAGAGTCACTCACATATACAGGTATACCTCGCTTTATTGCACATTGCAGATGTTTTTTGTTTTCTTTACAAATGGAAGGTTTAGCACCCCTGCATCAAACAGATCTATCAGCACAATATTCCAATAGGTTCAGATGATGCTTAGCATTTTTTAATTAGGTATCATCTTTTTATACGTATTGCTATTGTACACTTAGACTACAGTATAGTGTAAACATAACTTTTGTATGTACTGGGAAACCAAAAAATTCATGTGTCTCGCTTTACTACAGTGGTCTGGAACCAAACCTTCAGCACCTCCACGGTCTGCCCATACGAACTGACCCATGAGAGCTGTCCTGGAGTAGGAGTTTCTCTGTCACCAATTCTGAAACAAAATGGCTGGACACCAGACAAACCCACTTAGACAGTGTGACTGAGGTGCTGGTAATACTGCTAGAAGAAATTAGGTTTCCAGCTTAAAGCTGGAACTAAAAGGAAGCAGAGTAAAGAGAACATGTTTAGGACAAAGAAGACAGGCTGAAGAGCAGCCCCTGTGCGGCCAAGCATGCCCAAGCACCCTGGTTCATTTAGTGATGGGGCGGGGGGTTAGTTACCCTGTAGGCCGGGAGGTGGTTGGGAAGATTTCATAACTGACCGTGTTCACTTACCTAGGTAAGGGCCACGCCAGGACTTCATGTTTTATAGCTTTAAAGCTCACTCTTCTTCCACTCATAGTGGGAGGAAGACTTTCTTTAGAAACAGGTAGCAAGCGGGAAAGGATGAGGGTACAGATTCACAGGTTTGGGGAAGATAAGCGAAACAGCAGAGGGTCTGTCAGTCTCAAGCCTCAGGGTCACCTTTTCCAAAGGAAACCTGAATTTCTACTCTGCCTGCATTAACAGGCCTGTACAATAACCTTAAATGCTCTGGTAAAGAAGATAAAGGGGGAAAAGAAGTAATCCCAAATTGAGTAAAGAAAGCCTGTCTCCTAGAAATGGCAGTGTGTTTCGTTTCTGTACCTATGGGTGGCATCCTCAGGAGACCAGGGCTCACTGAACACATTATTATTGGGTCCTTTTTTTTTTTTTTTACTTCATCTATCCAGAGTCTGGCAGAAAATCTCGATTACCACTTCTATATCTCAAAGGACAAAAACATGAAAAAATGGGCAAAACCAAAAAACAACCAAAGTACCCTAAAATATGGTATATCCATATAACTAAATGCTATTCAATGATAAGAGCTAACACTTAACGTGCTTTACGTGCAGCCCCATTATCTCCATTTTACAGAGAAGGCAGGTTACACTATAAGCAAGTAGTTGCACCAAGATTTGAAGCCAGGTCCTGCTAGTGCAAAGACGTTTGCTGTAAGACAATAAGCTAGTGATTACTACCGGAAAGAATAGAATGATTCCGCTCCTGTAGGAAGGATTGCAGACCAGCATAAAGAAGAACTACAGAAAGTGATGAGGCTTTGCAAAAGGCAGTTTGGGGCTCTGAACCGTGTCACAAAATCGAAGGGACCTGCTTGTGCACAAGTCCCCTCCTTCCACCCCTTCAGCCAAGTGCAGAGCAGAGGAGCTCCCAGCCTAATCTCACATTCTGACACTGGCTGCCAGTGACTGCCCGCCCTTCCTGCCTTTGTTGGCCAGAGTTGCACATGAGTACCAAATCCTTACTGCTCCGTTTAAACCTATTTGTACAGAGATTCTGCTTCCTTATTTTCCAACTTTTGAGCAATTTCCATTTCACACAAAAAGCATGGCAGCTCCTGTCAGTGGCCAAGTGCTTTTCCCACACTGCCTCATTCCCCATCTCACTGCCAGTGGCAAGCCTGGAGGTTCTCCCAGCCCCACACTTGGCTTTGGTCTTGCATCTCCTCCCCCTCAGCAATGTAAACACATAATCCTAAAAACAGATTTCATGAGGGAGCCATCCATTGACAGATGAATATGGATAACTGCTGGTGCTGATGACATCACAGTTTACTTTAACTAGTTCTCACTAGAGGAACTGAAAAGGGTCGCTAAAAAAAGGGGGGGCGGGGAATTGTTAAAAGAAATGACCTCCAAGAGGAAAAATAACTTCAATAAGAAGCAAAACCCCCATACCTGGTCATCCTGTTTCATTCTTGATAGTCACATAGTCACCAAGCCAGAATCCTTCCTGGGAGAGGTCACGGTACTGCAGCCTGCCTCTGCACGGGCTGTCCATGTAGCCGACAGTGGGTGGGGACCTTGGAAACCTGGGCAGAAGCAAGGGAACAGAAGCTGACATTCTCTTACCAGATCAATGGTAGAACTACTTCACTTAACATAGCTGTCATTCAGATGCCCAGGCAAGGCAGGTCCTCCTCCTCCTGCAGACTTCAGTCTCTACAATAAAAACGTATAGTGCTGCCAACAGTTTCAAAGTGGCAGCCAGTCTGAATCCTGGGGAGTAAGTCATCCATTGATGAGGCCTATACAAACCTATCTCGTGCAAGGAACCATGCTGGGCCCCACAGGCAATCCAATGATGACTAAGATACAGCCCCTGCCTTCAGGGAGCATGTAACCTAGAAAGGTGGGAAAAACAACCTTTCTAATTTCCCTCAAAATTCGAAAATTATCACTACGTGCTAATAAATAGTGTATGATTTGAAATGTGAAAAGCAAATATTCCTATTGAGGAATCATGGATTGGTCATCTATTGGAATCACCCATCCACTGCTTAAATTCTATAACAGATAACATCCAAAAGGTTAAATTTTGATATTTAAAAAATAGTGTGGAACCCATACAATGGAATACTACTGCCTAATGAAAACGAACAAACTATTGATATATACAAGCTTGGATAAAGCTCAGGGTACAGAAAGTCAATTTTGAAAGTTTACCAGCTGTACATTTCAAACACTTATATAACACTAGAGTCCCGGTGCACGAAATTCGTGCAAGGGGCTGGTCCCTCACAGCCCCGGCTTCGTCTGGAAGGTCGTTCGGCTGTCCGGTCTAATTAGCATATTTCGCTTTTATTATAGTTTCTCAACATGACAAAACTATATAGAACAGACTAGTGGTTGCCAGAGGACGGTACGGAGGGGAGGGGATGTCACTATTAAGGGGAAGCACAAGGGGGTTTCTTTGTGGTGATGAAGTCTGTCTCTTGGTTAGGAGGGTGGTTACATGAATATATACATGGGATTAAATTGCACAGAACTACACACATGAACATAAAAAGGATGGAAATTCAGAAAGGTCTGTAGTGTAGATTAGTGTATTATATCAACATCAATTTTAACTTACACATTATATAAGATGTGACTATATTTGGGGGGAGAGAAGCTGAGGGAGGGGGTTCACCAGATTCTACTATTTTTCAAACTTCCTATGAATCTATAATTATTTCAAAATGACAAATTTAAAAAGATATAAACACTTTACCTTCCCTTTATGTTTTTGAAGGGAAAGTGGAAAAGAAAATGGGTCTTAATACAACAAAATTTTAATACAATTTCTATCCATGTGCACTTCAGGTACAAATTGTGAAAGTGGGTGCTCTCCACGGCTTTTCCAGCCGCCACTCTGCTGCCATGCGTGTCTGTGAGAGAATTCTGAGCTGGAGTGGGCATGAAGAAGCCCAGGCAAGGGAGCGGTGCTGGTCAGAGGTGTGGTTGTTCAGTTCAGCTTGAGAGCAGGGCAAGAGACAGCCTGGAGGCACGGAGAACTCACCTGCTAGTCCCCCTCCCCTTGAGGCACCTGCTGCATAATTCACGTGGGAGATGGCCTCTGCGTATCCTCGCCCTTTGCTCAGGCACTGTCCCCTTCTCCCTCTTTATTCTTTTGCTATTTTTTTATTGTTTAAAGTACTATAAATAGTACATATGTCTCCTTTTTCCCTCACTGACCTCCCCTCTACCCCCTAGCCTCCAGCACATGCCCTCCCCCCCACCCCCAGTGTCTGTGTCCATTGGTTATGCCTATATGCATGCATCAACTGATGAACAAGGATAAGAGACAAAGAAGCATCGAACAGACTGTCAAACTAAGGCGGGATGGCAGGGAAGGGTTTGGGGGGAGGGGTAAGAGATCAACCCTTCTCCCTCTTTCTGACTGGTCAGTGTCATTGGATCACTCCCTTTCTTGGAAACCCCTCCAGAAGCCACCCTCTGCTGCCTTTCCTCGGATGCTTGGGCTGAATCACCTCCCCTTATCCAGAATTTATAAAATGACAAGAAAAAGAATTCCACTCTTTAGCACGGCCCTCATGAAATTGCTGCAGGGTTGAGATTAGGTGATCAGGCTCTCTCCCGTGAGAGTGACAAGCCCTCGGGCTTCACCGGCAGAATCTATTTTTGCGTGGCCTACTGTTTGCCAGGCTTTGACATTTCCATTTGGAAGATGAATTAATTCTGAGCTGAGCCAAGTGTCCTCTTTTGGAAGATGTGTTAAGACTCAGGCCCTCGCAGGACACTGGAGCATCCGTGAGACCCTATCCCTTTCTCACATGATGACGGGTCAGCCTTCCTGGGGGGCAAGTGAGGAATCTGACATGAACTAAGGGGCTGCAACGAAAAAGGTATTTTTCACTGTGGGCTTAGGCACCACCTGTGCTATCCCCAGGCCCCATCTCCCTGATCACAGTCTGAAAGAAGGGAATAAGGCCCTTGCTTACCAAGGGCATTTGGTCCACATGGGAGACATCCTGGCGAGCTCATGGGCTCCGCCTGGCCCTGTCTGTGAGGGCCCAGCGTGAGAGAAGACATTAGCTGTCCCTGCATCAGAGCACGGGGAAGGCTGCCCCTCCAGATGACTGGCTGGGGCCTCCAACACAATAAACAATGTTTGCTCTGGAAGCGATGAGCAGTGCAACAAATTGTTAGGAAAGCCTGCAGATGGCTCCATTAATAAAGCTGCCATCCACAGCTGCCAAAGCTGAAGTAGTTTCTATGGGAAACCCTCACATTAAAATAGAAGGAAGTTCTTTTAAATTATAGTAATTACATTTTCATTAAACATTATCAAAGTTAAACACGGGGATCTGTCTGGGAGGGCACTCATCATTCTGAGCTCTGAAGGCCAGGGAGAGCATCACCTCTCTCTGGTCCCTGACACAGACTCTGACACAGCGATTACAGAATGGATGGTTTGTGCCATAGGGTTACTGGTGGTAAAAATGGGGCAAGTCCCGTCTCAAGTAACCCAGATCTGTCCATGGAAAAGCCCTGTGGAAAGGACAACAGGGCACCTGGTAGTCCATAAGGGAAGAAAGCAGAACTTGTGGGAAGCCAGAGATGGCCCAGGGTACTCAGAAGACTTCAAGACCCAGCCCCAAAGTGGCCAGGTTGGCAGGCAGCACTAGGAACCCCAAGGCCCAAACTGCTCTTGGGGATGAAGCTTGAGGCATGACTGTCTTCACCAGGGGAGCCAGTCTGCCCCTTCTGTTTTCGGTGGCATCTGGCCCAGACCCGGATCCCAGTGAGATTCTTCTGGGCCCAGAGCACAGCACAGAGCTCTGCAAAGACCAGCAAGTGTCCCCACCACACACGCACATCCCAAGATAAATAAATAAGGGTGGAGTCAGCACCTCTGGCCTCTGTCCAGACCTGGAGCTGAAGAGAGCCCATCTCCCTCCCTACCTCCCCAGCTCCCGGGGTTGGGACGGTCCACCTTGATGAACCCTGGGTTGACGTCTCGGTTGCAACACACCCCAACCATAATCACTCAGGAAAATAAATAGAAAAAATATGCTGGATGACAAGGTATAGTAAATCCTACAGCAGGGGCACTGAGCTTTCTCCCACTGTTCTCCCCACACCTCCTGCTATGGCCACTATACAGAAACCTGGGAATGCTGACCCTCAGGAGACTGAGGCTGCAGAGAGGCCCAGATGAGGACGCTGACCCCTCACCCGGCAATAGTAAGGCCACCCAATCCCAAGGCATAAGGCTCAGGGGCAGCCTAAGGCTCAGGCAGCTAGACCACGTTATCACAGAGGGCAGCACACTCACCTCCTCACCCGCCAGGTCCTCAGCTCCCTACGACCTGCCCAAGCCGGCCTGGGCTGGGCGGTGACCACTCCTGAGCTCCCATGGCCATAGGACATGTTTTTGCAAGTTACACACCCTGCCCTAACCATCAGCAGTGACCGCTTACCCCAGCCTTCCTGCTGCAGTTGCGGCCCACTTCCTCTGGCACGGCACTTCCTGATACTCAATGAACAGGGTCCGACTAAGGGAGACACATACATATACATGGGCAGACACATCCATATATAAACCGATTTTCCAAATGACTGTTGCTTCAAGAGGACAAGAATCCAGGAGAAAAGGGAACAGACACCAAGTATAAACAAAGGCCCTTCTGTGTGACTCCAATTAGAATGACAACCAATTGAAAACAATTTAATGTTGGTTCATGAAAGGTTAATGAAATTCATGTTTTGAAGATGCAGAATGCAACACGGATATAGCCAGAAACACATTTCTAACCTTCATTCTCTTTAATTATTCGGTCAGAATAATTTCCCGAGAGCAGTTTTAGTCTCTGGATGGCTTTAATTAAACACCACTGAACTTTAAGTTAACATCAACTCATCCAGCTACAACTCAATTTTCAAATTAACCTGCTATCTAACATGAGGGTTTTGTGGCCTAAGCAGGGGTGTGGTGGGGGAGGGGAAGATGGGCATGGAGCCTGACAGGTATTCACCAATTCTAGAACATTTTCCATCTTCCCCCACCCTCTCCAGTGGCCAGGAACTTCAGTCACCTGTCGCTAGCCTCTCTAAAGACAGAGGCTGAGGCTGAGCCGGCAACCAAGCCGACCCCTTCCTTGGACTTTCCCGTAGTCCTGGGCTCTGGCTCCATTCTCCCCAACACCTTCGGCATAAGCCTGGTACAACCAGACCCTCCAAGTGAGTCCAGGGCCAGCAGACCCCTGCCCCAGCGCCTCCACTCTCCTCTTGCCTACCTGCCCTCTTCCCACTTCTCTCCCTCCCCTTCAGTGCTGAAATGTGTCAAGAGCCCTGGCTCAGCAATCCTGCCTGACTAGGTGCCCTCAGGAAAGACCCCTATTTTCTGAGCTGACTGGCACTTCACCCAGGCCCCAGGTATCTGCCTCACTCCTTTTCTGCCTTTGAAAACCAAGGTTCCTGCTTTTGTCAGTTGCATTTCGTAGCCGTACCAAGGCCCTTTTGCAATGAGTTTCTGCTTCTTTCTAAAACCTTTTTGCCTGCTGACTGGGAGGCTGCCCTAACATTTCCCACAGCTTGGGGCAGCTTCAGCCAACTTCCATCAGAATGTGATATTTGAAGTTGGCAAAGAGTCTAATCTACCTAGCACATGTTGGGCCACGTGAAGGACCTGTACTTTGGCCCTGAGGTACAGCCACGTGACCGTGACAAAGCTTCATGTCAAAGGCAAGGTCAGGGCAAGAAAACGCATGATGTTGCAGGAGGGCTGTTAGCACTCAAGGAAAGAAGTATTATCTAAAGAATGCTATTCCCAGCCACTCTGCCTGACCTTTTCCAGTAGTACCTGCAGCAGCTTTCCTGGAAATCAGCTCTAGCACTCCGGACCCTGAGCAATAAGCAGCATCCGGTCTCGGTCTATCCAAGACATCCTGCAGCAGCACAGCACCTGTGCACCTGGAGTCAAGAGTCCTAATGAAACTCACGCAAGTGACAGCTGCTGACGGCAGAGGAGACTGCGGATGACCCATCTGCTCCAACACTAGCTTGCAAGGTGGCTGAGTCACCCCAGTTGCTCTGTTCAAGTCATGAGAGCAAGGTCAGCTGATGCTGCCCTCCCAACCATGAGGGTACGCCCCCTACAGCCAAGGTGCACGTTTCCCAGAAGAGAATCCACAGCCACACTCCCCCACCCACATCTACCCAGAGGCAGCCTGTCCTAAGGTAACCAAAACCCATCCATCCCAAGGAGTTCCCGAAAGGGAAGGGCAAGGGATAACAGTGAAATTGCTCTGTAACAAGAAAGGTTCCTAACCAAATGTTTTACTAATCCTAAGAGACAAGAGACACCCTAAATAGGACCTAAAGATTTTTTAACTTTTAAAAATAATATTTAATTTTGAAATAGAGTGCTTGCTTATAGGGCAAAGGTATCTGACTCATCTTTGAGTCCCCAGCACCTGGTAGTATGTGTTTTTGCACTAACTAAATATCTGAAAGCAGCAGAGCATTAGGGGACTCTTTGATGACCATGAGTCAGAGGGGCCCTAGACAACCAAGGATGACAGCCAACGCACCTGCGAGAGGAGCACTAAGGACAGTGCCCCACTTCTCAACCAACCCGCCATGGGCAGTCTTTGGTGATAGATTAGAGTGATCCAACCCAGGATATGTGCAGTCAAATGTCAAATAAATGTACTAAATCACTGGGGCCAGATAGTATCTGAATTTCTAAGCAATCAATCACCATTGCCCCTGGTATATCCTCTAGCTATGGAAGATCAATGAGCCAGAAAGCCGGGCAGCCTGCCCATAGCCACACTCACAGAGAGGAGAAAAAGTATATAAATCAAAGCCAGCCGGCCAGTATTACAATAGTCACTACGACCCTCACCCTGACATTGATAGCTTCACACCAAAGTCACACTAGATGAGGAGCCTGGAAGGAGAAGGACAGTTGGAACCTGAAAGGGCATCTGCTGACAGAGAAAACAAATGATGAATAAGAAAGAACGTCAAAGTAGCCATTTGCAACCTTTCTTACTTTTGTGCACCCTAAAGAATTTTGAAAATCTTTGTGTAGCCTTTTGCATATGCAAGTTTAACAACTAAAACCTTTCACTGTAAGTTGAAATAGTTGCACGGAGTAGTTTCTGGTGTATTATAGATAAGGGCTTAAACTATGAAGTCACAATCACCTTGTCCCAAAGGTAATCTTTGTGAGGCCCAACTGCGCTTGGGTTCTGGGACATCCCCCTTTCTGCACAGGCTGGTTCTAATGAGTTTCTGGAACCTGCAAACAGAAGAAGTTTGGCTCAGAGAAGTCAGCAGAGACTGTTCCTGAGGAAGGCAGCAGATGGACCAAGGACATTAATGGCACTATCAAAAGGACCTGGACACAAGTGGGAAAAGTACATGAGTAGACAGTTGACAAAAAAAAAAAAGAAAACTTACCTTTAAAAATAAAAAGATTTTTTTGAAGTAAGAATAAATTTTAAATAAAAGAAAGATATTCAACATCACTAATTTCAATAGGAAGGCACTTTAAACCAAAGGAATTTTATCACTTACCAGACTGGCAAAGAAGAGGGCGAGCAGGCACTCCCCTCATGGCCTGACAGGAACATACATCAGCACCATCGCTTTGGTGAGGAATAGCTATCACAATGGGGGATGCACATTCTCTAGAAGTCTCACTTCTAGAAATGACTCTACAAATATATTCAGTAATATAAAAAATGACAAAAAGATTATACATTAAAGGAGGCTTATAAAAGCAAAAAAGATACGACTAAATAACCATCAAAAGTTAAATAAACCACGGTATATTCATAAAATGGAACACGATGCAGAAAAATAAAGCAGAGAACAATCGCCAGACTGTGAGTATTAAGAATGTTCAATGCCACTTGGGCAAAAACAAAACAGGCAGCGAAGGAAAATGCATCTGAGCTGTGAATAGAACACACCTGAGTGTAAGCAGAGGCACGGGGCTGGAGACAATGTAAGGTCCGCACGGAAAGCATCTTGTGTGTCAGGAAGTGAAAAAAAGCTCAGAGACTGGCAGGGGCATGTCACCAGGACACAGAAACCAAATTTGAGCTGAATTTGAGCATCAGAATGATAACTACAGAGATGGTTATTACATTGAATGAGAAAATTACATTAAAACTTTTTAAAAGCGGGGTACTCATCTTCACAGAAAAATATCAACATTGCAGAAGAAATGACAGAATAGAAAGTCACTTTTTAAAACCATCTTAAAAATAAATGACTCAGGTCAGGGGACAAGAAGAGATAAAACAAAGAACTTGTATACTTCTATGCATAACCCAAAGACAACAATAGGTTGGTGAAGACCTGGGGGGTGGGGAAGGACTGGGCAGAGGGGGAGGTAAAGTGGGGGATGGGAGACATTGTAATACTGTCAACAACAAAATAAAATAAAAAAGATTGAGTCCAGCCGCTGTGGCTCCGTTGGTTGAACATCGTCCCATGTACCAAGGGGTCGCCAGTTCAATTTCCGGTCAGGCCACAGGCCTGGGTGCAGGTTCGAACCCTGGTTAGGGGCATGCAGGAGATAGCCAATGGATGTTTCTCTCTCCCTCTCCCTCTCTTCCCGTCTCTCTAAAATCAATAACAAAGAACATATTCCAAACAAAATGAAAATAAATTATTCAAAGAATCATCAATGAACACTAACACTGGATGCAAAACTATTGAAAATAGGATATTCCCAGTCTCAAATATCACCCCACAGATTACTTGTTAATTACAAAGGGGAAAGGGTATCTTTACAAGGGAGAAATCTCACATTTTAATTATCTAATTCAAATCATCAATAATGGGACAAACTGGTATTGAGTACCTTATTATACCACTGACATAATAAGGAAAACACACTTTATATAAAGAATTCCTGACAAAAATGTTTAACCTGGATCCAATTATAAGGAGACCATTAGACAAATCCAAGTTAAAGGATATTCTGCAAAATACTGGCAGTCGATCAATGTTTCTCTCTCTCATCAGTTTCTCTCTCTTTCTTCCTCCCTCTCTCTAAAAATCAATTTTTAAAAAAGGTTAAATATGGAGTTACCACAGGACTCGGTATTTCCACTCATTATATGCCCTATGTCCATCAAATACCTGATGTAGAACTGTGCACCTGAAACCTGTATAACTGTGTTAACCAGTGTTGACCCAATAAATCTAAAAATAAAAAAATACTTTTATACCAACATTCATAAAAACATTCATTATTCGTAATAGCCAAAAGTGGCAATAACCTAAATATCCACCAACTGATGAAGAGATAAACAAAATGTGGTATATCCATATAATATTATTCAGCCATAAAAGGAATGAAGTACTGATACATAATACAATATAGATGAACCTCGAAATCATTACAGTGAGAGAAATCAGTTACAAAAGATCACATATTGTATGATTATACAGTAAACCCTCGACTTTGCAGACTTCAATTTAAAAGACTTTCGATTTAACAAACAAAATTTCCGGTCCACACGTCATATGCAAAAATTAATGCCCTGTTAATTTGAAAATACTTTTAACCTATATTTGCTTATAATTAAATTAACAGGTCATTTTCATGTTATTAATTCACTGTTATTTTCAACAAATTTAGGCAGATAGGCCAAATGTTGGGAAAAACTGTAGTAATTTCACATAACTAAATATTACACATCTACAACTATAGTCTACATATTTATATCTAAGAGTCACCACTAGTAAACAATGGTCAGCAAATGATTAGCACATGATCACACCACATTGCAAGTGGTAATTGGTTCTGTTGTTGGATGGCATGACTTTCTGCAGCAGTTTTAATGCATGCTAGCCAATGTTCTAGCATTTATTTACTCGCAGTGATCTATTCAATATAAATTTTTAATTGCTGTAATACATATAGAAAACTTCTACATGAAATTAAAATTTTCATACATAACTTTAAATTCACAAATTATCTACATCAGTAAAAACAGGTAAACTAATTTGTCAGTTTTGTTAACATGCATTCGGAAAACCTACTCTATTATATAACGAACTTTCAGTTTTAACAGATACCCCGCGTCTGAATTAGTCCGTTACATTAAGGTTTTACTGTATTTATATGAAATGCCCAGAAAGAAAAAAATCTAGAGAGACAGAAAATAGATTAGTGGTTGCCCAGGGCTAGAAGTTAGGGTAGGGAAGGGAAGTGACTGCTAATGGCACACAGAGTTTCCTCTTAGGGTAATAAAAATGTTTTAAAACTGATTTGTGGCAATGGTAGCACAACTCTGAATTTAGGAAAACCCACTGAATTGTACACTTTTTGTTGCTGCTGTCAATCCTCACCAGAGGATATTTTTTCCATTACCTTTTAGAGAGTGGCAGGTAGGAAGCGGGGGAGAGAGAAACATTGATGTGAGAAACATCGATTGGTTGCCTCCCACATACACCCCTACTGGGACCAGGAATCAAACCCACAACCCTTTGGTGCATGGGCCCACACTCTAACCACTGCTCAGGGCTGAATTGTACACTTTAAAAGGTGAATTGTATGGTATGTGAATTATATCATAATAAAGCTGTTATTTTAAAAAACATAACTACAAAGGACACATTATTAGGATACCTGGGGAAAATTAAAGAGAGAGACTATAAGTATCAGTATTGTTATCAATGTTAAATGGGGTGTGACAAATTAGTCATATCCTTACTCTTAGGAGATACTGGCTAAAGTATTTATGGCTGAATCATCATAATTCTATAGCAAAAACCAAATGTTTATGTACATACATTCATTGTGTGCCTGTGCTTTGGGAAAGCAAGAAAAAGCTAAAGTGGCAATATACTGATAACAAGTGATCCAAGTGAAGGATGTACAGGTATATTCTGTACTATTCTTGCAATGTTTCTGTCATCTGAAATTTTTCAAAATAAAAACTTGGGAGAAATATCAAAGAATAAAGTTTAGACTTATACAGACAAATAACAACTACCTAGCCTTTGGGAATGCTATTGTTTTTAAACACAGTATTTTACCCTCAGTAAAAAATCACTATCCTTTGTACGACAAGATACAGACCACCACTTCATCTATAATAATCTACACTAATAAAAGGAAAACATGCAAATTGACCATCCCTCTGCTACACCCACCAGCCAATCAGGGCAAGTATGCAAATTAACCCAACAAAAATGGCGGTGGCCACGGAACTGGAGGCTTGGGTTGCCCCTGGCGACAGAGGAAGCCAAGCTTCCCGCCTGCCCTGGCTGCTACTGAAGGAGGGGCTGGGGCCCTGGGTCTCCGGGGGTCGTGGCCAGCCTGAAAATGGCCCTCAGCCCCTCACCCAGGCTGGCCAGGCACCCCAGTGGGACCCCCTATCCTGAAGGGGCTCTGGCCAGCCTGAAAATGGCCCTCAGCCCCTTACCCACAGGCCAGCAGGGGGGCAGTTGGAGGCGAGCAGGCCAGTGGGGAGGGAAGATGGGGGCAAACAGGCCAGCAGGAAGGGCAGTTGGGGGTGAGCACACTGGCACAGGGGGCAGTTGGGGGTGAGCAGGCTGGCAGGCAGAGTGGTTGGGGCAATCAGGCAGGCAGGCAGGAGAGCAGTTGGGAGCCAGCAGTCCCGGATTGTGAGAGATATGTCCGACTGCTAGTTTAGGACACATGCCTCGGTTGCTGGCTCAATCCCCGGTATGGGGAGAGGAGGAGGCAGCTGATCTATGGTTCTTTCTCATCATTGATGTTTCTATCTCTCTCTCCCTCTCCGAAATCACTAAAAAGATATTAAAAAAAAAACACAGG
>NW_006383011.1:18856363-18868617 GCF_000327345.1 Myotis davidii | reverse complement strand
TGGAGAGGGTGCAGGCCGGGCTGAGGGACACACTGCCACCCCCTCCGTGCACAAATTTTGTACACTGGGCCATTAGTAAAAGCATAATATGCTAATTAGACCAGACAGCTGAATGACCTGAACGTCATTCCGGACGTCCTTCTAGACCAGTGATGGCGAACCTTTTGAGCTCGCCGTGTCAGCATTTTGAAAAACCCTAACTTAACTATGGTGCCGTGTCACATAGAGAAATTTTTTTTTATATATTTAAATGCCATTTAACAAAGAAAAATCAACCAAAAAAACGAGTTTGCATGTCACCTCTGACACGCGTGTCATAGGCTCATCATCACTGTTCTAGACGAAGCTGCGGCAGCAGGGGCTGAGGCTGAGGCAGAGGCAGTTAGAGGCAATCAGGCAGGCAGACGAGCAGTTAGGGGCGATCAGGCAAGCAGAGTGGTTAGGGGCAATCAGGCAGGCAGGCAAGCAGAGTGGTTAGGGTTGATCAGGCAGGCAGGCAAGCAGTTAGGGGCGATCAGGCAGGCAGGGAGAGTGGTTTGTGGCAATCAGGCAGGCAGGAGAATGGTTAGGAGCCAGCGGTCAGGGATTGCGAAAAGGTGCAGGCCAGGCTGAGGGGACACCCCCCCTCCTGTACACGAATTTTGTGCACCTGGCCTCTAGTATATAATAAAATTCCACCTTTTTTCAGCATTAATGTAGGGTGTGTGAGTCTACCAATTGTGATGGCACAGGAAATTAATGTCTAAATGAACTGTGTGTAACAGGCACATTCCACTACGAGGAAGCATATGGTAATCATCAGTATACCATTAGCCTTCTATTACTAGACTTTGAGGAACTATTTTGTAAAGATTATCTGGTACCAAATTAAAAAGAAAGAAATTAAGACTCAGGTTTAAGATGCCTCTGGTGTTCTGAAATTTTTCTGAAAGATCATTTAAAAAACTTCAAACTTCCGATTTTTCATTCATGTATTTATTCCACAATCAAAATAAATCATAACTTAAAAATCATAATGTTTTTAAAAGGTAAAGGAGACTCTGTGTCACAGTTTCATTAATAAAACAGACATCGGTCTAAAATGCAACACTAAACAGGTGTTCTATTCCCATAGTGGAATAAATACATAATAATTACACATAAAATTTCACTAAAGATCTGGGATGAGGCAAATAACCCTTTGAAACAAACTGCCCAATGAATAGAGGCGTGCTGCAAATAATTTCTATTAACATTTTACTGCAAGATGGAAAATCCCCAAGGTAACTACAGACACAACACTTCATTTCATGCACCTGGCCGTGGCTTTTGTCTTCCTTCCTCAGACATATCCAAATCCAGAAAGGTTTCTGCCCCACATGCTCACGAAGGCCACATCGGTCCCCAAGGACCTGAGCACAGACCGCAGTTAATGAGTCTGTGTGCAACCTCCATCCAGAACCTCCAGGGAAATCAAGAGCTCAGACTCGTAGAGTAGCAGCATTGCTTTGAGCAATAGTTTAACTGTCAAATGAGCTCTGACAGGCCATGTGCATTTCATAAACAAACCAAAATATTGTCTCATTATCTTCTATTTTTTTCTTGCAAAATAGTAAGTAGATCATTCAAGTAAAAAAAAATTTTTTTACAGAAACAAAAATTCAAAGGGTTTATGCCAAAAAGCAAACCAGTCTTTTGCAGCCTAATTCATTTGTTTCTGGGCTGTGAAGCCATGTAGAGGGCGATGAGGCAGTAGATGGTCCCTCCCAACGTCAGTGCCATGGTGGTCCGGTAAAGCATCTGGTCAGGCAGGCCTCGTTTCAGGTGGATGGGCACACCATCAGATTTCTTGAAAGAAAGAATTATCAAGGACATGGTTGATAAGAAAATTTATAATTTAGGCTAGTAAAGAACAAATGTCTCTACTCCATGACTAACCCATTATAGTGGGAAAAGCCCTAATCCATCAAAATGCTAATTGAAATACTAGTATATTTTCTTATAAATGTAACTAAAGTTTGTAAATCCAAAATAATTCTCCAAAATACAGCCTCAGGAACGTGCATGCAACAAATTTCTTAGGCATTTGTCATATTGCTTAACTAAGAAAGACGCATTGGTGAATTTTTTTAAGACATAAAGGTAACCAGCAGCTAACTTAAGAGCTATATAAGCACAAGAAATGTTCTATATTTACTTTGACTTCCTGATCACTGGTGGATGGAGTCTGAGCACACCAGGTCAGTTAATAGGTTCAATTCCATTTTTTTTATTCAGCCACCTTCTTTCCATTAAGGTGCGTCAAATCCATTTAATAACGACAATCCATAAAACGTTTAATCCATTATTTTGCAGTCTCCAAAATCCCTCCCCACTGCCACGCCAAGACCCCCACCCTGCTCAAGACGGACTTATCAGCCCTTGCCAGCTTGCTCAGTGGTTAGAGCATCGGCCTGAGAACCGAAGGGTCTCAGATTCAAGTCCCTGGCACCGGAGGCAATCAATCGATGTATCTCACAAGGATGTTTCTCTCTCTCTCCTAATACTCCCTCCCTTCCACTCTCTATAAAAAAAAATCAATGAAAAAAATATCCTCCGGTGAAGATGAACAAATACACACAAAAATTTTACTTATCAGATTAAAATGGATTAAACTGATCAAAAGTCCCCAGGCCGGTCCTGAACCTGGACAGAGTATTTTTGAGGAGGGAGAAGCTACCTTCCAGCAACAGCAGTAACAGGCACTACCACTCCCATGGCATCTCAGGCATTATCTGTATATGGATTAATGTTTATAAAATTTTAAAATCCAGTTTTAGCTTCTCTCTGTTGAGCAGCAAACCCAAGAGAGCCTCCTCCACTTCTAGCAACAGCTCAGTGAATTTTAATATCAAGGAGGCAAAAAAAAACAATTAGAAGAAAACTCAATGCCAAAAGTCACGGCATGTGTCACAAACCCGAATATATATTGGATTATTCACAGTGTTTATACATAATACATGCTACTGTTTCCTCCATCTAATATATGCAATTTAAAAACCTGCATACCCTCAAATACTGAGAAGAAAATTAATCATCCTCTCTCTCTCATCAGTTTCTACCTACATTGAGTTCTACTAGTTTATGGCTCAAATAATATCAAAAGAATTCTATTTAAGGAAAAAGAGAGAAGGGGGTAGTAAACTAGATTAACACTCGGTTTCATAGTGTTTGTTTTTAAACCTATTTATTTCACAGGCTTCTTTGTTCCCAAGTGCCTCCTCTCACCTGGAAAAACTTCTGCAGCTCTGGAACTTTGTTTTTCCCAGCATAATCATACGTGGGATAATCGGAAGTCAGTTTAGTTGGTGTGGCAAATATGATAGGCGGTGCTTCTGTGGACACCACAGGCTTTAATCCCTGCAGGAAAAAAGGAAGAAAGTGTGTCTGGGCATCTGAACGAGCCTTTCAAGGAGCAGGCTGTCTGGAAGAGTGGAGGCAGTCACTCCACCATGAGAGGGAGAGAAAGCCTCTCTAACTCTGCATTACAAGGTCTTTAATTTTTTAAGTTTAAGGTTTAAAGTCCTTAAACTTTCAACAAAATACCCTAGTCCACTTTACCAGAGCAACCTGTCAAGCACCCCGGCCATGAAGAAGGGGGAGAAGCGAGGGGGGCACAGGGAGCAAGGACAAACAACAAAGGCCCATTCTAGAAATACTATTGTGTCTATCTTGTCAAACCAGTAAAACATTTATAATCTGTACGAACTCTGGTCCCAAGAAAGAGCTGGCGGTCCCTTCCCTTCTCCTGGTGAGCTGATATACCAGTAATGGACTCTCTGACCCCAGAAAGGACTTCAGATTCTTTTCAGACACACAGTACAAAAATACCTCCATCTGGAAGAAACTTTAATGGTAAGAGATGTCTTTCAGAACCAGAAAACAAACACAAAACAAAATAATTAGAGTAACTAAATTTTCCAGCATTAATAAGCCCATAAGTTTTTTAAAAACTTTAATTTTATAAAAACAAAAAGGAAACCTCAGTGTTCTCATGTGTGACATGTGTATGATAGTAACAGTATCTACCACTGAAAGGACTGTGTGACATAGTAAATATATGCCTAAAGGAGTGTACCTGCACTCACAGGTATTCAACAAATATAAACAATGAGATTTGGGGGTTAGTACAGGTTACTATTGTAACCTCAGCCACATTGATAAAGGAAGGACAAACCCACAGGCTTAAAAAAAAAACCTAAGGGGAAAGAAAACTAAGGTACTGATTCAATTAACCTTGAAAATACTGCACCGAGTAAAAGGAGCCAGCCATAAAAGCCCACATTATGATCCCATTCATATAACAGTCCAAACGAGGAAAATCTAAGAGACAGAAAAGAGACTAGTGGTTGCTTAGGGCTGGGAGGTGAGGAGTAAGGGGATCAGAGCTGGAGGGTACAGCTTTCTTTTTGAGGTAATGGGAATACTCTGAAACTGATATGGCAATGGTTGCACATTATCTGTGAATACGCTAAAATAAACTTCAATGGTACATTTTAAATTAGTAAGTGTATGGTATGTGAATCATATCTCAATAAAGCTGTCACTTTAAAAGGAACCCAAGGCCCTTAGCCCACTTCGAACAGTCATGGATATGGACCTCACAAGAAGAGCTCCAACCCCCCTTTTCCCCAGAACACCCCTACTCCTGCAAACCCTTTTTAGCACAGCCGGACTACAATTTAGAGGAGGCCTGCAGTCTCCCTCACACACACACACACACACAAAAAGAAAACATTGGGAAAAGCAATACAACTTTAGATAACTAAGACAGACAGATATAGTCGGACAAAGGAGCCTAAGGGGAACTCTGGTTTTCCATCTGAAGAAGTAAATCTACAGTGGCAGATATATAGATGGTTCTCCAAAGTAACCTGCAGATTAAAATGAGGAAGTTAGATTCCAAATCAATAAAAATCACTTCCTTTTATATTAAATTCTAACCAGGAAAAATAAAATTTTAAAGTTAGAAAGTAGAGTTCAAGTTCAGCCTCTTCCTTTTTTACAGATGAAAATGGAAACTCTTTGCCCAAAATTAATAAATACAGTTGTTAGACCCCTGGTTCCTGTTCTCTTCAAAAAAACCTAAGTTTGTCCTAACCGGTTTGGCTCAGTGGATAGAGCGTCAGCCTGCGGACTGAAGGGTCCCAGGTTCGATTCCGGTCAAGGGCATGTACCTTGGTTGCGGGCACATCCCCAGTGGGAGGTGTGCAGGAGGCAGCTGATCAATGTTTCTCTCTCATCGATGTTTCTAACTCTCTATCCTCCTCCCTTCCTCTCTGTAAAAAATCAATATATTTAAAAAAAAACAAAAACCTAAGTTTGCCTATAATTGACAGAACCTATTTTAAAAAGCAAATATTGAAAACCTCAATGTTACTCCCACCAGGCAGGCAATTGGATCAATAGGGCAACAAAACAGTATTAGAATAAACTTGGCTTCTATAAATGGGGCTGAATCACGGCCTTTATTCTGTATTCCATTTACTCATTTACATATATTACTGAGCACTTACTAAAAATACACAATGAATAAGACAGATACAATCTCTGCTATTATGAATATTCATGTTATGGAGTAACAGCAGCTAATATCTGAGCCCTTGTTATGTGCCCAGCATCATGTTAATTTAAACATTTCATATGCATCATCTCATTTAATCCTGACAGCAACCCTAGGGAGATGTTACTATTCCCTTTTTTTTACAGAGGAGAAAACTGCATCGGAGAGGGTAACTTGCTTGAGATCACATAGCAAAGAGACAGAGCCAAGTGTCAAAACTCAAGCCTCTCTCAAGTACAGAGCCCTGGATTTTAAAACCCCTTCCCCGGCAGAAACGTGTATACTCGTTTTCACAAAATGTTCTTTTTCAGTCGTCGACGAGTATACTAAGAAAATATGGTAAAAATATATGGTTTATAGGAAGACGAGTTACAAACTGTTTTCATAACCAGCATCAAAAATACTATATAGAACCAAAATAAAAAAATTAGTCTGAAAAAGAAACGTTTTTAACAAAAAAATTGTTGGGGAAGGGGTTAAGTATTTCACTACCTGCCCCAGTCACTGCCCCTCAACAATGATCCATTTAAAGAGAAAGTTTGGTCAATATGCTATTAGCCTACATTTGGTATATAACACACTCAAACAGAGAGACTCAGGAGTCTGGGCTGGGAAAGGGGTCCCACCCACAAGGCTTAAACGGGTCTTTCTTTGAACAGGAGAATTTTACACACTCCCTTTATTCTGTAAGCAATTTGTATTTTCTCCTAATGATCATTTCCCCTTGAATGAAAAAAATTTAAAAACCCTTCCTACCAAGTATCTTCAAATACGGTTTTAAATTAAATTCATGTTTTGACAGGACTAATGTGAAAACACTTTAATACCTAATTGCTTTGTTTGTTCACTCATCAAGTGATTCAAAATTACAGCAAAGTTTTTGAGCACTATCATCTGAAAATAGTACTAATCATCTTAACAATTTTAAATAATTTCATATTTCCATTTATAATACTGTAAAAGTTTAGAATATTGAGTTTTCAAGTTATCTATCATCCCATTATCTTATCCCATCAATTATTATAATTGTATATTCTCTAATCTCTTTTCATAGGCATATTTTGAAATGTTTTCCTGTGATTTAGGACTATAAACAAGTTTCAATCCAGTGCCTCAAGTCCTTTATTTCTAACTTCAAGCCAGATATCACTACCTCCATGTTTCCCTGACACCTCACACTCCATTTGTCCAAAATTGGTTTCTCACAAGTCTAATTAGGAGCCCCGCTTTTGTGGAAAGCATCACCATTCTCCAATTTCCCAATCCTTAGATTCCTCTTTCCTCATCCCTAAAATTTCCCTCATTGGTCGCTAAATCCTTATCATTCAGACCTCTGACTTCTCCATTCCTATTCAGAAGACCTTGAACTATTTTGTGGATCTAACAGGCATCCCTGGCACTGGTCTCTCCAGTCAGATTGTTTTCAAAGCACAGCTCTGGTCATACTTGCTGCTCCGTAAACCTTTCATGAAACTAAGGGTAAGAAGCATGTCTTTGTTTCAACCTCTGGCCAAGACTCTACTACAACTTTCTGCAGTAAGTTGCTTTGCAAATGTCTACTCATTTCTCACAAAATTAAGTCCTACCATCCTAAGCCCTTCATGACCTACCTCCATCCACCACGGCCAAACTTACTCAATGATTCCCCAGTTGCCCCCCTCCCCTCCATCACTCTGTTGCCTTTACCTAAAACATCATTCTGCCATCTTAAATAGGAGAGGAATTGCTAAATCATATGGTAAAATTAAGTTTACTTTTTAACAAATTGCCAAACTGTTTTCCAAAGTGACTACACCATTTTACATTCCCACCAGCAATGTAGGGGGCTCCAGTTCCTCCACATTCTCACCAACTCCTGTTGTCTGGCTTCCTGATGCTAGCAGGTGTAAAATGGAGTTGCATTTGCAGTTCCCTAATGACTAATGATGTTGACGATCTTTTCACATGTTTATTGGCCCCAATTTAATGGCACCACATGTGAAAGTAAGGCAAATGTTTTTCAATCAACCCCTGGAAAATATCCTCCCCACAATTGCTTGCCATCAAGTTGATTTATAAATCTCGACGAGCACTGTTGTTAAGAGAACCAGCTTTTCCACATTAGGTTGCTCAATGCTTGTTCAGTTATTCAATGCACTTTACATAATACTGACAGTGACAAACGTCTACATTTCCCATTGTGCCACTATCTCCAAGAAAGGAAAAAGTTAAGTACTCCTTTAATTACCGAAGTCAGAACACCTGGTGTGCGAATGCCTGTCACACTCTGAAATCTACAAATCATACAAAGCTGCCATGTACACTTTTTTCAACATAACCTAAGAAATCCATACGTAACTAAGACGTTCAAATTCTCATGAGAAACACAATTCAAGAAGTGCTAGAAACTTGAAGCCCTAGCTGCAAAGTTATCTCAGGATAATCTCTGCTCTGAGGGTCAATTCAATTTCAATATATGTTCATTTTACTCTAAAACTGCACTTTTTCCTTAGTAGTTACAGTTAACAAAACCGTGGTTATGCTATTTATCTACTAAAAGAACATCGACAACCAACAGAATAGGTCAATTGTGATATATTCACACAACAAATCCTACACAGCAATAAAAGGGACTGACTACTAACATATGTAACATGAACTACAAAAACAGAGAAAAAGAAAACTTACACAAAAGGGTACTGTGTGGCTCCACTTACATAAAATTCAAAAATAGGCAAAACTATCTATTTATAGTGATAAAAGTCAGAATAGGGAGGTGGACAGAGATTGGCAGGGCAAGAGTAAGAGGGAACCTTCTTAGGGTGGTGTGTTTAAACTACTATTTAAGATGCGTACACTGAAAAACAGACTTTATACTAGAAACATATGATAGAAATGGCTGTTTTCCTATAATCTGTAAAAGAAATCACTGTGAACAACTCCTGCTTTAGACCTCTTTACCAATTTGGTTTCAGTGACAACACACTGGTCTCCCTTATAATCCTGGATTGCTACTTTGATAAAGTTTCCTTCTCCACCCTCCCTTCATGTTTCTGTAGTCTGGCTATATTCCCACTTTTCTTCCCTAGATACTCCCTGGGTGATCACCACCACCAAATACTACTACCGCCTATGGACTGAAGATACTCCAATCTATTAAATTCCATAACCCACAATTCCAGCAGCTACCAGACATATCACAAGCTCATTTATAAACCTAGTCCTAGACCCTTTCCCAACCCCTCCCAGGACTTGCCCTTCTTGCCCTCCCTATCCTAGGTAATAACAGCACATCTAATCTTAGATTGTAATCATCCTGTAACACCCCACAGGAAAAGGAGGAAGTTCACAGTGGAGCATCTTTTACACCCTACCTGGGCCCCTTACTATGCCAGCTGCATATCTCACCGATTCTTCCCACACCACTCTATGAGGATGAGAAATGAATGTGACGGTAGCTCAGACTCAGCTTTTGGAGAATAGCTACCATTTACCCAGTACCTACCACCTGCCAAAGACTCCAGTCACCCCAAACACGCCCCACGTAATCTGTACTACAGCTGCCCTAGATGAAACTGAGCTCACAACAAAGGAACTTGATCAATCTATACTAATAAAAGGGTAATACGCTAATTGGACCCGGAGACCTTCCGGGAGACCTTCTGGGGCGTCCTTCCAGACAAAGCCATGGTGGTGGGGCGAGGCAGAGGCAGTTGGGGGCAATCAGGTCAGGCAGGCAGGTGAGCAGTTAGGAGCCAGAATCCCAGATTTCAAGAGGGTGCAGGCCCGGCTAAGGGACACTCCCCTCCCCCACGAATTTCGTCCACTGGGCCACTAGTCATAAAATAAAGCAGCAAAGCCAGGATTTTAGCACAGCTTAAGAACACGGGACTCTATAAAGCCCCTCATTTCTACAACACGAGCTGGAGACTGAAACTCCAATCGACAGAATCTGAATGAAATCAGACCGCTCAAATAATTGGCATCTGTCAACCATCTTTACAGTTGGAGCTCGTTGCATGTAACTACCCCGATTCACCCAAAGATTTCTAGGGAGTCTCCCAATTCTGATCACACAGCCTCTCCTGGCCCTGGCCCTATAGATTCTCTCAACGCCGCCATACCGCCTCTCCAGTCCCTGCGGGGATGAGGCTGCGGCAGGAGTCACCAATGGGACACCTTTAAAAGGACAGGGCCGAACTTCGGATTCGGCAGGGTCACATTCTGGGTTCCACCGACCCCACGAGAGACCCCACGAGTCACAAGCAACGAGTCCGGGGTCACCTTGACCCCTGCAGAGTGCCAGGCCCAACTTCTGGCCAGGTCAGCTCCGCCAGGGGAGCATCTACAGAACTAGGAGCCTCCATGGCCGCCGCAAGCAGGTGCGGGGAGGCGCCGGGAATTACAGGACGAACTAAACCAAACCGTTGGCAGAAGCCATGCCCGGCTCCGGCGCTGCGACTGACTGGCGCACAGGCTCAGACGGCCATTTCTCCTGTCCGGGCCGGCGCGGTGCTACCCGTACCTGCGGGTTATAGGCATGGGAAGCCCATGCTCCCACCAGATTCTGCGTGAAGCCGCTGAACTTGTAGTACATGACGCCCAGTGTCCCGCTACTCGCAGCCGCTGCCTGCGCGACCGCCACAAGAAAGGACCCTGCCTTCCGGGAGTCGGCCCCAAGGCTCAGCCCGAGGACCCTGCGCCAAGGGACGGGCTGCCCAGAGATCGCCTAATTGAAAATATGCCCTTTTAAGCCACATAAAGGAAGAAGCCGAGTTCTAAAGGCCAAGAAAGGCATAATCATCTCTCGGAGCGCGCGGAGAGCTGCTATATCGGGGTTTGTAGACAATATGAGTTTTCTTCTTTCCCCAAATTTTGATTCGGGCACTGCTAAGAGGCTCTAAGAAGTGCGCAAGCGCCCCGCGGTCCAGGCCGGAGGCAGAGGGACCTGCCAGGGTGAAAGTAGGGTGGACTCTGGGCGGGGCCTAAGGCTAGAGGGGCGGGGTCTAGGGCTGGAGGGGGCGGGGCCTGGCGCGAGAGGGGCGGGAAGGGGCGGGGCGACTACTCTCTTGAAGTGAGCGGTCCTGCGAGGCTGCCACCTGGGCCCTCGTCACACTGAAGGCTTCTCTTTCTTTACCAGATTCACCTGCTCGTAGTCTCATGTCTTTCCTCCCGTATCTGCCGCCTCGCTCTAAGGCAGTCGGCCCAGGAGTAGATACTCATCGGCCGGGCTTCTCCGACAACCTGGAATGAGACGCAAATAAAATTTGGAAGCACCTGATGGGTGGGAGCTGTTAGTCCAGAGGGCTGTTAGGGGTCTCACCCCAGTAACATAAAGATGGCCTCCTGGGTTTTATGTAGAAAAAAAAATGCGTAGTGACGTAACCTTCAGGCACCAGGACGTGTCACCTGAGTTCCGCGCGAACTGTTTGCTCATCCTTTTCCTGACCTCTGCCCTTTGAGATAAATGAGGTGGGGAGTGGAAGGAAGTGGACTAGAAACACTTGAACAATCTAGACCTCGAGCCTGAAAGATTCGGGACGACAACTTTCAGTTCCGGTAGAATTCACTTTTGTTCAATTTAAGGATTTTTATTTATTTATTTATTTAGCATCCACTATGTGCAAAGTAGTATATAAGAGGAGTAAACTAGTCTCCGACCTGCCTTCCGGGAGTGGGATTCTAAGGCTTTTCTTAGCTTTATCCTCTAGCCAGGGGTTTCCACAAGCGTATTACAGGTTCACTTATAGTGCATTTATGAAAGCATGTGGCAGATGGATGGGTGAGACCCCCACATAACATTTTCCGTAAATAAACTCACTTACCCTTCACAACAATCCTAGGAGGTAGGTGCTATTACCATCTCCATCTTACAGGGCAGGAAAATGAGGCCCAGGAAAGTCCAGAATCTCGCCCAGCTCAGCTTTAGTTAGTGGCAGAGCTAGTCATCTGCCTCAAGAGTCTGTACTCTTAAGCACTACATTATAGATAGATCAATAGGTGGTATCAATCCATCCTGAGAAGAGGAGGAGGAAGGCTGAGCACTCCAGAGCGAGGGTGTGCACCAGCATCCCCGTTTGGCAGGTGTAAAGAGCAAAGGTTCCAGCGTCTTCGTATGGTCAGCCAGTCCAAAGTCGCTGCTTTTACAATGCAGCACTGTGATCGAATGGAAAAAGGAAATGCGACTTGAGTTTTTTTTTTAATTAAATCTTTATTGTTCAGATTATTACATTTGTTCCTCTTTTTTCCCCCCATAATTCCCCTCCTCCCAGTTCCCGCCCCACCCCTGCCCTCACTCCCCACCCACTGTCCTCATCCATAGGTGCACGATTTTTGTCCAGTATCTTCCCGCATCTCCCACACCCCTTTCCCCCACAAGAATAGTCAGTCCATTCCCTTTCTATGTCCCTGATTCTATTATAATCACCAGTACATTCTGTTCATCAGATTATTTATTCACTTGATTCTTAGATTCACTTGTTGATAGATGCGTATTTGTTGTTCATAATTTGTATCTTTACCTTTTTCTTCCTCTTCCTCTTCTTATAGGATACCTTTCAGCATTTCATATAATCCTGGTTTGGTGGTGATGAACTCCTTTAGCTTTTCCTTATCTGTGAAGCTCTTTATCTGACCTTCACTTCTGAATGATAGCTTTGCTGGATAAAGTAATCTTGGTTGTAGGTTCTTGGCA